>NC_072491.1:7765000-8097000 GCF_027574615.1 Eptesicus fuscus
CTGAAGTCAATAAAAATATATTTAAAATAATAACTAACTAAATAAATAAATCAAGCACTCTCTTCTGATGGAAGATGACAAGAAAATTCTAAAGCAGGAGTGGTGGTGGTGGTGGTTATTATTACTAGTTTATCTCTTTATAATAAGATAATCTTTCTACTCTAGACTTTAGAAATCTAATCAACAGAGATTTGCATTCTCAGGAAATTAATGTTTAGTAACAATAATACATAAGGTAAGAAAATAGAAGCAGAGGTAAGAAATGTCTCGACTACTTATTAAAATTGAATTCCCTACCTTCTCTTTTGAATTGGTCTCTCTCTAACTGCAGTAGAAGACCATCATAAAATGAAGGGGCAGGAAAGAAAGAGAAATACAGAGAAACTAAATCGTGACTTAGGCTACCTGAAAGGAGTGTGTAGCTGCACAAGTCATTATCTCCTTTTCTCTGGTCTTTCAGAAACAAAAACACCCTCCCTGGCCAGCGCCTTCCTGGGAGCTTTGAGAACAAGCCAGTAAGTATGTGTTAAGAATTGTAAGAGATGTTGTGGGGCGGGCACCAGCAGGGATGTTTCCAGAACACTAGCCCCAAATGAATCAATCTTCTGCCACTCCTCTTTTCATATATGGAGACGGGCAGTCACAGAACCTCAGAATCTATCCCCAGAATCTAGTCCCCAAATCGCTTCCCAATTACTAGAGTGCCAGCCAGCAGCACGTAACATGTGTGTTAGCTCTCGGTTTTTTCTTGGCGGTTGATCCTTATTCATCTGTGCCTCCGTACAAGTCACCTAAATCTGAAACAGAGCTGACTGTAGGAGACATCAACTCTCTAGAATCCATAATTCAGGAATCCCTTTAATTTTTAAATGCTGCAGACCTTCAGAAGTCTCTTGCTAAATGGCAACACACTTAGTTTATATTTGCTGTCTTCCTAAAGTTAGATATCATTCTTTTCCTTTTTAATGTGCCTTCTGACATGAATTCTGCTCAGGAAGTTATATTTGGCCAAAACATTTTTTTTAATCCGAATCAATAAGAAGTAATAAATTGAAAAGCACTTATTCTCCTCCTTCGTCAACAAACTATTTCTGAAAACACCATCTCTAGTTACAATAAACACAGAAATCATGGCATAGCTTTTACTCTTTAACTCCAAGTACTGCTCAGCTTATAACAGATGGGTTATGAAACGTGGCAAGAAGCACCACACAACAAAAAGAGGGTGAAAGAAATGGGGTACTTGGTCATTTGGTATCTTCAGACCCAGAGCTATCGAACAAGGGCTCCCACAGCTAGGCTGACTGACCCAAACCCACACCCCAAAATTTCAAAAGGAAATGACTAAAATATATAATGCAAACTCGTTACCAACAGGCACTAGCAGAAACACGGAAAAGAAAATAAAATCTTCACAATTATAATGTATTGGTGAAAAATAACAGGTTGCTTTTTTTTTGGCACTTAAGGAAACTGCAAAATCAAAATACTTCTCTGTTCCTTACCTTGACAATATTCAAAGCTCCCCTTTTTCCGGCAGTCACCTATTACTAAGCTCAGTGCTCTCCAAGTGTTGCTTTTGACAGATACCATGCTCCACCAATCGCTCTGCTAATCTCCTCTCTCCTTTTCTGACTTGGACAGATACTACGTTCACCAGTCCAGAGATCAATCTTTTCTATTGACAACAACAAAGGGGGGGAAAAAAACAAAACGCATATATCACAACCAGTCTGAAGTAGCACCCATCTGCTTATCCTATACTAGAGGCCCAATGCATTAAGATTCATGCAAGAATGGGCCTTCCTTCCCCTAGCTGCCAGCACCACCATCGCTCTGGCGGGAGCCACCTTTTCACTCCAGCCTGGAGCCATCTTTCTGCCTTCCCACGCTGCCTAGAGGCCCAGAGCAGCTGGGGTGGTGCAGAATGCCCCCCCTGGCCGCTCGGCACCTGCATATACAAATTAACCCTCCATCTTTGTTGGGTTAATTTGCATACTCACTCCTGATTGGCTGGAGGGGTGTTGTGAAGTTATGGTCAATTAGCATGTTACTCTTTTATTAGTGTGGATAATAAAAGGCTAATACGCAAATCAACCGAACCGCTGAACGACCAATTGCTGTGACATGCACTGACCACCAGGGGGCAAACACTCAACGCCTCAACGCATGTGGTCAGTGCGCTCCCACAGGGGGAACGCCACTCAGCCAGAAGCCAGGCTCACAGCTGGCTAGTGCAGCTGCGGTGGCGGGAGCCTCTCCCGCCTCTGCAGCAGCACTAAGGATGTCCGGCGGGGAGCAAGCCTAAACCTTCAGTCAGGGACCTGCCCCCCCCAACCCCCCCCCCCCCCCCGGCTCCGAGTGCATGAATTTCATGCACTGGGCCTCTAGTAAGATAATACTAGACCAGTGTGTTAGTTTGTTTCTTAAGAAATAGATACAAGCTCTTCAAAATTTTGGAAGATACCAAAATAATCCTCATGTTCTCAGTCCTCATAGTTGACTTGCTCTAAAGGACTCTTAATTCTCCAATCCTCTGGCTCAAAGCTAGATACATTCTGAACCTGACAATTCCTCTTTCCTTAAATTGGTATTAAAACATATGTACATCAATACCTTAAAAGAATGTCAGATCTTACCTGCTTTGATAAAAAGTGAAATGAAATAATCTGCCAGATATTATGGTTTATTTAGAAAATGCTTTGAGACATGAGTTGCCACTTTATATTTTGGAATTTTACATGCAAGTTAAATCCTGTCTAAAACACAGTGGTGTTTCCCTGTTTTGAAACTTAAATATTGGCATTAGTAGCTAAAATGGTCTGAAACTATTAAAAACAGTAATGAATGAGCTTTATGTAATTAACTAGTTTAAATATATTAGTCAAAATTATTGAATTGTTTTACCAAATGAACAAACTTCTATCACATTTATTTTTCCTAGAATGATTCTAATATTCTAATTTTCCCTGCTACATTTGAAAGATTTAGAATTCACTCATTTATCCTCAAATATTTACTGAGTGCCTATTACTCACTTTTGCTATTACGACCACTACTATAAATAGAAAAAGGTATCACTATTTGGTTCATATAATCTATGAAGTAGAAACCCAGCACAATCATATGCACATAAGGTAGGAATTAAATAAATGAAAAAATAAAGATTTATAATAGTCTCAAAAAGTATTACGAAGGCTGTTGCTATTATTTTTAAATTACTTCCTAGAAATTAAAAGTGGTGAATATATTCTGATGTATATAAACAAGCAGATTCTATTTTTTTAAAAATCAATACCCTGTTGAATCTCAGAGGGAAGGCTGGGGTGGGTAGGTGGGTGGGTGGATGGGAAGAGATCAACCAAAGAACTTGTGTGAGTATATGCATAACCCATGGGCACAGACAATAGGGTGGTGAAGGCGTGGGGGGGGGGGGGGGAGGGGGCGGGGAGAGCTTCAAGGGTCAATGGGATGGGGGGAAGGGGGACATATGTAATACTTTCAACACATTATGACTCTGCAATCAGTTGTTTCTCTTTTTTTTAGAGTAAAAAATCCTAACATTAATTTATACATATTCATGTGAATTCCTAATGCAATAAAACATAAGATGGTATGTATTATCACTGTCTTGTGTCAGGTCTTTGCTTGACTTTCACCATCTCCATCGAGAGTCAGTTGCTTCTCGTTCTTTATGGCAAAAAATCAAATAAGCAAATGTTTACCAATACTAGGTACTTCTTAATTGGACATTATCTTGAAGCTCAGCAAAGATAATTAAAGAAAATTAGCTGAAACTGGGAAACGTTTAGTTTCCCATGAAACCTAATAATTTCATCCACAAATGGTAAAGCAAAACTTTCAGTAAGTAAATGACCACGATACATAGATACACACACACACACACACACACACACACACACACACACACACACGTATAGATACTCAAATACTGGGGGGCCGGAGGGGGTGCAAGGAAGGGAGATTGGAAGGAAGTAAATACCTCTAGATGTTAAATATGATTATTTCTGGAAATGAGTCATTCTCTGCACAATCCTATTATTTCCAGTGTTTCCATTCCAAGGGAAAAAAGTAATGTAAAGAGGACAAACAAGTATTAGAGGGGGAACGAACATGGATACTTTTCTTAGCTTCAATCACGATAGTTGATACTTGTGCTTCAGCAACCATCAGCAAGAGATGTGAGAGAGCCTGAGAAAGTGGGTCATGACTGTGGGCAACAGCTCACAAGTCTCCAGTGAACAAATGAAAGAGGCAAGGCACAGTCACATCCCATAGGGTCTATTTCTCCCTTCTCATGACTGCTACATACCAGACTAACGTCTGGGCTTATTAATAAAAAATGGTGGCCTGGCTCTCAGTTTACCCTACAGGTAAACATCCTTTAAGGGAAGGCAGGGAGGGTGGATGGGTGGGAGGTAATCAACCAAGGACCTTGTATGCATATATGCATGGCCATGGACACAGACAATGGGGCTGTGGCGGGAGGGCGGGGGGCGCAGACTGGAGGGGGTCCATGAGGTGGGGCAGACTGGAGGGGGTCAATGGGGGGGGGGGAAGAGGACATATGTAATACTTTCAACAAGAAAGAATTATATAAATAAATAAATAAATAAATAAATAAATAAATAAATAAATAAATAAATGTCTCATTATAAATGATCCTCCAAGAGAGAATATACTGTTCTCACTTTTTAACTTTACTTGTGTCGATTTTAATCAGAGTATTCTGAGGTGAATGGAGAAAAGTTGGCAGGGGAGACAGTGTTACAAAATATTTTAAATGTCCATGTTCATAAATTCTTACATGTTAACACAGCACACAAATACACATTCAAAGAGTACATGATGCAAACCTCAAGTTACTCGCTTAACTGTTTTATATAGAGAACGCATTATATCACAACCAACAGGGTAATTCTAGAAAAGGGGGAGCTAATGTTTAGATTTTTCCAAATGATAACGTGGGAGTCTTGTGTGTGTGCCTTCTACATCCAACACATGAAACGGTCTTCCAACATGAACTAACAGAACGAGTAACGGCCATGAGCACTAGGAAACACACATCCAGATACTTGTGATACTCATTCCGCCCCAAGTCTGTGTCACATGCAAATGATAGTAAATGCCTCTTTTCTTCAGTAATTGCTTTACTTGGAGGCTCAGCCCTCCCATTTGTAAAACCTCATTATGAGGGGAACAGACTGAGAAACGTTTAAAAGCTAAACTACCCCAAGTGTAGAATGCTTCAAACAATTTGTAGTTCTACAAGTGCGTTATTAAAAAGGCTCAACATGTTATATTACCATGGAAATTGTGGAAAACATACATTCCCAAACAAATATTACTTTTTCTCCATGGTATGAAGTAATGAAAACCACATGTGCAGATCTGCGATCCGTGCAGTAGTTCAGGCTGCAGCTAATAGAAAATACAGAAAGTAAACCCTGCTATATAAAAGATTCTTGTTACAGAAATATAATGTGAAAACCAGATGCAGACAGAAAACCTTAATCACAGATGGGAATGTAATCACTGGCAACACAGAATGCTTTTTTGATCAATTTTAACCATATGCACAATGTATTTATTTTTCTAGGGAATGCAATAACGTGAGAGAACCTTCTATTTGAATTCAGTTAACCTCATATTTATAATGCTTTTTATCTTACTCCCCCATCCCTTCAATGTGTACACGGAGCCAAGGTTTTAAAAGGAAGAGTCGCGGGCCCTGGCAAACCATTCTTGTATCAGTTTATCTTTCAGAAATTCTAATAGGAATAAAGACGACACACACCAGAATCAGCCTCAACAGAGAGCACGTGCAGTTCCCCATACTGGGTTTTTTCAATCATGGCCAAACACACTTCTCTAGAGAATTCTATTGACACGTGGGGAAATTTCTCCTTTAGTAAATGACAGTGTTCCAAACGTGAGCCTTTAGACACACCTCTTTTTATCAATGAGCCTGGCCCGGATCAAACCTTAACTCTAACTTTCCTCTTTCCTTTCATAAAAACACTGTAGAGCAGAAATACTGTTCTTTTTTCACATTAGTAAAAACACTATTACTGTAGTTTTTGGTTCCGAGGAGAATGACCACAAAAGGAGTGTTATGTCCTATCTAACTCAGAGAACATTACCTTAGTGATTGTAACTTACCTTTGTTAAGCCTCCACGATCTCATTTATAGGACAACTAGAGGCCCAGTGCACGAATTCATGCACCAGTGGGGTCCCTCTGCCTGGCCTGCGGGATCGGGCTGCAACTGGCTCTCCGACATCCCCCGAGGGGTCCCGGATTGCGAGAGGGCACAGGCCAGGCTGAGGGACCCCACTGGTACACGATCGGGGCAGGGGAGGGATGAGGGAAGTTGGCCAGCTAGGGAGGGACCACGGGAGGACTCCAGGGTGTGTCCAGCCAGTCTCGCTCAGTCCCGATCCACCGGACCCCAGCAGCAAGCTAACCTACCAGTTGGAGTGTCTTCCCCCTGATGGTCAGTGCACATCATAGTGAGAAGTTGAGTGGCCTTAGCATATCATTAGCATATTACACTTTGATTGGTTGAACGGACAACCAGATGACTGGACACTTAGCATATTAGGCTTTTATTATATAGGATTCCCTGATATGAATTAGTCCACTGAGCACCATGTCTGGCTCACTTGAGGACTACACTCAACTTCCAACAGGAAGTGATTGGGACATTATTACTTGAGTGTCCCTCATTATAGGCAGCATGAACTAAACTCTAATGTCCCAACTCGTTTCCGTGACTACACTCACCCAGATTCTCCTCCTCTCTTCTACCTCTTAATATATATGCAAAGAAACACACAATACTGCCCAGCCAGCATGACTCAGTGGTTGAGCATCAACCTATGAACCAGGAGGTCATGGCTCGATTCCCGGTCAGGGCACATGCCTGGGTTGCAGGCTTGATCCCCAGTGTGGGGTGTGCATGAGGCAGCCAATTATTGATTCTCTCTCATCATTGATGTTTCTATCTCTCTTCCCCTCTCCCTTCCTCTCTGAAATCTATAAACATCTATATATATAAAAGGCTAATATGCTAAGTCTCCGACCATCCGATCAGTCACTATGATCTGCACTGACTACCAGGGGGGCAGATGCTCAACACAGGAGTTGCTGAGCTGCAGTGACTTGGCAGTGGCGGTTCTTGGGTGATGCACCCCGAAACCAGAGAGGAGGGAGCCCAATTCCTCATGGGGCTATGTGATTCCACCGTAGGCCGTGGGTTATTGCTGGGGCACTGTCGGCCCGAATCTGGTTTACTGCACACTTGCATTTGTGTTCCACACCCTGTAGGACAGCAACTTTACAGAGTGCCCTCTCGCACTCCAGGAACCCTCGGGGAATGTCGGAGAGCCGGTTTCGGCCCCATCCCCACAGACAGGCCAAGGGACCCCACCTGCCGGAGGGACCCCCGCTCACTCCGCAGACATCGGGGGGAGGGACCATGGGAGGTTGGCTCCAGGGCATGTCCGGCCCATCTCGCCCTGTCCCACCTCTCCAGCCACCTTCTAATTAATTTCCTTTCAATGTGCACGAATCCATGCACCGGGTCACTAGTATTTAAAAAAAAAAAAAAAGAAAGAAAGAACCACACAGTCCTTATTCTTTCTGACACCCAAGACCCTCCATACACTGGCATACCCTACAGCTTTCAGCCTCCCATCCACCTGTGCCCTTCCAGGATGCAGGTCTCTGATGGATAACCCCCCACAGAATGTATCATTCCATCTTCATAGCTTTGTCCACTGACCCTTTACACAGACTTCTGCATGGCCAGCTCCTGCTTAACACTCAGGTTTCACTCGAGTCACTTCCCCAGAGGTGATTTTTCCAATGACCCCAAATAAAGACTCACCAGGGGCAACAGCACACCTATCATTCTCTCTGACGTTGTTTGTACTGCGGTCATTGTGTTTAACACTAAGTAGAATACTCTTATCAACATCTTTATTATCTGTCTCCCTCCCCCACCACTAAACTGTAAGCGCTATGAGAGCAGGGTCTTGCCGGCTTTGCTCATTACTCCATCCTCCACACTTAGAAATGGTCTTGGCACATACAAAGAATAAACCATGGCCCTAGCTGGTTTGGCTCAGTGGCTAAGCATCGGCCTGTGAACTGAAGGGTCCCGGGTTCGATTCCGGTCAAGGGCACATGCCCGGGTTGTGGGCTCCATTGCCAGTAGGGGGGCGTGCAGGAGGCAGCTGATCAATGATTCTCTCATCATTGATCTTTCTTTCTATCTCTCCCTCTCCATTCCTCTCTGAAATATATATATGAAACCACAGCATAAGTCCATATCCACACAACCTTCAAGGTGTAAATGCATCCCGGTAGTTTTTTATGTACAGACTTTTCTCCCATTTGAGTTTACCAACTGAGTTTCCTGTTGTAGGAAAGAGATCTCATCTCATTCTCTATACATCTTCAGACCCTACCTCAATGCACTCATTCTGTTGCAAGGCCCACAAAAAAGGGGATATGTTTATTCCACAGTGTTCATACCAAGTGCCTAGCACAGTGCCTGGCTCATAGAAAGTATCTACTCATCATTATACACTGAGTGAACAAAGAAATAAATGATAACCAAACACTATCTAATTTTTCTTCAAGCCCCTTCATTTTATTGAAATAAAGCATTATTTTAAAACCCCTCAAATATTATTATTATTATTATTATTATTATTATTTGAATCCTCACCCAAGAATATTTTTTCCATTGATTTTTAGAGAGAGTGGAAGGGAGAGGGAGAGACAGAGAGAAACACTGATGTGAGAGAGACACATCAATTGGTTGCCTCCCATATGCCCCCCTGACCAGGGCCAGGAGCCTGCAACCGAGGTATGTGCCCTTGACTGGAATCGAACCCAGGACCCTTCAGCCCTTAGACCAACACTTCATCCACTAAGCCAAACCGCCTAGGGCCTCAAATATTATTTTAAAGAATAAGAAGACAGTGACCAATCTGATTTATTTTTAGTCAAATCGACAATGCATATATCTAATAAGTTAACAAACCAAGCAATTAAAAATAGTAGAAAGCTCTTAAATATCTCTTCCGTTACATACACAATTTAATTTTCAAGAAATAAGAGATCCTAACATGACTACAGCCTACACACAACGACCATGCCGAAGCCCCCTGCATGCGTGCTCTGGCTGGAATGGAATCTCAGCTCTTACACTTATCAGCTATTTGACCTTGGACATATCACTTCACACCTCTAACCTTCAAAATAAACCTGTAAAGTAGGATAATAATACCTTGCCAGGATGATAGGGAGATAAGAGAAAACACTTATAAAGTACCTATCATAGTGCCCCCAGTTCAAGTGCTTTTTATCCAAGTGCTTGGTTCCTATCATTTAATAGTAGAAAGGTGGCAGTGCCTATTCTAACATTACAGTTTAAAGCATTAAAATAAAAGCATGAGGTCACTATTCAAAAATGACCTAGTGCAATCCCAAGCTTCTCCTTTCTTAAAGCCACAGCTACACTATTAGCGATAACAATATTATCAGTCAACAATACTAAAATGTGAGGAATGAAGCAGCAGGTCCTAAACGTTTTACAGTGTAAAAAAAAGAGAGAGAGAGAGAAAGCCACAAGCTAATATTCTGTGACACACATTTTTATTTTCCTCATCTAATTTCATCTGTGGAAGAGCATCGTGAGGGGATAAGAGAAGAGAGAACCAATTATTTCCAAAGACTGGCTTCTCTAAATAAAGGCATCTGTTCCGTGCCGGCATCTTTCACACGAGAGAAAAATGGGACTTCGAAAGTATCTGCATTCATGACTGATGGGCACACATCTCCAAAAAAAAAAAAAAAAAGACAGACAACTGTCCAAGTGCAAACATGGTCTGGTTGCTGCTGCTCCTTCTCAGCTGACATCTACCTTTTCCTTCCCTCTCTTTCCTCCTTCCCTCCCCCGCCCCCGCAGAAACGCATAAAAATGCGGTATCCTTGTATACTCCAGCAGTAACTTTTCTCCGTGCAGTGAGAAGTCCTGATAACTTTTCATTTCGCTTTAGTCTATTCCAACCCGTAGCCCATGTGGCTGGCCCTGGTCAAGGGGAAATTCCTAGGTGGTGGGATTTCAAGACTTTCAGGAGAGCAGCAGGGAGCCCTGGAACAGAGAAGCTGGGAATAAAAAAGTCTAGGTTCAGAGCTTGCCCCCTACCCTGCCCCCCGCCCCCAACACACACACTGGTACAGGGTGACCTTGGGCAACTGAAGGAACCTCGAGGGCTGATTTACAAAATGACCTCATTCATTCCCAGGTGAGTATTAAGTAAGACAATATGTGCACCTCCATGAAGGCCTCGAATGTGCCCTCTCCCTATACACATCTGTCTGAACTGAAAGCCAGCTGCCTTTCTGAAATCATCTCTTCAAATGGAAATGCTGACAGTGAGACCATATACCCAACTTCCGCTTCCTGAGTCACAGGACCTGGGGGTGAAATGGCCTGTCAGGCTGTCCACAGCCATCCCTGGTTTTAAGACTAGTTCATTAGGCAGCAGAGCATGTGGGACTCCCACACAGTGTCCAAAAAGACAAGGCTGGCCCTAACCGGTTTGGCTCAGTGGATAGAGCGTCGGCCTGCGGACTGAAAGGTCCCCAGGTTCAATTCCGGTCAAGGGCATGTAATTTGGTTGCAGGGAAATCCCCGGCAGGAGGTGTGCAGGAGGCAGCTGATCGATGTTTCTCTCTCATGGATGTTTCTAACTCTCTATCCCTCTCCCTTCCTCTCTGTAAAAAAAAAAAAAAAAAAATCAATAAACTATATATATTTTTTTAAAAAAGACAAGGCTGGATGGGAAGGAGTGGAGATGGGGGATAGAGGAGAGTGCTGGAGGGGCAGTGCTCAGCCTGGGGAGGTGCCCAAAATTCAGATCTGTCTGTCCAAGAGGGAAGGGAAGGGAGTCCTGCCAACTACGGGATGACCTGGCAGCCTCTGGCAGAGGAAAAGCTAGGAGCCACAAAACTGATTTTTAGTCTCATTGGGTCCCTGATCAAAGGGACAGTTTTGCTTACAATTTTCAGGGAGATCATACTTGACAAAAATCTCACCTGCACACTTCCGGGCAAAAAAATAAACACACAAAACTAGTTAAGATGTGCATTGATGATGTTGCAAGTGAACTGACCGCCTCACAGGGTGCCTAGGGCTAATTCTGTCCATGGGGGTGCTGCTTGTTTGTTCGTTTGTGTTGCTGAAACATACACACCGAAATATGACAGCCATAAGTTGTATATTCTATAAGAGAAAACACAGACAGGGGACCAAGGTGGAAAGAGATTGAAAAAGAAACATGTTCTTGGAACCCAATTTTCATATTCTTCTTAGCCATGAAAGATTTCAGAACAGTATGAGGTAAATAACTTGAGTTCAAGGCAGGAGCGATCAAGAAATATTTTTAAAAACATCAACCAGTACCCCAATTGTTCTAGACTCCCACAAACCAGAAGAGAAGTCATATGGATGGTAGAAAACGTTGGATGCGGTAAGTCCTACTTCTGAGGAGGAGAGGTCATGAAGGCTTCAGAGAGTAGTTTCATTATAGACTTGGGAGACGACGTAGTGGGATCCCGTCAGGAAAGGGTCTTAATTAAGGCTGAGGTGAGAGAAGTCTAGCAAATCGGCAGTGTTGTCTATCTTGAACATCTCTATGCCCCAGCTGTCAAACAGGGCCAGGCTCTGCATTAAGTATTTGCTGAATGAAGAGAATGGAGAGTAATTCTAAAGAGGCCAGGTGGGACACTGAGCATGAGCAAGCAAGTCTTGACTGAAAGTTATGCTGCACACATATCTCATGGGATCCTCACGACAACCTTAGGAAGTCATGTCATTACTACCCAGATGAAGCAGGGTTATTTCCAGGTGAAGCAGGAGAGGGGAGGAGGTCAGGTCGTAAAGCACTGGGGTGCTGGGTCTTTCCACCACTCCACTCCACTACCTCTGGCAGTTAACAGAGCAACCCTGTTCCCCCCCAACCCTCCCACCCCCACCCCAGGAGGGCAGAACCCGCCCATTGCAGGCTGATGCTGCAGTCTCCAGCCTTGAGTGAAACAGGAACCAGACTCACAAAGAGACTCAAGAGGACCAAGCGACATACAACAAACTCTCCTTACAATCCTTCAGGCCGGGGCCCCTTTCTTCTGCCAGAGAAACTACTCCTGTCAGCTTCTTGGACATACGGCCACAAGTTGTTCTCTTTAACAGCCTATGATTAATTTTTATCAAGCACAACCGACAACAGAAAAACATGTCTCCAAAAAATTAAATTCTGTTGCAAAGGGTAAAAATTCCTTCCTTTTTACGGCAGAGTAGGATTCCATTGTGTAAAACGAGCCAGTCAGAGAAAGACAAGAACCATATGATCTCACTTATATGTGGAAGTTAATGAACAAATTGAACTACCAAGCAAAACAGAGACAGGCTCACAGATAGAGAGCAGGCGGACAGCTTGGGGTGGGGGATGTTGCAGGGGGAGGGGGGATTGAGAAAAATTTTTTTAAAAGAGAGAGAACTCATGGAGATGGGCAACAGTCTGGTGATTCTGGAGGGTGGAGGGGATGGATGGAGGTGGAAGAGGGCAGAGACGGGATAAATGATGATGGGTTCATTAAATTAAAAATTCAATTCTGCCAGATTTTATAACAAAACCACAAATGGGAACCTAAAGAGACTTTGCTTTGGGTGATGGGCACACAACGCAGCGTTCAGATGATGTTTTATTGAGTCATACACTTGAAATCTGTATGGGTTTATGAACCAATGTTATCCCAATAAATTCAATTAAAAATATTTTTTAAAATATTGGATCACAGCCCTAGCCGGTTTGGCTCAGTGGACAGAGCATCAGCCTGCAGACTGAAGGGTCCCAGGTTCGACTCCTGTCAAGGGCACATGCCCAGGTTGTGGGCTCGATCCCCAGTAGGGGGTGTGCAGGAGGCAGCTGATCCATGATTCTCTCTCATCATTGATGTTTCTCTCTCTCTCTCTCCCTTCTCCCTTCCTCTCTGAAATCAATAAAAATATATTTTAAAAAAATATTAGATCACAAAAATAAAATATGTTAAACAGTTAGGCTACCCACAACCCCATTACAATAACTTTGCCTTGATAAATCCTACCTGTCTCAAGACAAACTTAAATCCCAACTCCCTCCAGCCTCTAAAATTTCATTTACTGTATCATTTAACTGGCAAGTAATCAAACCCTATGATCTTGTGTAGATATTTAATTTGTCCTGCATGGGTTTAGCATTCAGTGGGAACTGAGCCTGCTACCTGCTCGGTGTCTCCATCTAACATACTGCTTTACACATAGTAGGAATTCATTAAACATTTATTAATTTTTTAAAAATATATTTTATTGATTTTTTACAGAGAGGAAGAGAGAGGGATAGAGAGTTAGAAACATCGATTCGAGAGAAACATCGATCAGCTGCCTCTTGCACACCCCCTACTGGGGATGTGCCCACAACCAAGGTACATGCCCTTGACAGGAATCGAACCTGGGACCTTTCAGTCCGCAGGCCGTCGCTCTATCCACTGAGCCAAACCGGTTTCGGCTAAACATTTATTAATTTGCTAAAGGTTTTCAGCCAAGACTACAAATTTCAATTTTCTTCCAGATACTCTAAAAGGTGTCATTATCAGGGCTACCCAAAACGCATATGCCTTTCTTTAAAAATAGTCAAATTAGGTTTAGTGATTCGCTTATTTTATTGTCCTTCACTTATATTTTTCCTCTGATATTTTATATCTGCTCCCTCACGCCAACTCCAAGCTTGACTTGGACATGACAACGGAGATGGATCACATTTACTTTACGTTTAGACCTGAACCCACCTATCTACCCTCATTTAAACAAAGGGATGAGAATTCACTGCCCACATATGTTTCCCACCAAAGGCCAAAAACATGGGTCTGGTTTCTAAATACACCTAGCTAGAGATGAGAATGAAAATATGTAACAGGTAGGCAAAGGGTAGTAGAGAAGACTTGTCTGACACATGATAGAGGTTAGCCAATCCGAACACTCACTTGAAAAGAACACTTTCACAGGAAAGGTTTACTGTGTCAGTCTGATAAACACCACCGTTCCAGGCCCAATATCATCTGCTGTTCTTCCCAGCTGTGTTTGCTCATCACTGTGTACATAACATATGCACAGATTCAGAAAATACACTAGCAGTCTTCCCTAACCTGCTCTACAGCGCCCATCTCCCTGTGTCCTGAGGTTAGGGAAGAGAGCAGAGTACGGCTTGTCTTAACCAAACAGAGCAACCACCTTCCTCAGGTTTTGTATTTAAGGCACAACGTACCTCCTGCTCACAACATCCACTGGGGGGATGACTTCCCCCATCTTTGATATTCTGCTTGCCAAATCTAAGGTGCATCTGAAATGCTCTCTGCAAACGCTGCTAGCTCCCTGCACCACGACTTGAGTCAGCACTTGCAGGTACCATTCTCTCTCTACTTTTTCCAAGTCTTTCTGACCTCCTACCTGGTCACCAGGTGCACTCCCATGAGGTGTAATAGAAGGGACCTCTGCAATACTCCTTGTAACAGCACCTTAGAGCTGGCTTTCTCTCCTGGTGCTCGAACAGACCCGGCCACATCTAGCTGACCCCTGTTCTGGCAAGGCTGCCTCTTAGTATTAGTGGCCCCTGGCTGTTGAGCTTCCTTAGACAAACTGCCATTACATCTCTGGGTACTATTTTTCTCTAATGCAATATTCAATCCAGTCAACTCAGGTACCAACTAAAAGCTCACCACATAACTATTTTAAGTCATTTTCCTTTATGGCAAAAAAAAAAAAAAAAAAAGAGTTCAATTTGGCCTCCCACCGAACTTTGAATGCCAGCGAGAAAATATTCTACAACCCATGAAGCAACAGTGATTCTTGTGGCTGTCATTGCTAAACGACAGATGAAAATAACCTAATTTAACTGTAGATATTCCTGAAGAACAGGAGAAGTTTCTGTTGTTGTTGTTGTTGTTAATAGTCAACTGAGGATATTTTTCCGTTGATTTTTAGGGAGAGGGGAAGAGAGAGGGAAGGACAGAGAGAAACATCTATGTGAGAGAAACACATCGATTGGTTGCCTCCTGCATGAGCCCTGACCAGGGCCAGGGACAGGGAGGAGCCTGCAACCAAGGTATGTGCCCTTGACCGGAATCAAACCCGGATCCTTTGGTCCGCAGGCCAACGCTCTACCTGCTGAGCCAAACCGGCCAGGGCAAAAACAGTAGATGTTTCTACTGCCATCCTGGATGATGACAAAGCGCTCAACTTGACCAAATCACAAATATAAGAATGCAATAGCTCCTACATTGCAAAGAAATTCAGCCCACGTTCATTTTTTTTTAATTCACAAATTAGGATTAAATTTCTTTTTTAAAAAAAATTTTTTTTCAAATATATTTTATTGATTTTTTTACAGAGAGGAAGGGAGAAGGATAGAGAGTTAGAAACTTCGATGGGAGAGAAACATCGATCAGCTGCCTCCAGAACACCCCCCACTGGGGATGTGCCCGCAACCAAGGTACATGCCCTTGACTGGAATCGAACCTGGGACCCTTCAGTCCACAGGCTGATGCTCTATCCACTGAGCCAAACCAGTCAGGGCTAGGATTAAATTTCTAATAATGTCTATATTTTTTAAAAACTAAAGAAAAGTACAAAATCAAAGTGTTATTGGTAATAACTGGGCTTTCAACTCTTTTTAGGAGCATTAGAAGACTTTCTTCAGACAATGCAAGAGGGCAATTTTCCAGTCTTTCTTATTTAAGAACTGATTCTTAGCCAAATGATAATGTTCCTTATTCATTTAAATAAATTGTTACTTACCAGGTTCTCTCCAAAAATGATTTAAAGAGGTAATTCTCTAAATATCCAAGTGAAGTGACTTAAGTCCAAACCAGGCGTCCTCAAACTATGGCCCGCAGGCCACATGCAGATGTTTTTGCCGTTTTGTTTTTTTACTTCAAAATAAGATATGTGCAGTGTGCATAGGAATTTGTTCATAGTTTCTTTTTAAACTATAGTCCGGCCCTCCAACGGTCTGAGGGACAGTGAACTGGCCCCCTGTTTAAAAAGTTTGAGGACCCCTGGTCCAAACCATGAGACTGTGGGGTACCATGAATACAAGATAAGCACAACCAATCACCACCATTCTTTAGCCCAACCCATTACACCTGCCCCCAGGCACCAAATTCATCTTATCCAGCAACTAAGAAGGAAAAGCATAAAAGTTATTTTATTGAGAAAAACCTAAAATCTTTTGATCCTTCTCATTGCATAAACAGGTTCATTCCTCTAGCACTCACCTCTGAAAAAGGTACAGTCACAGCTAAAATCTCAGACAATCATCTAAGGTCCAGGATGGCTATGGAAAAAATGGCTCCCTACTCCCAGTGGCACTCTTTACAAAGGAGAGCAGTAGAAAGACAGCAATGTTCTACACTGATTTCATTTCCCAGTTATATGAAGACTAGTAGTGTCCCCCCAACTAAAAATTAAAAATATAAATAAGGCTCTAGCCTCTTTGGCTCAGTGGACAGAGTGTCAGCCTGTGGACTGAAGGGTCCCATGTTTGATTCCGGTCAAGGGCACATGCCCGAGTTGAAGCCCGATCCCCAGTAGGGGGCATGCAGGAGGCAGCCAATCAGTGATTCTCCCTCATCATTGATGTTTCTATATCGCTCTCCCTCTCCCTTCCTCTCTGAAATCAACAAAAATATTTTTAAAAGTAATATATATATGGATTTATTTTTATTCACCTAACCATGGGAAATTTCTGAAAGCCTGCTCGGTATCATATATAGGCTCATACATATTAACGTTAAGAAGCCTATTAGTCACTGAGTCTGCCCATCATTTCAGTTCTGAAGAGGGAAGCTGAGGGCTAGAATGCATCTCCAGCCACACAGCAAAAGTCAGTGACTAAACTGAAAAGGGAACCCCAGTTCACCGATTTGTCAGAGAAAGGCATACATACCAGGCCCATCTTTTGGTAACACAAAGAGTGCTCGATACCTATAGAACTGCAGTCACAAACTCAAAATGGTACAGAATCCCTCTCCTTCTATCTTAAAAAGTGGCCAGGAAGTTGGACCTAGCTAATTGGGTGATGCTGAAATCAAGACAAGCTCGAGGACCAGGGACACTGGGCAGAAGACGGGTCCATGGGGCTGAAGGACAGATCAAGAAAGGAAACAGGCTCATTCCTCATAGATTCAGTGAAGTGTGGGAAGGTGGCATTTGACAAGGGAAAAATCCGAGATTAGGGAATTTGGAGGGACACAAACTGGCATGCACTTGGGGGCATCCAACGATATCTATCAGCTAGTAGCCAATCTGTTTCCTAGGTTAGGGGTGGGGGCATAGGAGGAGAAAACCATGAATGGATAGATATCATAGCTGTTAAGGAGAACATTAAACCAGGTATTCAAAGAACAAGAAATTTGGGAACAAAGTAGGTAATCAATTTGGGGAACACACGGAAACTGCAGTTTTCCATGAGGGCAAAAGGTCAGGTCAGAAGCGCAACTACAGCCAGTCTTGGAGTGAGGGCTGGAGCTCTCTGAAATAAACAGAGTGAAATTCTGGTTTAAGCATTTACTTAAAATCAGTGATGACCTGGTAAGGGGGGGTGGGGGTGGGGGGTAAATCCAGGCTCATAGTAGGTCTCTAACATTTGGCAGTTCTTTCCTCTCCCAAGACCGACAACTAGGTGGCAGCCCTTGAAAGCCTGGAGCACATGCAGAAGTGGCACGTGCCCCAGGCGATAAAAGATTAATGAAGCGAGTCAGTCACATCACCTAAGGCACTTAGAAATGCCTAGATTTTTAGACAAATAATGGGAAAACTTTATACTCGTGCCCTTTCTCCACGTTCAACAAGATTTATATTCTAAAGGCCCCATTCACCCAAATACTAACTTTCCTTGGATATCTTGACCAAAATGAAACTACAAAAACAAATGCTTGCTTTATTTCTTCTAGAGTTACATTATACAGGTCATCACGCCCTCGCCGGCTTGGCTCAGTAGATAGAGCGTCAGCCTGAGGACCAAAGGGTCCCAAGTTGGATTCCGGTCAAGGGCATGTACCTCTGTTGCAGGCTCCTCCCCTGCCCCGGCACGTGCAGGGGGCAACCAATCCATGTTTCTCTCACATCAATATTTCTCTCTGTCTTTCCCTCTCTCTTCCACTTTCTCTAAAAAGCAATGGAAAAATATTCTTGGGTGAGGATAAAAAACCCCCACACTATTACACAGGTAATCTCAATTAGAACTATCAAAGAAGGGGGACATTAACAAAGTAGGTCTCTGAATCAGAGCCTGGACATCATGTCATGAAGTGTGAACATTTTAAAGAGTCCCAAGAAGTTCTCCCCTGTGGACACTATCTAAGGTCCTAAGGCTTCAACACTGAGCAAGGCTCCAGCACAAACCACTCAATAGAGGAGACACCAAAGGATGGGGCTGTCCCCGTGGAATACACTTCCTGACCCTGACATATGACTTGGCACCATTTCTTCAGGGTGGCAACGTCCTTAGGACTTTACCAGGGAACACATCCACATGGAGACCCAGGTCAGTGAAAGATGTGCTAGCACAATATGCCACAATTTGGCTTCGAATCTGAAATTCCTTCAAAGCATTATTCTTTGGTTGGCTACCTAGATGTCCTCGCAAGAACATGCTCCATACAGAGTGGGGAAAAAGTAGGTGGGGCAAAAGTAGGTGTACAGCTGTTCCTATGGAAAGTTAGACAACAATCCATCAATCATAATACAAGAATAAACTGTTTCATGTGAACCAACTTTTGCCCCACCCTGTATTGTTCTTTAAACTACCTCTTCTTCTGAATCGGTGTGTCAGGAGAAGCACTGCATTTGTCAATCCAGTATGCTAATGTGTCTCATTGTCTGTCATCCCCTAGTAGCCCATTCCTGCAGATATTCTGGGTTTATTTATCTGTGAAGGGAGTGTCTGGAAATTCCAAGTATGAAGCCGAAAGCTACATAGCCTCTAGCTGATCCTACCCAGCGATCACATCTCACCCTGGACAAATTACTTATCAACACAGGCCAACCCAACTGCAATTGTGGATACCGTTCATATTGAACCTGATCCAAATGTTATCAGTCTTCTGCCTTAATTCTCTATGCCCAGTTTCAAATGGATCGCACTGCCATTCTTATTACAGGGATGAAGCATTATTTATGCTGATTATTTAAGATGTGTTAGAGTTTTCTTCCTCATTAATTCCGGATGATTTAAAAAAGAACCTGTCTTTCCTAGAAATGTCACTAGTGAGAAGCATCTAATTTTTTCTCTAATGCAGTATTTTCCCTGTCCATAAAACTTATTTGATTAGCAGTACCACAGAAGCTAAAGCTTTTGTATGCAGGCACTCAAGCATAATTTAATCATTTTATTTAAGCATGAAAAATATTATTCTGAAAGCTCAGTTAGGTAAAAAAAAAAAAATCTCCGATTAGTTGAAACTTACATTTACAGGTATATTAAAGGTGAAATAAATCACAGGATGCTCAGTATGCAATGGAACAGTGTTAACTTTGTTATAATAGTCAGCAGCAAGTTAAAAAATGTATTGTTAGAAAATGTAAGGAATAACTATCTCATGTTAAATAACTGTATTTAAACAGGCTTTTTTAAAATAAATTTTGATTTGTATGAACCCCTTTTATAATACCCGATTTTCACCTATGGAAACCACTTTCATAGCCAAACAAGATGAGGTTCTAATTACATAATACCATTTATCTGCTGAGGATAAAAGTGCCAACAAATGAAAATGCACATTAGGCAAGAGGTTGTCAAAAAAGAAAATTGTCTTTTTTTTCTTTTTGTTTTGTTGTGCGTGATTTTTTTTTTTTTTAATAACCCACTCACTAACAAAAGACTGCAGTGGCTTCCAAATTATAGGTTGTTATTTTTAGTGGAAGTAGTTCAATATTCATATTGGAGCAGATGTAGCAGTTTAACAAAACAGCTCTTCAAATCCTGCACAAATTGAAAACAGGAAAACTGATTGCATTTTCTCTTATCACTTTCCTTTTCTGAATTGACACTTTTGGCCTTCTGAAAATTTACACATGGCTTTCATCTCAAAAGCACCTGCTGATCAAATAGAAACCTAACATTTTCATGAAAATGGTATAAAGGACTAGTTTTGTTCTAACTGCTGTAAAGGGCATCGGTTGCCTACTTGATGGCAAAAATTGCTGTGTAGAAGGCCTGTGAATAATAGCTTTATATTTCCACGGCGGTTTCAAAATATATGTGATGTCTTTTTTTAGTTTCTTGCATATTCACTTTTTGTCTAAATTCACATTTCTTTGACTCAATGTCTGCCTCCTCACACTTAGTTTTCTTATGCAGAGCCTCAGTAAAGCGCAGTGGACAAAAGAGCAGATTACACTAAGAAAATAAGGCATACTTCGAATTTATTTTCTCTGCCTCTGCTTCAAATACGCATATATTTATCGTTACGTATTACTGTCTATGCAGGCAGGTTGGGGCAGAAGCAGGTGTACAGTTGTGGGTATGGGGAACACGGGGTTTACTCCTGTAATATTATGAATTAATTATTGTGTTCTTTTCCATCAGGACTGTAAACCTACTTTTGCCCCACTTCTGTATGGCCACCCACCAAAATGAAACAAGGAAGCAAGCAGTCAAGTCAGGTCCTGTTTTGGAAGGGGACTGGCACAGTCTCTTATCAGACAGAGGTTCGGCAGGTCTTGGATGTCCGACCGTCCCGGACTGGGATGTCCCCCACACGCAAACTGGTACCCATCCACAGGGTGTGACCAACCGCGTCCTACCCCCGGCGAAGGCCAAAGTCGATCTTGAAAATGGTTGTTATTGGGAAAATCTGCAAGAGTGCTATCGAGGCTGCTTCTGAGGTTTTGAAATAAAAGCGCTCCACACATTTCTCTGGAACACCCAGCTCCGGGCAGCATGAAAGATGCTCCGACAACATGCTCTCTCTCGCTTGGCCTCTCGGCCGGCAGAGCTCTGCCCCCTCGGAGAGACTCCAGCCTGTCCATGGGGATTCTGCCTGGGTGACCAGGGAACCTGAGGGCAGAAATGGCACCCAGTCCCACATGTGCCACTCCGGCCAGTTGGGCCGTGAATTGCAGCATTGCACCATGCTCACTGAGGCAACAACAAACCTGAAATGTCAATATGCTCAGTCAGTGGAAGTGAAATAATGGGACTCTATTGTCTTACCCCAAAGGATTGTGCTGTCAACAAGAAAACATGCCCCCTAGCTTTAAACAAACTGTCATGAGGCTTTTAGGGACTGGATCGTATTTATCTATGAAAATACCTATCTTGACAAGGGGTAAGAGGCAAAACAATCTTTTTCTTTTTTTTCCACGCTCACCCATCTCGAGAACCTTCCAAAGTTGACATTATAGTTCTTGGAAATACACTCATGAATCAATAAAACACTTGGTGTTCTTCTTTTTAAAAGCTAACTCCCAGGGGAAAACGTCCATGGTGCAAATCCAAAGTCCCAGTCTACCGAATAGACTCAGAGTGACTTTTTTCCTCTAGACCAAATGGAAACCACACCAGAAAAATCAACTGATATCCTATGAAAAGTCAGCTTTGTTAGCTTTGCTCGCTCACTCGAGTACGTTAGCATCCATTCACCCCTCTTTCAAATCAAGTCACGTAAAAACCAGGCACAAATGATCAATTCCCAAAGCCTCCACCTTTTTTCTCAGTTTGTCAATCCTCCAAATAAGGGGCAAATGAAACTCGTGTTAAAATAAGGGGGCGGGGGGCGGGTAGGCTGCTGAGAAAGCAGAGCAGGGGGTGGAGGGGAAGAGGAAATCAGACCTTTAAGTCATTCAAATTCTGCCCAAGTTCCCTGGCCCTCCCTCGCACTGGAAGACCGTCTCCCCTTAAAATAAAAATGAACTAATCAAGTTGTTAAGAAGCTTTCTCTCTCCCCTCTTCATCCTAAAGGCTTCGGTGTCCAGTCAATAAATCAGCCATTGTTCCCCCCTTTTATGGAGTCTCTTTAGAGCTATTCAGGCTGGCAAACCTAAACCCAATTCGAGATAAGGCCCTCTGGTAATCTCACCTCGGCGTGTCCAGTCGGGATAGCAGAGGTGATGGGAGATAGCGGCCAGGCCAGGGCTGATGTCTCCTCGTCACCCATACAACAAAAGGCAGATTTCTCTTCCTCCCTCTGCTAATCTTTAAATGTAAATTCTCTCTGCCCGCTCAGAGGAGCGACAGATAACGTGTTACATCTTCACTTCTCCTGGTCTTATCGACTTCTGAATCATTTGGAGAGGGAGAGAGGGAAAGAGAAAATCAGCCTCTCCCGGCTCTCCCCCACCCCCTCCTCCCCACCCCTCCCACCTCCCCACCCCTCCCACCTCCCCACTCGCCTCCCCTCCCTGTTCACTGAGATTACCTTCTGGCAAAGGAGCGCAAGAAGAGAGGCAAGGCAGTCCAGGCGGCACCCAGACCGTGGCTTTGTATTCATTAAACACACATCAGAGCTTATCAGAAGTAAAAGGCTTGTCAGGATGGCACATTGTGTGTGAGTGAGTGTGTGCGCGCAGGAGGCAGCGGAGAGGAGCCAACGTGCATCGGGGTGATTACAATATCAGCAGGGCCCAGATGGAGGCAGGAAAATAAACAGAGGGTGCATGTGAGACAGAGCAGGAGAGAGAGGAAAAGTAGGAGAGAGAGGGGAGAGACAGACTGGAGGAGGAAAAAAAAAATAAACCTGCAGGAATAAGGGGAGGGTTTCAGGCCCTAGGATGGGGGGGCGGGGTGGGGGGGGGAGCAGTAAGTAGGATCGAGGTACCCCAAGGCTGGGTGAGAGTGAACAGCGGGTGGTCTCCTGCATTCCCAACTCTGTCCCTAATCTGAGAGAAAGGGCGGAATCCAGGCTCACAAACTCTATTTCTGCTCCAGGACTAGCCTGCGCACATGTTGGAGGTCCTGTTGAGGTCAGAGGGTGAGTATGCCAATGAGATATTCGCCTGCTGACCTCCCCTCAAATAGCCACCGTGTGTAAAACAAACCTAGGTGAGTGCTCAGAGCGATTACACAGCCTTCCAGACCAACCTCGAGTGGGAGTTCTTGCCTCTTTCTTTGCTGACCCCAGCACCCCTAAATTACTTACATGCACATGCACACACACACACACACACACACACACACATTCCCCCCAAGGCAGGGACAGACGCAGGCAAGATACTGAGCATCTCTGGGCTAATGCATCCCAGCACATGACCTGTGCAGCCAGCATTCCTGTGATAAGAAGGAGCACTTAGGATTGGTGGCTACAGGTGACCCCTGGAGACATCTCTCCACCTCCAGATGCTGTGTTGGGGGGGAGGCCCCCGATGTGAGCATCTCAGAGTCTATTATGCTCCAGGTGGGAATCTGAAATGGAGGCAACGAGTCCCTGCTTGAGCTGCCTCACAGCTCTTCACCCACCCAGGGCCCAAGAACCCCTCGGAGATCAAGCAGGGCTGAGGCTTGTCCATCAGACCAGAGTTCATCCTCCACCCCATGGGGTTAGGAAGGAGATACATCTGGTCAGCCCCGTAGTAACTCCTTTTCCCTTTTAAAGGCACCCATCAGACGATCTGAACACCTGATCAGATCTTTACGGAGTGCAGACAGTGCAGCAAAAAGGTTCCTCTTGCCCTAGCAGGTGTGGCTCAGTGGATACAGTGTCAACCTGCGGACTGGAGGGTCCTGGGTTCAATTCCGGTCAAGGGCACATGCCCGGGTTTCAGGCTGGATCCCCAGTAGGGGGTGTGCAGGAGGCAGCCCATCAATGATTCTGTCTCATCATGGATGTCTCTCTCTCTCTCTCCCTTCCTCTCTGAAATCCATAAAAATATATTAATTTAGTCCTAGCTCAGTGGATAGAGCGCCGGGCCTGCGGACTGAAGGGTCCCGGGGTTCGATTCCAGTCAAGGGCACATGCCTGGTTGCTGGCTTGATCCCCAGTAGGGGGCGCGCAGGAGGCAGCCCATCAATGAGTCTCTCTCTCATCATTGATGTTTCTATCTCTCTCCCCCTTCCTCTCTGAAGTCAATGGAAATATATTTTTAAAAAATATTAATTAAACACAGGCCACTTTATCGGTGGGGGGTGGGGAGTATTTGGTTGTGTTAAGAAGCTCCCACTGCAGTATGAAGTGTGAGTTCAGGATAAAACAGCCAGTAAACTGCATAACTGCTCATGGCATACAGTGACACTTGGGGTTAGAAAACAGTGTGCGTGGCGTCTCAATATAAAGGGACAAAAATGGTGGGGCGGAGAGGAGGGAGGCCAGTGAGCAGAGAGAAAACAACAACATACATGAGCAAGACAGTGGCCCCACAGGAGACAAATGTGAAGCAGTCCTTTAGAGAAGGAGGCGAAGCATGGTTTAGTCAAGCACTCACCTCCCAAAACAGCCCAAACACAGTGTTATGTGTAGTGGATTCCGCCCGCCCCCCCTCCGCTTCCCCACGCTCCCCCCACCTCTGACAAATGAATTAAGGGAAATTTGATAGGTAAGGCACAGTGAAACCAGCTGGGCATAGCTGGGGGAAGGGCATGTGTGAAGGCCAGGTACAAGGGGGTCGGCCACAGTCCTCCAGTGACCCAATCACCTGGACAGCCTCGTGGTGTCCCTCAGGTGAGTGAAAGGTGATACTTCTCCAAACACCCGCAAAAAGTGGCCAGGTTCAGTCGTTAAGAGAAGGGCGCGAGGGTAGGAAGTCAATCACTTGGCAGGTACATTACCTAATGAGTGAGCTCCACGTGGGGTAGACTCTGTCCTTCTCCCGTGTTTTAAATGTCATAAAAGATTTCTGGGTATCATTTCCGCTCTTATAAAAGGTGACCTCTCACATTTCCCCTAGTTGTTATACAGAACTGCCTTCAGAGTAACCTAACCCAACCACACATACCTTCCCCTTTATTACATTTCAGTAGATCAATTTGGACACAGGCTACATGCAAATGCCTGTAAATCGAATGCAACTCTAGAAGAAGAAAAAAAATACAATTTACAAATGTCCAGTGAATTTTCCATTACATGTTCTTTGGAAAAATGCTATTTAAAAAAAAAAACAACACAAAAAAACGCGGTACTTTCAAACTCAGAAAAGGCTCCCATATTTTTCTTTCAAAAGCATCCAAACACTTAAGACATGAAGAAGGGTGTGCAAAAGCTAATCTGTCTCAGGGAAGGTAGGGGATGGTGGGGGTAAGGGGGAGAGATCAACCAAAGGACTTGTATGCATGCATATAAGCTTAATCAATGGACACAGACAACAGGGAGGTGGGGGCATGAGTGGGAGGTGGGGGGTAATGGGGGAATAAGGACACATATGTAATACCTTAATCAATAAAGAAATTTAAAAAAAAAAAGGAAGACAGAAAGCCTTATAAATGGCTCTCAAAAAAAAGCTAACCTGCCAATGTTCTGATTTTGTAAGAGGTGCAGTATTTCTATTACCACCTTGTCTGTTCATTGACTTTTGACTCACGGTTATAGAAAACATCCACCAATTCTCAAATGGGAAGGATCCATGACTCTTCCAAAGCAAATACTTTGCTGCAAAGCTTTCCATTTTTTTAAAAAAGCAATATAACAATCAAGAACTATAATCACAGAATAAGTGTCCAACAGAAAGTGGTTTCTATAATCACAGCTGTCTTAAAGTCCAGGCTGGTGCCTAGAAATCTTAATTGCAACTAGTTCTCGTCTTAATAATAGGTT
This sequence comes from Eptesicus fuscus, assembly GCF_027574615.1. Taxonomy (NCBI): domain Eukaryota; kingdom Metazoa; phylum Chordata; class Mammalia; order Chiroptera; family Vespertilionidae; genus Eptesicus; species Eptesicus fuscus. Next base: position 7,790,876 of record NC_072491.1, read on the forward strand.
GCCTTCCTATAAAAGCAAGAAGTCCATCTGCCCCAGGCAGATAAGTTTTGAAGCATTAATTCAGATAAAAATCTAGCATTTCCTTTCTTTTCTTTGAGCATGTGAATTCTAGTGTGCGATAATGTGAGAATTCCAGCATATGACCATTACGGCATAATATCTCATTGCTCAGCTTGTCATTATTTCATTTGTAATTCTTATGTTAATTATGTTCATAATTACTATAAACAGATGTGGCAGACATCCATGTGACCTTTTATTGAGGAATGCATTCCTCACTTATTTTACTTTAATTTCTCATTTATGTGGAACTGAACTACAGAAAGGAAAAAAAAGGCTTTCTAATTTCCGGATGTTTTGTGTACATAAGTTAATACAGAACCTACCTTCTATATCACTCATCTTCATTTCAAAATATTAGACTGTTCTTGACATGGAAGCAGCTCCCCAGCACATTTGTAACTTGCACGCTGGACCTCCCTGCTTCTCACCAAATTGCTGCTCTGGATGTCAAACAAAGGCTAGCATCCATCTTTAAGTGGCTTGTCTTTTTTTTTTTTTTTTTTTAAATAGCAAAGGTTAATGCAGCAGAATTGTGCTTCAAAACCAAGTGCCTAGCAGCTACGTAGCGATTTATTCACTCATAACTCAGCCATCACCCTCTTTACATAAAACACATTTACAATAAAATCAGTATGGATTTCATTAGCTGAAAACCTCCTCGAATTTCATTTCTTTGGCCCTAATCTATAATTAGTGTGGACAGACAGGTGCAAACCCTTCTCCTCCACAGATGGCTACTGGAAATGCTGCAAAGTAGCTCCTTCTGTTTAAACAACACAGAGAGATAACCTGCTCTGTCTTATCACTTACAATTACCTCCATTAAACTGAACTAATGTTTGCTTTAATAAAATGCTCCCTGTTCTTTAAACATTATTTAGGAACTCTTATATTAATGGGTGTAAAAAAGAGAAGTGAGGTTGGAAGGTATCGCTTTAGATGATAACTTGTGCTGAATAAAATGTTCCCAGGAATGGCTCACAAAGGTACTAGTGGACTTAACAGTTATTTTGCATAAATAGGGTTAACTGCGATATTTTTTTAAAGGCATTTTAGTGATAAGCACTTTTTAACAAGTAAAGTGGGAGGAAACTTAACATTTTCCTGAGGTGTAGAAGGATGAAGCAGTTCATTTTTTTTTCTTATAGATTTTAACTGGTTATTAAAGTCACTGAAAATGCTAGATTCCTTTCAAAAGATATTCATGCTAACCTAATTTTATGTATTTATTTAACTTCCTATAGATTATTCTGAAAGTTGTATGAGTTCATCATTTTAAGGGACATTTTAGCAACTAACTATGAATGTGAGTGTAACTGTGTAAGCACATGGTTAAAAATAAATCCACTCCATAATAAAATAACTTCTGTAAAGCCAGACATCACTTCTTCCTTCTTCTGCTAACAATAAAGTCTATGGAACACTATATGATTAATAAGCTGCATCTAAAGCAAAGAACTGTAAATGCCCAAACAGCAACAAATAAATATCTTTTCTCACTGAGCTTATGTAACTTACGGTACCAGACTCCAGTGAAATGCTACTGACTCGTTTTTTTTTTTCACATGCAAATCCTGCAGGTGCCAATTTTTCAGACTGCTTTACTATGAAGGGCGATGTTGCCTGCCTAAAACCTCAATGAAGAAGGCTTTGCATTCAGTGCCTGTCAGCTGATGTTCATATCAAAGAAGTGAGAAACAGGATTTGACAGTGAAGAATGCTCTAAACTGACAACCACTGACCAGTATTCCTATTAGAAGCATTGCTTTCTTGTGATCCCTTTTCAATGTGTAGGGTAAAAAAAAAAAAAAAAAAAAAAAGTGTTTTGTTTTGTCTTCTGCTAAGATTCTATTTTACAATAAAATAAATAATAATGGTACTTTACATTTGTGTAGTCCTCTGCCAATTTTGAAGTGCTCTTTTATCTGCAAATATTTAGACTAACATCCTCAATGAGACAACGCATCATCAAATACCAGCATCGAGAGCAATATTTTACTTTACTTTAGAAAGGGAGAACTGTAAAAATATTAAAAAGCTGCTGTCCTGTGGCTGCAAAACATACTATCCTGCCACTTCCAGCAACTTGCAATTAATAGTACAGTTCGCACTGTATGGCAAGTAGAATGCTTCTTATTAGAAAGGTCCTTTAAGGATCATTTTAAAAAATCAGATTATTAGCAGCTGTTAGTGGGTCACAGGTTATTTTAGGGATGAACCTGGTCACTGGAGAAACTACACAGCCAAATTCTCCCACTCAATACTCAGCTTTTCAAATAAGGGGACTGCTGTTTAAATGATCTGCAATAAAATTAATGCTTAAACAGACTTTTAATATAAAGAGCCACTTTTCATGCACCCAAAATAAGCCAGACTCTTTGTGTTTTTTTTTGGTTGGAATTTTGTCTTTTGAAAGAATAAACCCAAGAAATACCAAATGCTCAACGCAGTCCATGTAAAGAAATGATAAGACCTCAACTTCCTCAACATCCATTCTAGCTGCAAAAAACAGCCTGGGTGCAACTGAGATTCCACGATTAATATTGGGTAAGACGGTCAGACCTCCCTTTAAAAACAGCCATCAGTAAAATAAAAGGAAGGGGGGGGGATCAGATAGCCCTATCGATGCTATCGGAAAGCCCCCACGATGGGAAAACGAGACTACATGTTCCAGTTCAAGAAGCAGGGGAGGGAAATGAGGGAATTATGAATTCGCTCCTGCTCGTACCCATCACAGCTGACATAAACACCCAGGTTGGGGCTCCTCTGGTTTAGGAAAACAATGGTGTTTGTCAACTTTTCCTAAGGAGCTGTGTGACAGGAGACTCCCACGGCCAAGGCAAAACGCTGCAATAAACTAAAAGCCCCCCCCCCCCTTCCCACTAACAAACCATTTATCACAGAGAAACCAGTCCATTTGTATTCCAGTGAGTGTGCACTCACTGGGCACAGACCCAGTTCCACTCTGTTCCATGCAAAGGGAAGGGGGGTGGGGGGGAGAGATGATAAAAGCCACTGAGCGCACTTAAAAACGTTACAGATGTTTTAAAGGCGACCAGGAGCGGGGGAAACCCTGTAAAACAGATTTCAGTTCGCGGAGAAGGCAGAGAGAAAATGCTTTGGTCAGCAGCCCGACCTGTATCAGGGGATAAATCCATTGGCAGCAGCTGCGGACAGCCATTTATACCCAGACCCTGGGCAGATTCATTAAGGGAAGGGAAGTTAAAAATTCCAGGGGGGCTCCGAGTCCCACGAAGCACGTGAAGTTGGTCCGGAGTGGCCTCTCCGGCTCTCCTGGTCCTCACTGCCTCTCCCCAGCCTCGGGGGCTGGTCTGCCTCGGGGAATGCTAGCTGTTCCTCCAAGCCACGGTTTACAGACTCGCTCAGGAGGCAGCAGCCAGGCTGGGGGGGCAAAAGGGGGGGGCACGTTTGGGATTTGAGGTGCCCCATCTTGAAGAAAAGCTATGCTCCAAGGATTTCTCCATTATGCTTTGCACGGAATAAGGATGCGAGGTCCCCCTGCCAAATGCTCCCCACTGAAAGGCGCGCGGGGGTGGGGTGGGGTGGGAGGGCAGGTGATTTTAGTAACCGTCCTACTTCCCATCATCTCAGCGCTCCAACTTTCCCAAGGGTTGACCTCCCTTTCCAAGAAAAAAAAAGAAAAGAAAGAAAAGAAGAGGAAGGAGAATTGAAGCGCCGGTGCCGAGATAACTGCGTTTGATTAAGGCGCCCGGACCAGCGACAGGTCCGCCCGGGGAGAGGGGTCTGGGTGCGCCATCCACCCCGGTCCCTCCGGGTTCGCAATGAGAGCGGCGGGCGGCGGGGCCCCGCGCGCTCCCCCGGGGGTTCAGCGGCTGAGCCAGACGGGTTTCTGGAAATCAAAACAATTCCCCCGGACGAGGCTCCCCCGCCTGGGCTCTTCGGGGCGGGAGCTGCAGAACCCGAGGCTCCTCCGGCTCCGGCTCCGGCTCCGGAGAGGTGGGCACCGCCTCCGGGCTGGCACGGGGACACCCCCGGGGCCAGGGCGGCGGGGCCCCGCGGGCGCAGAGGTCGGGCGGGAGCAACGCTGCCCGCCAGCCCCGCGGGGAAGCCCGCAGGTCGGGAGGTGCCCGGAGGGCTCAGGACCCTAAAAGCCTGGCAGTAACCGGGTCAAGTTCCCAGACCCGCGCGGACGCCTGCCTGCGGCTGAAAGGACCGCGACCCTAGCGCAGCCGGGTCTCCAAGTTAAGATTCGCTCTCCTGCTCCTTTAGAGCCAAGTTTTCCTCCGTCTAAACGAGCCTTTCCCTTCCAGATTTAAAAAACAAACAAACAAAAAAAAAAAAACCACGGTGCGGGTTTAGGGCCACCTGCCAAAACGCACCGTGGGCACCCTGTCCAGTTGTTCGGTCGGCGTTGGGGGGCTGGGGGGACCACGAGTCATCTTCCTGCTCACATGGCGTGAGTGACCACGGAGAGAGAAGAAACATCATTTCTTAAAGGCGGTCGGGAAATCTAAGAGTGCACATTGCATCCGCGGCTGACCCGTGAAGTTCAGTGTCATTGCAGACTGGAGTCCCCGGCGCGGTTCCTCCTGCCCCTGCGGCGCAGTCCTACCCTAGCAGAGCGACCAGGACAGCCCAGCTGCGGGCTCGGGGCCGGATCTCCCCAACGCCAAGGCCGGCCATCGGAATCCCCGTAGCGATGGCCTGGGGCCCGGCCCCGCCGCCCGCCCGCCCGCCCGCTCGCCCGCCCGCCCGCCAGGCCGGCCCTCCCGCGGGCACTTACACTGCACAGGGCCGGAGAGTCCCACCATCCGCCACGGCTTCCGAGATGCAAATAAAACTTCCCGTCGTCTCGGCCGGCCGGCGGGGCGAGGGCGCGGGCGCGGCGCCGCCTCCCTCCCGGGGCCGGGGTCCACGCGGCCGCTGGCCCACGCGCGCTCGCCAGGAGGCCGCACAGTCCCGCCGCCGAGCGCCCGCGGCCGCCGCTCCCGCGCACGGCGAGCTGCGGTGCCAAAGCCCGGGGTCTGGACGTCGGCCAAGGCCGCCTCCACGCAGAGCCCCAGGCTTGCGGAGCTCCGCACCGCGCTCCCGCCTCCCTCGCGCCCGCCCTCCGCCTGTCTGTTGTTGCTGCTGCTGCTGCTGCTGCTGTGGCAGACGACTGCGATGCGGGGCGCAGCGATCGCCACTGTCACCGGCGGCGCCTGCGTCTGCCTCGCCCGCCCGCCCGCCCGCCCTGGCTCACTCTCGAGGAAGGCGACGACGCATTTATCTGCGGGGCGCCCGGGCGCTCGCGGGGAGCAGGCACCGCGCGCGACGCGCGGGGAGCGCCCACACCGGCCCCGCCGCGGCGCGCGCCCGCGCCCCTGGGCGCCGCGACCGCACTCGGGGGAGGCGGTGGCGCGGCAGCTACCAGGTGCAGGGAGGAGGGCTCCCGGCGGGGCGAGGGGAGGTGGAGGTAGGAGACATCTGTGTCGGGCAGGGGTCACGGAGGTCAAGTATATGTTAACAATGGGCAGTCCCGGCTGGCTGGAGCGAGCGAGCGAGCGGGCGGGCGGGTGCGCGGGCGGCCTCCCTCCCCGCCGGCCTCGCCCTCTCGCGTGCGGGCTGGACGGCGGGCAGGCTCCCTCCTGCAGATGCCTCACCAGGCCGCCTGCCCCTCGGCCGGGGTGCCCTGCGGTAACCCTAGACGACCACTGTCCCCGGCCATCTGGAGGGCTGGCTGCCCTGCCGGTGTCCCTGGCTGGAGAGGCAGCTCAGCTAGGCATCAAGGCGCTCTCAGATCTCCTCTCTAATCCCCTTCTGTTAGCTGATTTACAGACTATTTGCTTTCGCATTAGATAATAGCCTTGGAGAAAACAGTTATTTTTTTTCCTTTTGTTTTTCTACTTCTCCCATAGAATACCTTGAAGAGGGACCTCTTTCTAGCTTACGTTTTTTTTTTTTTTGTTGGATGTGATCCCCTCCCCCACACGTTGAATATCAATACTTCAGAAGGGGGGAGTCCCAGAGGACAAGATAGGGTGAAAGAATTCCAGATATTTCCAGAGTAAATAATCTCAGAGTGAACAGGACTGATAATTTGTTTATACAGAGTAAAAAAAAAAAAAAGCACTTAAATAATAATGAAAATATTAACGTGGAAGTAAAATATGATCCGATCATAGCTTGCAATGAGGAAAATGGCATCTCTTAAAATGATGGAATGGTGCCACTACTACAGATGTTATTATATTTAGTACAACAATTTGAAATCCTCCTCTAAACCATGTTTTTTCCCCAACTGGCCTCAATCAACGCAAAATGTCCTGTGTACATGTTTCTAAATCTCGTCTTTACAAAGGAAAAAATACTTAAGACGGAGTCAGAGTCGGCCTTATACAGTGGGAACCGATGAGACATTCCTGGATTTTAATTTTAAAAATGGCTCTTCAAATATTTAATATCCCTTCCCCCATCCGTTTAACCCCAGCTGGAGCTTCCAATTCTGAAGTCTTTTCATACTCCACTAATTTTTAGCAATTCATTTCCAGAAAAGACTCATTGTACATTCTTCCCTCTCCTTGGGACATTTGACTAATGAATTATAATGGATTGGATTAATGAATTGTAATGTTAAGTCTTGGTATTTGATATTATGATGCAGTTAATTTGAATCTCAAATCTTATCAAGTTGTACATTCTGTAGTAGTTTCTGCATTTACAGCTCATTTTTTTCTATCCTTGCAAATCTTAGTACTAATAATCTTCAAATATAAAATTGTATGTACACCACTATAACTCCATTGTGTAGGAAATTGTGTCAAAGCACCTTACTTGTTTTTTTTTTTTTAGAGAAAAATATTTTTATATTTTATTATCCTGTACTTGTACTATTTTCTCTGTCCCTCAAATTGAAAACCAATCATTTGGATTCTGGAACTACACATTTATCCTACTTAAAATTAATAAAATGATATCTGAATAAGGGATGATTCTTTTGAAATAGTGTTACTTCTAAAATCTTTTTAATATGTAGAATTAAAGTAAGTCAACAAATTTTAGGGTGTAATAAAGAGGGGGAGAAACAAATTATACATATCCTGCCACATTTTTCTTCTTCTTGTAAATTGCACCAATGAAATTATATTAGAAACATTAAACTTCAAAATCAAGGTTATGTAACTTGCAGGAAATCAAAACAGTTTAACACTATCAGGCCATATTCACAACAACGAGACATGTATTCTATGAGATTCTACAAATCGTATAGGATCTTCCCTTTTGCCAGTCATACTTCTGGGGAAAATAATATATTCATTGTTCTAGTTATACTTTCTTTTTTAAAAATATGGTAATGTTTCCTACCCAATTCAGCTTTACATCAGGTAGAATATGTCACTAAATCTTATTTTTTAATTGATTTTTAGAGAGAGAGAGAGATATCAGTTTGTTGTTCCACTTATTAATGCATTCATTGGTTGACTCTTGTATGTGCCCAGACTTGGAATCAAACCCACAACTTTGCCCTGTCAGGATGACACATTAACCAACTGAGCTACCTGGCAGGGCTCAGATTTTAATTTTTTTTTAAATATATATTTTATTGAGTTTTTACAGAGAGGAAGAGAGAGGGATAGAGAGTCAGAAACATCGATGAGAGAGAAACATCAATCAGCTGCCTCCTGCACACCCCCCACCGGGCACGTGCCCGCAACCAAGGCACATGCCCTTAACCAGAATCGAACCTGGGACCTTTCAGTCCGCAGGCCGACGCTCTATCCACTGAGCCAAACCGGCTTTGGCAGATTTTAATTTTTTTATTTTAATAATAGCAGTTAAAGAACTTGACTGCTTATTGCCACTCCCTTTGAAGGCCCGTGTTCTACAAAACATAGAATATAGTTTTCTATAGGGTTTCTCCTTGTATTATGTCCTCACTTCTTTATACAAATAATAACCATGTATATGGCCCAACTGAAGCATGAGGTGAATCCTGAACTGCAAAATCTAGGAAAATAAAACATTCAATGAAAAGGGAGGAGCTCATTGATATGTGTTGTGGGAGGGTGTGAATTACCTGAAAACAGCACAAGTCCACGAAATATTTGGTTATCATAGCCTTGGGGTGGGAAATACACACCACATAACATTCATAACACCATAAACTATTCATAGTTACATTTTATAAAACTAACCTTAAGGAGACAGGGGTCAGTATTAATTTTTTTATCTGCCACTCACAAGAGAGATCGGGTTTCTGTAGTTTCAAGATTAGTTTGCTGAGCCAAAAGAAGTAGTAATAATCTTAAAAATAATTTTTAAAAAGAGATTGCTTATAAAAAAAAATAGGTACCTACTCACCCTAATGAAACCATTAAATTGAAAAATAAAGTAATACAGTGTTAAACTGTAATAAACCCTTACCAGCAATTTTCTTTTTCTCACAAGTTCGAAGACTTTTTTTTTTCACATCATTAAATTTTTCATTATTGTGAAGGTACCAGGGTCTTTCAATTACAGGTTTACTTCTTCAGTAATGTTGCCTAAGGATGGTTTGTTTGTTTTTTCCTCTTAAACCAATCCTTTAAAAAAAGCAGAGATCATTCAATACAAATTTTAGATGAGTGTTTATTACCTCTTTGGAGAAGTGTGATTGACCTCTCACAAAAAGACATCCCTATCCAAAATATTAATAGGTACTTAATTAGCACTTTTAACATTCCTTCTTACAGATCTTAAAGTTTAAGTGATTCTCAAGCTGTCATTTTCTATACCTTGAAAAAGTCCTGTTCACATAGGTTGATGAAAATCCTTAATAACCAGGTTACTTATTTTTAACCAAAAAAATTATTTGTTTTATTTGTGAAAAAATAAAGGATGGAAAACAAAAAAAAATGGAAAATAATAATTATGTTTTCATAAATTTAGAACTTGCCCACTATTTGCAATTTCTCTCCCTTTTGCTGGGTAATTTTATGTAGTTTACTTTTGGAGCTTTGAAAGAACAAGTTTTATTCCAAATCTTTGCAATTTTGTTCTTTAACTTGCTTAAGGATTCAGACAACAAGTAAAAGAATAAATTACAGAGATCTTTTTATTTTATTCTATAGTAGTTAAGCCACATATATTTAGTAGACATTCAGGGTATGGTATAATACATTAGCTCTTAGAGACTTTTAAAATAAGATAATAAACAGATTTTAAATGAAAATGTTATAAGTTAAACTAAAAATGGCTCTCGCTATCTCTTCAAATAATTTGATCAGATTGGTCTGATTTAGCTTCAAGCCTGCAGACAAAGAGTTTAATTTTCATGTATGATCTCGGTGTGTCCAGGTAATCATGTGTGTTTTTCTGTAGTACTTTAAAACCAGTCTGCACCCAAAGAGCCAAAGTCGCAAAATTTCAGTTACTTATTTAATTTGCAAAAGGAATTGTTAAAGTTTGGAATGTTTTACCAAATAATTCATAGTAATGTTTCTTCAAATGAAGAGTTTTACTTCTTTAGTATTTAAATATTTATATTTGTCAGATTTTAACACATTAAACTGCAGGAATGTATTCATTGAAAAATATAAAACACACATGATTGCATGTCATACATATAAAAGTGTTTTTATATGCACAACTCTCTGTAATCTATAAATTATCTCATGTGATGGTTTATAGCTAATCCATGAAAAATAATGATGCCAAATAAAAATATTATTCATGTTTCTAATTTAAATTGACTATTTCCCACCTCTATTTTTGAAAGTTGACATTTTAAATACTATAAATCAGAACAAAATCATATAACACCCTTCCCTCGCTGAAATTCTATATTTTTATTTTCTGTTGAATGTGCCCAGAGGTTATTTTTCCTTTTACACTGTATTTTTTAAAAAATATATTTTCATTGATTTTTCAGAGAGGAAGGGAGAGGAAGAGAAAGATGGAAACATCAAAGATGAGAGAGAATCATTGACTGGCTGCCTCCTGCACACACTGCACTGGGGATGGAGCCTGCAACCCGGGCATGTGGCCTGACTAGGAATTGAACCATGACCTCCTGGTTCATAGGTCAGTGCTCAACCACTGAGCCATGCCTGCTGGGCTACACTGTATTCTTTTATTGGTGGTTATTATCAATCCTACCTAACAATAGACAAATATGCAAATTGACCATACCTCCAACACACCCACAAGCCACGCCCACCATCCAATCAGAGTAGTATGCAAATTAACCCAACCAAGATGGCTACAGCTACAGAGAGCAAGGTTTCCTAGGTAACAGAGGAAGCCAAGCTTTCTGCCTGCCTTTGCCAGGCCTAAGCCTCCACTCCAGCCACAAAGTTTCAATTATAGAAGGTAAACAAATTCAAACAGAAATGGTGGCGCCAAAACCGGTTTGGCTCGGTGGATAGAGCGTCGGCCTGCGGACTGAAAGGTCCCAGGTTCGATTCCGGTCAAGGGCGTGTGCCTTGGTTGCGGGCACATCCCCAGTGGGGGTGTGCAGGAGGCAGCTGATTGATGTTTCTCTCTCATCAATGTTTCTAACTCTCTATCCCTCTCTCTTCCTCTCTGTAAAAAATCAATAAAATATATTAAAAAAAAAAAAAAACAAAAAGAAATGGCGGCAGAATGGAGCTTGAGAGAGCAGGCCAGGGTTGCCAGCGGCAACAGGGGAAGCAAAGCTTTCCGCACACCCTGGCCGGGCCCAGGCCTCCGCTTAAGGCTACAAAGTTTCAATTATAACCCCAACAGAAATGGCTGCGGGCCGCAGAGGGAGCCCCAGGCTTGGCTTTGCTCCAGGCTACAAAGTTTCAATTGTAGAAGGAAAATAAATTCCAGATACCAGGGCCTCCGCTTGGGTTGCCAGGGGGCGTGGCCGGCCTGCAAACCACCACAGGCCCCTTGCTCAGGCCTCCCCACGCCCCAAGGGAACCCCACGCTGATCAGGGACACCCTTCAGGGCAAACCAGCTGGCCTCCACCCCTGTACCAGGCCTCTATCCTATCTAATAAAAGAGTAATATGCAGATTGATCATCACTGCAACACACAATATAGCTGCCCCCATGTGGTCAAAGATCCTGCCCCCATGTGGACACAAGATGGCCACCACAAGATGGCCAGCAGGAGAGGGCAGTTGGGAGGCACCTGGCCTGCAAGGGAGAGCAGTTGAGAAGGACCAGGCCTCCAAGGGAGGGCAGTTGAGAGGGACCAGGCCTGCAAGGGAGGGCAGTTGGAGGTGATCAACCCTGCAGGAGAGGGCAGTTAGGGGTGATCAGGCCGGCAGAGGAGGAAAGTTGGGGGCAAACAGGCTGGCAGTGGAGTGGTTAGGGGGTGATCAGGCTGGCCGGCAGAAGCGGTTAGGGGAAATCAGGAAGGCAGGCAGGCAAGCAGTTGGGAGCCAGCAGTCTTGGATTGTGAGAGGGATGTCCGACAGGCAGTCCCCCTCCATGCACGAATTTCGTGCACCGGGCCTCTAGTGTCTATATAATTCTCAATTAGGTGCATATTACTGTGGTGCACATGTACAAAGACAGGAGTCTTTATTTTGTTCACTGAACAGTGCTAGGCACATATTACTGGTATGTGCTCAATAAATATTTGTTGAACGACGAGTAAATAAGATTAGGATGCTACAGGAGTTAGATATCTTCTCTTATCTACATAAGTCAAGTCACCACCAACTTGACTTCTTTTTTACTGAATTATAGAGAAACCTATGATTTTAACACTACCAATATTTTAAATGAAGCAAATGTGGGCAACCAAAGAAAAGGTTCTTCTATGTTGCTTTATATGTATGTGCATTTCAATGCTTCTTGAAATAATGGTTAATTTGAAGTGAAAAAAAATATACATTCTTACGTGTTTTTGTTTTAACTATTTACAAAATTATTTTAGATTCTACAATAGGCTATAATGTTTCTGAAATTTCAGTTTATTTAATAAGCTAAATTTTTTTCTTAAAAAATACTATGGAATGAAACTTGAACCTAGGGGGGATCTTAGAGATAAGTAATTCTTTCCTTCTAATCATCTATAGTAGTTGAACTGTGTATTCTTCAGTACACTCATCAATATGCAGTAAAAATTCATAAGCTGTTTAATTTGGAGCATGTTCTTATTATTTCCTTTCATTAATATCTCACTGATGCTTTATATAATCCATATTGTTTTATGGTGATTATAATCCCCTAGTAATCACTTTTATTTGGAAATTCATGCCTTAGTTATGCAGGGTAAGTATATCCATGCTCACACTGAATTCACCCTCTAAAAGATGCATATGTTTCAGTATTTTAATCATTTCATTGTCCCTAATCCTTTAAAAATATCAATTTACTCTATGGAACCTCCAGTCTAATGAATCCCATATTAACTTATAAGACTTTTCATGTGGGACTCAGTACATCACTGTAGGGCATCTACCCCTCAGGGGGAAAAACAAACACAGCAGCTACCTGGCTCATAGCATAGCAGCAGAAGAGAAAATATTGGCGGGGGGTGGGGGGGTAGGGGGGGAGGGCGCAACAAATCTGTAGCCAATCTAGACTGCTTATAATCATGCTTGGCATTGAGTTGTTTTGCACAGTTCTGACTTTTTTCTCCGTAGGCCTGGCCACCAACTGAGAGACCCTGGTGTCTCTGTGGAAGACACTAACGGTGACCCCATTGCCTGAGACTAGGGGGATTCTCCTTCCTAAATTCACCCCCAGAGGTCATCTAAGGAGGGTGTTTCTTTGAGGAAATCATTTGATCCACGTACCCTTAACTTAGGCACCTATAAAACCACAGGACCTGTTAGGTGGACCACCCAAATTGCCTACACGGGTGCAATTTGGTCCAATTTCCTGAGTTGGGAACAAATTCTATGAGACAGGAAATTTTGCTTTGTCACATTTTCTAGGAAAAAATAACCACTTGTAGACTGGCATTTGTCCTAAATGCTCACATTTTTATTTTTATGTAAATGTTCCCTAATATTTTTACAACCAAGATGTGTACCTACATCTATTTTTTTACAACTTTAATACATCTCATAGAAACGACTTATTTTTCTAACACAGAAGAGCAAATAGATTCTCCTTTAGAGCAATGCATGTCAAGCGTTAATGTACATGCTAAGCATCCGGAGGATTGTGTTAAGTTGCAGAATCTGGGTCATTGGGTCTGGGCTGGGGTCTGAGATGCTGCATTTCTAACAAGCGGCTAGATGACGCCCGGTGAGGCTGGCCCACACGCTCAGAAACAAGGTTTTAGATGACTGGAAGCATGGAGAACACCATACCTTTCCATCATCCTTCACAGAGCATTCTTTCCACAGTTTGCACAAGAGCCAACAGCATGGATGTGCTCAGAAAACACACAGAACATCCTCTGGGGCTGTGGGGACCCTAATCAGAGTACGCCAGACGATCAAGGCCAAGTTGCCATAGGCATGCGTGCAGGCGAGGACTCGGCAGTGTTATGAGGTGAAAGGTCCCCTTTGCCCTCCGCAGATGTGCGGGCCATGACTCAGGAGTGGCGATATACGTACTGCACAAGCGCACCCTTATGTAACCTGTTTGTGTTAATGTAGCGTGAGCGTCACCAACTGGCACAGGCCTGCTCCGTTCGAGCGTGTGTATGAGTTGCTACTGACCAGCCGCTGCATGGCTGCTTCTGTGGGGCCACTCTGAAGAGCTGCGTTGTCGGACGGCTCCTGTAGCAGCCATGGCTACTTAGATCACAATGAAGTCTCTCCTATATGCGCCTGCGACTTCTCCTGTCTCCATCTGATGCCCGGTGTCAGCTGTGCTCCCACAGGGGCTCTAAATCTAGAACAGAAGAAAGGCACACTCGGGTATGAATGGGTTCCTAACATCCCCACCTGCTGTTCAGGCACCTGCAACCAACACTGAAGCCCGTTATCAGAGAGAATTAAAATAACCAGTCACAACACTGCTTATCTAATCAGGAGTGGGCGATCTTCAAAAGGTGAGCCAGGCGTGGGGTGATTACTACAGGAGGGTTAGGTCACAACTCGCCCCTAAGGGGTCCGTGATAGCCAGCCCGTGCCTGGGACTCTATGCGTCTCCTGCGATGTGTCCCTAAGAAAAGCTACTGTCAACGAATCAGTGCCAGGTGTGATGTTGTTGTAGGCGGCAGGTAATGGCTCCAGGTGCATGGCCAGTGGGGTCAGACCAAACCTGGGTTCAGCAACGTCGGTTCTTGGGTTCTGGCTTGGAAAGAATTCAGAGTAGGACCCAAACTGTCAGAGAACATTGATTGGGTGAATGACAGAGATAGAAAAAGTAATTCCTAGAAGAAATGGGCTTAGGGCCGAAACCGGTTTGGCTCAGTGGATAGAGCGTCGGCCTGCGGACTGAAAGGTCCCAGGTTCTATTCAGGTCAAGGGCATGTACCTTGGTTGCGGGCACATCCCCAGTAGGGTGTGTGCAGGAGGCAGCTGATCGATGTTTCTCTCTCATCGATGTTTCTAACTCTCTATCCCTCTCTCTTCCTCTCTGTAAAAAATCAATAAAATATATATATATTTTTAAAAGAAATGGGCTTAGGAAACAAGTTATGGGGAAATGAGGAAGCTAACGGTAACCTGCCTGAGGGAGAGGGAGAGGGAGAGGGAGAGGGAGAGGGGAAGGGGGAGTCCTCCTGGGAGGGAGAGTGCACGGGGTCCTCCATCCTCAGGGCTTTAAGGGCAGAGATTTCAGGGGACGCACCAGGGGAAGATCTCCAGAGAATATTCAGCAGGTTTCCAGGTGTGTCCTTTCAGGGGTGTGCTCTCCACTGACTGATTGGCCAGCACCGGGCCAGGGGGTCATCATTCAATGCAGCTGGTCCTGAGGTCCGCTGTGGCTGGTTCTGTTGCTTATCTGGGCCTGGGGCTGAAATACAACTTGAGACCTAGATGTAAGCTCTAGGGCAGTGGTCGGCAAACTGCGGCTCGCGAGCCACATGCGGCTCTTTGGCCCCTTGAGTGTGGCTCTTCCACAAAATACCACGTGCGGGTGCACACGTACAGTGCGATTGAAACTTCGTGGCCCATGCGCAGAAGTCGGTTTTCGGCTCTCAAAAGAAATTTCAGCCCTAGCTGGTTTGGCTCAGTGGGTAGAGCATCAGCCTGCGGACTGAAAGGGTCCCAGGTTCGATTCAGGTCAAGGGCATGTACCTGGGTTGCGGGCACATCCCCAGTGGGGAGTGTGCAGGAGGCAGCTGATCAATGTTTCTCTCTCATTGATGTTTCTAACTCTCTATTCCTCTCCCTGCCTCTCTGTAAAAAATCAATAAAATATATTTTTTTAAAAAAAAGAAATTTCAATCGTTGTACTGTTGATATTGGGCTCTGTTGACTAATGAGTTTGCCGACCACTGCTCTAGGGGGAGGAAAGGTCAAGGGGTCCAAACCTCAGGCCCAGTGGTATGCCAGGGGAGGAAAAGTCACCCTGGGGGGATGGGGGGAGTCTCATCCTACAATTGACTGTCCATTGCTAGTACCTGGGGCTCTCCACCCTGGTGACCTGCTGTACCTGGCCCCCCTCCTTGCTCTGCTCCTGTCTAACTGCCTACAGCACTCTGATAACTTCCTGTGAACACTACAGGCCATCACCCCCAGACACACACACACACACACACACACACACACACACACACACACACTCCCTTGCAGTGGTGAGTAGAGGATCCTGAGTCTGAGACATCCCATCATAGACTCTGTGGCACATGGCAGGGCTCAGCCCTGGCTGCCTCAGCTCACCCACTTTGGAAATTACTTGACTTCGCCCTTTTGACATGTTATGACAATTAGGCCATATTGTGCCGGTTGAACTGAAAGGTATGGCGCTTTTAAAATGTAATGTCAGCTAACGACTAAGAAGAGAGAGATACATATATTTTTCCGAAAAGCAATCATGTAGGTATTTTTATTTTTCTAAGCATTCTGTTTGGGCCTCACAGAAGAGATCTGAACCTTGAGGGGAGGCTAGGCCAGACTGATTTCTTATAATTGGGTTTGAGTCTTTGGAGCTGGAGGAACATCCACTGAAAGCCTAGCAATGGAAAACAACAAGTTCATGTCATTTGACAGTGGTTCTAACACATCCTCTCTCCTATCCGTAATTGGATATATTTTTGTGCTACAGGCCTCTTTTGTTTTCAACTCATTGGGTACCATAATGGCAAACAATTTATGTTCAGTTGACCAGAATGCCACTTCTTTCCATTTAAAAACACAACAATAATCACAACAATAACAAAAACACGCGGTGACAATCGGGAACTCTTAATAATAATTGCTTGCTGCAATCTAAATGAATCCATCCTTTTTCCACCTCTCGCTACTGTTTCTAATATTGGAGGAGGTTTCATATTTTTTCCTAAACAATAGATTTTAATTAAGAAGATTTATTAAAGACAGTTTTCATTCCCGTGATTACATTTCCAGTTCCAGAGACATCTGCATTTCAAAACGCACCACATATTTTCATAAATATTCCACAATTCCCTCAGAGCTTTTTGGTATTTCAATTTCCTCCAGCCTCTTCTCAACATCCTCACATGCATTTGCGTGGTCCGCCTGTTTGTACCCAGTCAGTATAAAACATTGCTTCACACAGGTATTGTGTTCGAAAGCAGATTCAAAGCATTCCCCTTCTCCGTGAATCGAGATTTTCAAAAAGACAAACTAAGCTCAGTAACACGCATCTAACAAAAGATTTAGGTTCCTTACAGAAGTACTTAGGGTGGCAGGGTAAACAGAAAGGCTGAGTATGCTTTGAGGTTTAAATCATTGTTATTTTAATAGAGTGGGAAATTCATTTAGATAGCAAAATCTGATAGTTACCCAAAGAAAGCTCTTTTTGTCTATGTTAATGTAGTTTTAAATGTTTAGTTTTTGAAACGCAGTTTTGCCAGAAAATTATTTGACGATAGAAGCCGTCTTAGCAGCTATCTTTAGATGCACCTCATGAGTGGCAGTAAATTGTCGATTGGGCCTTGTGTTTTATATAAAATTGTAAGCCAGTCTCTTAAGCTTGATCCGAAAGGTGCAAAGAACAGAAATACTCTCAGGTTACGTCATTGACCTCATGAGGGTTCCTTGTAAGGATAGGAGGGGACCTGCAGAAGGCAGGGACCTGGCAGGGTACACACAAGCCTTACAGGCGAGACTACACGGGTAGTGACCCGCTTATTGTTTTTGTGCTTCCTCGGCAGCCTCCCCTAATGTCCCACTGGCTCCCTGCCTGCGTGTGCTGGCCTGACCATGACCCTGTGCTCTCCATCCCTAAGCAACTGCTCCTTTCGCTACCAACCAATTGCTAGGTCCTCTCTACTTCTCACTGACACTGTTATAATGAACTATGTATTAGCAATAGGCCAGGAGCAAAGGGAAGGCAGATATCATAGGCATGTCACGTAGGCAGCGTCACCAGGAAGCTACAACTTGCACTCCCTATGGGTCCAACAGAGAGGACATAGATGCATGGCCAGTAAAGTTGGGGGGCTTTGCGGAGGTGCTTGCTGTCAATCACACCTGGGGACAGAGATGGGTTGGCCAGAAAGGGCATGGCCACTGCATGGCCACTGCAAGGGGGTTCAATAGCCAACATTTGGCTATTGAACCCCCTGAACAAAGGCGTTCACTCTCTGATGCTCTTGTGCTCTTACTGCTCTTGGGACTCTTGGGACTTGTGTGGCTCTGGGTTTGTGGGGCTCTCCTTGCATTTGGCAACATGACCCATGGCCGTGCGGATCCCCCCACACAATGGACTAGCCCAGTGGTCGGCAAACTCATTAGTCAACAGAGCCACATATCAACAGGACAACGACTGAAATTTCTTTTGAGAGCCACATTTTTTAAACTTAAACTTCTTCTAACGCCACTTCTTCAAAATAGACTCGCCCAGGCCGTGGTATTTTGTGGAAGAGCCACACTCAAGGGGCCAAAGAGCCGCATGTGGCTTGCAGGCCGCAGTTTGCTGACCACGAAATGGACCCAGCTCCCCCATGGAAAGCAAACTGTGGACATTGGCTTTGCTTCTCGCTTCACTAAAACCCAGTGACATGTCTTCTGTGACTGGACTAAGAGAAATGGGACTTTGGAAACCCAGGAATGGGATTCCCAGAAATAATGCTTTCTACCATCTCTCATCCTCCCGTGGGGGCTTATTCCAGCGGTATCCTAAGAACCCCACTTCCATCCATGACGATAGATTCTGCTCATTCATTCTGCGATTTCTAATAACTCATGGCTTCTGCTTACTCTCATGTCTTTCAACTCCTAGTCTCCTGTGAACTAACATATACTCTTTTAAAATGGAGACAGAGAGACTGATGGAATCAGTCAACCACCGACTAGACTTGGGAACTAGGGCACCTTGCTGGCTGGAGGCGGGCTCAGCATCCCGTCCCTGGTGTAGTCCTCTGTGGTCAGGGTGGCAAGGTCATGCGGACAACTTTCCTCAGAAGGAAGACCTTCTTCACAGTGTCCCAGACTCCTCTCTAAAACACCGAAATAACCTTAGGTGCTTTGGAAAAAAATGGGATTGTGTTTTTGTTGTTGTTGTTTTAAATCATATATGAGTGTTTATTCCAGTACTGCTGGCAGTATGGAGGACAGCAGGTCATCCACAAAAATGGGCTCTGCAGCCGGAAATAAGCCAGTTGTTTATATAGGGTAGGATAAAGATTGCATGGGGAAGTAGGGATTATGGGCTTGGGGAAGTAGGTTATGCGGGCTGGAGTGTGACTCCATTGTCTGGGCAACAAGGTTGTTAATCTTTCCATGATAATAGGCAGTGCTTGAAGGAGAATGGACCACATTCCTAGGTTGACTCCCAGGTCCAAGGTTGACTCCCAGGTCCCCCGGGCATACAACCCAGGTTGGAATGTCCTTCCTTTAACCAGTACGAGGCAATCGCGGTCAACGGAGCATGATTAATATTTCCCATAACTAGTCCCCAATATTCTTTTGGCCCCTAACATCTCCCCAGAAAATAGGATTGTTTTAAGCAGACTAGATATTTGCCTGGTCTGAGGAAGGGGAAACAAATAAATTGACATTGGCATTTAATGATGAAATGAATTCTGTAGGACAGTGATGGTGAACCTATGACACGCGTGTCAGCACGGACACACGTAGCCATTTCTGATGACACGTGGCCGCTGAGGCGGCCGCATGCCGAGGATGAGACATTTGCGAAATAATGTTTTTTCCTCAAAGTGACACACTACCCGAGTTATGCTCAGTTTTTTGGCGAAGGTTGACACACCAAGCTCCAAAGGTTGCCCATCACTGCTATAGGAATTCTGAATGTTCCTGAAAGGTTTTTCAGTCTTTATCCTGGGGTTCACTGTGACCTCTGTAAAGACAGCACAGTATTAAGAGAGCTCTCAGGCTTTGCAGTCTCAGAGACCTGGAATTGAATTCTTTTTCTGCCACTTGTAATCGAGGTGGCCTTCAATTACTGTACTTCACTTCCTTTAAGCTTCCATATCCTCAGCTAGAAGTGTTTACCTCTCAGGATATCTACAGAGCACTCATTCCATATTTCCCCAAAGTACATGTGCCCCGGCCGGCGTGGCTCAGTGGTTGAGCATTGACCTATGA
Source organism: Eptesicus fuscus (assembly GCF_027574615.1). NCBI lineage: Eukaryota > Metazoa > Chordata > Mammalia > Chiroptera > Vespertilionidae > Eptesicus > Eptesicus fuscus. Next base: position 7,810,497 of record NC_072491.1, read on the forward strand.
ACCAGGAGGTCACAGTTTGATTCCCTGGTCACAGCACATGCCCAGGTTGCAGGATCTATCCCCAATGTGGGGCATGCAGGAGGCAGCCGATTGATGATTCTCTCTCGTCATTGATGTTTCTACCTCTCTCTCCCTCTCCCTTCCTCTCTGAGATCAATAGAAGTATATTAAAACAAAGAAACAAAAAACCAAAGTAAATGTGAGCTAGTATCCAGTCTTGGTGTGAAGGGTGGTGATTGGATTTTTAGAATAATTTGCTGCTGCTTTTTTGGGAAGAGAAACCTGAATACTTTGTACTCCCTTGCTTAGTGGATGACAAGAAATACAGCGCTCTTTTTATTTGTCATCACTCGCCTTCCAACACCTTCATGACTTGACCTGTCTCTGTGTGCTTATATTAAGAGCTGCTTCTTTCCTATATATTAGCCACAGCTCTGATACTATTATTGTTGTTGACTTTATGATGGGAACTAGAAAAGGCAGAAGTGTTGTAGAAAAATCACACATAGTTTATAAGGCGCATTTTAGTTACAATTTTCACTCTGTAAGCCATTTACTCCAAAAAGTAATGGCACATACAACATACATATCGTTGTGCTTAACAGTTGGAGAAATAGTACTACTAACTGGCCATTATAGGAAGTGAAATTGAGAGTTATATAATAGATGTATGGTCACTTGGAATATAACAGTTTATATATATACTAGAGGCCCGATGCATGAAATTCGTGCAAGGGGCTCGGCCCTCACAGCCACGGCCACTTGCCTCAGCTCTCACAGCCCTGGCTTCGTCCAGAAGGTCGTCCTGAAGGTCGTTTTGCTGTTCGGTCTAATTAGCATATTATGCTTCTTATATATATCCTCACATGCAAAACAAACAAAAATGTATGTAATTACATGCACTTTTACACATGTATATACCTAAAAATATCTAAATATATGCATATGCCTAATCACACTATGTATGAATTCTCTTTTTTATCTTCATTTTTAAAAAGTCAAATTATATCTGATGTCTAGTCCCTATCCCTACATGTCAATGGGAAGTCCAATTGAGGGTGGTCTTTTTTTTTACACCCTGGTTCCGTAGAAGCCTCTGAGCCCCACTGAACTAGATTTAGAGACTCTAGTTCTTATTTTCATCCACACTAGTATTACTGAGGTTTCTCTCGCCTAAGTCACAAAGACCTCTTGAAATCCACAATCCGACTTCAATACTTTTCTAGGGAACAGGAATATTTGCAAAGGTGGTGAATGCCCCCTCCCGTCACAGTTCATGCTACATGCCAAGCTCAGTTCTGTGTAGCATTTTCCAGGTATTACCTCCCGCACTCCTGAAACAACAGTGCAAGAGAGGTACTAATATGTCCCCAGGAAACAGCCCGGCGCTGGAGTAACTTCCCAAGCCTTCTCATGTTGTAGGCGCAGGAACCGGTGGGGTCAGACCAAACCTGGGTTCAGCAACCTCGGTACTTGGGTTCTCGCTAGGAAAGAATTCAGAGCAGGACCCAAACTGTCAGGGCACATTTACTGGGTGAATGACAGAGGTAGGAAAAGTAATTCCTAGAAGACACGGGCTTAGGAAACAAGTTATGGAGGTAAAGGAAGGACCCTTGGAGCTGGGGAGTGAAGAGGCTAATGGTAACCTGCCTGGGAAGGGGAGGGGGAAGAGGAGAGGGAGAGGTAAGGGTGCTCCTGGGAGGGAGAGCGCACTGGGTCCTGGTCCATAGGGTTTTGTTTTTGTTTTTTAATATATTTTATTGATTGTTTACAGAGAGGAAGGGAGAGGCATAGAGGGCTAGAAACATCGATGGGAGAGAAACATCGATCAGCAGCCTCCTGCACACCTCCTACTGGGGATGTGCCCGCAACCAAGGTACATGCGCTTGATCGGAATTGAACCTGGGACCCTTCAGTCTGCAGGCCGACGCTCTATCCACTGAGCCAAACCGGTTAGGGCCTTAGGGTTTTAAGAGTGAAAATTTTAGGGGAGGTTCCAGGGGAAGATCTCAATAGAATATTCAGTAGCTTTCCAGAGTGTCCTTTCAGGGTTGTGCTCTCCACTGATTGACTGGCCGGCACCAGGACAGGGGGCCATTATTCAATGCAGCTGGTCCTGAGGTCAGCCATGGTTGGTTTTGTTGCTTATCTGGGCCTGGAGCTGAAATACAACTCGAGGCCTAGATGTGAGGGAGGAAAAGTCAGGGGGTCCAAACCTCATGATCAGCAATAGGAAAAGTCACCCTGGGGGCAAGCTCCCACCCTGCAATTGATTGTCTGCTGCTAGGCACCTGGGCCTTTCCACCCTGGTGACCTTCTGTATCTGGCCCATCCTCCTGCTCTGCTCTAGTCTAACTGCCTACCACACTCACATCACATAGATCACAGAAGCAGGATTTGAACCCTCGTGGCCTGGGCTAACGTAAGTCTAGTGCAGTCTCTAGGGCTTCCCCTACCCTCTAGAAGTTACAGGTGAAGTCTCTGGGATCAGGGTTTGTAAAAAGCAGGGTTCCTCTTCTCCTAAACTTCTCAGGAGGAAAATAGTAAAAAGAATCTGCAAGATCATTCCGCTCATACCGAGTTCTATGAGCTGGCTTGCCTGGAATCGAACAGCAAAAGGCCTGGGCAGTCTGCTGAAATCCGAGCTCTCGCTGTGGGGTCTGGAATCTCAACACTTGGATCCCTGCAACTGTCTCTACTCCCTTAAAGGGGAGTTGACAGGATGCAGGTAAAACAATTCCTAACTCCGTGGCTGCTAACCTGGGCAGAAAACAAAAGAATAAACAAACAAACACTTCTCAGGGTGATTCCTGTGAAGGAATGACCTTCTTAAGGAAGAGAACACCTAAGTTAAAAGTTCTTAAAATTCCTTAAGTTCTCAAAGAAAGAGAAGGAAGAGAGATTTCTAAAATGTTGAAAAAGAGAAGGAAGAAGAAAAGAATGAATGAGAAAAGAAAGAGAAGACAGGAACTAAGGTCCAAGTCATCTCTGCCCAGGTGTTTAGGTAAAAGTAGCAAAGTAATGCTAATGTGAGTATTATCTCTGTGTTCACAGGTACCACACCTCTGGGTGGGGCACAGGCCAGCACTTCCCACCCCACGTGACTATGTTTCAATGCTTAAGCCTTAGCTTAAGTAGGGAATCCGCCCTTCAAAACACCTACTTGGCCGGTAGGGAAAGCCTTTCCGACTTCCTCAATCATCTCCTTTTGTTCTCTCTAACTGTCCGAGACAAGCACACAAAGGGTCTAGAGCACATTATTTTCCCCTGGGGTAGGCTCATTCATTCACAAATGTAAGGATTTAGGGCCCCTGGATAGTCTCTGATAACTGTATGAAGTAGATATAGGTAAGAAACAGAGAGGATATATATCCTACCTGTGTATATACTTTTAACACAGTTGTGTGTTTTGTTTTCTGTTTTTCTACGTTTCAACCACTATAATGTTATTTATTTTCCTTAAAGTAACAAATATTTGTATTTGGTGCTATTTTACTCTTCTAGTTAAAGTGCCTTTTCTAGGGAAAAAATTTAAGAGCCTCAAATATATTCTGAGATGTTACCTAGCATATAGACTCTGGAAATCTATACATCCTAGCACTTAGAAATAAACATATTATTTAAAAAAGATTAGCTATCTAACTGAAGATTTTGCACATAATCTGTCACTTGGCTAAATGTCATTAAACTAGTCAGGGAAAGGTGGGTAGAGGGCTGGCCTTCTGTTCCTCTCAGAAGTATGAGTTGTCTTTTTTAAAAGTTATTAAATGTATTGGGGTGGCATTGGTTAATAAGAATATACAGTATAGCCGAAACCGGTTTGGCTCAGTGGATAGAGCGTAGGCCTGTGAAGGGTCCCAGGTTCGATTCCGGTCAAGGGCATGTACCTTGGTTGCGGGCACATCCCCAGTAGGGGGTGTGCAAGAGGCAGCTGATCGATGTTTCTCTCTCATCGATGTTTCTAACTCTCTATGCCTCTCTCTTCCTCTCTGTAAAAAATCAATAAAATATATTAAAAAAAAAGAATATACAGTATAGATTTCAAGTATCCAATTCTATAATGCATCGTTGTGTTGCACTGTGTTCACCACCCAAAGTGTATTCTCCTTCTGTCAGCATGTACTTGACCCCTTTTACCTTCTTCTACTTCCCCCCACTCTGCTCCTTCTGGTAACCACCACACTGTTGTCTGTGCCTGAGTTTTTGTTTGTCTTGTTTGTTCATTTGTTGCTTTCTGTTGTATATCCCACATATGAGTGAAGTCATATGGTTCTTGACTTTTTTCATCTGACTTATTTCACTTAGCATGAAATTCTCAAGATCCATCCATGTTGTTATAAATGACAGTATTTCATCTTTTCTTATGGCTGAGCATTATTCCATTGTGTATATATATATAAAGATGTGGTATGTATGTGTGTGTGTGTGTGTGTGTATATATATATACACTTGGGAAGAGAATATATATATATATACACTCTGATATATATACACACACACACACACACCACATCTTCTTATCCAATCCTCTACTAAAAGACACTTTGGTTTTCCTGAAACCAGACAACCAGTGGGTCCAGGCTGCCTGTCACTACTTGAGCCAATTAAGCAGAGACAGGGTTGAATCATATATGAACGTTTATTCCAATACTGCTGGCAGTATGGGAGAGTAATAGGTCATCCTCAAAAATCTGCTCTCCTGCCCCCCATAAGCCAGCTGCTTATATTGGGTAGGACAAAGATTACACAGGGGGACAGGAATCACTGGCTTGGGGAAGTAGGCAAGGTGGGCTGAGGGCGCTGGGGTGGAACTCCATTGTTTGGGCAACTATCTTCCCATGATAATAGGCAGGTCTTTTTTTAAAAAAATATATTTTATTGATTGTTTACAGAGAGGAAGAGAGAGGGATAGAGAGTTAGAAACATCGATGAGAGAGAAATATCAACCAGCTGCCTCCTGCACTCCCCCTACTGGGGATGTGCCCACAACCAAGGTACATGCCCATGACCGGAATCGAACCTGGGACCCTTCAGTGCACAGGCCAATGCTCTATCCACTGAAATAGGCAGGTCTTGAATGGAGATGGACCACATTCCAATGTTGACTCCTAGGGTCCAAGATTGACTCCCAGGTCCTGGGGGCATACAACTCTCAGCCAGGTTAGAATGTGCTTTCTCTAATCAGAGCAAATCAATCATGGTTAACAGAGCATGATTAGTATTTCTTATTATATTTCTTATAACTAATAGCTAGTTTCCAATATTCTATTTATGCCCCTAACATTTCCTTCCATGTTGTGACCAATGCCGTAATGAACTCAGGTTACATATATCTTTGCAAATACATGTTTTCAAATTTTTTGGGTAGATACCCAGAATAGGGATTGCTGAGTCGTATGGTAACTCTAGTGTTAATTTTTTTTGAGAAACCTCCATGCTGTTTTCCATAGTGGCTATATCAATTTACATTCCCACCAACAGTGTATGAGGGTAAGGAGTTGTCTTTTAAAGGAGAACATTTTAAAAGGAATATCCATATTCTCACTTTTCAAAGCAGATAAAATAAGCCATAATTTAACCTTATTTTCAACTACTGTGATGGCAATTGATTTATTTTTTAAAATATGGGTTTATTTGCTTCCTTTCAAATTTATTAAATCAAAATCTGAATGAATTGAATTTTGAAACTTTTGTTTTTTACACTCTTTCTCAGTGAGTCTTATGCCACAAGCATAACATTTCTCCCTTGGGAAACTCTGAAACGTGAACAATACTTTTCAAGATTTGATTCTGCTAACAATATGATCTTAGGTCACTCTCTTCCTTTGTCTAGATCTCAATTTTTGTATCTGTAAAGTGATACAGTTGCTCTAGATAATCTCTAAAAATCTTCCCCAAATCTATGTTTTATGTAATGAATCTACATAGGACAATTCAAAAGTTTGTGTCTTTGAATCAGATTGAGAATGTGATAATAACATTGTACATTTGAATAGCATTTCCAAATCTTAAAAATAATTTCACTTTATATAGCTCATTGAGCCTAATAGTATTGGACAGTAGAAAGGGTATGTATTACCCTGGTCTTTTTACAGATTAAAAAAGGTTCATAAATAAGTAAACAAACAAATATAAATAATAAATAAATAAATAATGGGACTTCTTCAAGGTTAACTAGTAAGTTGGGTGTAGTCCAGAATCTGGTGTTTTACACTTTCCCATATTTACATGCACATTTATTCAACCACAGTCAGAGAGACCATTTGAAATCGGGATGACCAAAATTTTAAATTTGGCTTACATTGTTATAATTATTGTAAAAACACAATTTTAGAAAGTGGTGATGACGTTTTCAAAATTGATTTTAGAGTATTTAAATTCACATTATGAGTTTTGCATAACCATTATCCTTCATGGCCTCACCTATTCTTTGGCAGCAAATACAATATCATGTGCTAAAAAAATTGTTTTAGCCCTAGCCTGTTTGGCCAGTCACAGAGCATCAGCCTGCAGACCGAAGGGTCCCGGGTTTGGTTCCGGTCAAGGGCACATACTTTTGTTGCAGGTTCCTCCCCGCCTGGGCGGACCCTGGTCAGGGCGCCTGCAAGAGGCAACCAATAGATGTGTTTCTCTCACATCGATATTCCTGTCTTTCCCTCTCTCTTCCACGCTCTCTAAAAATCAATGGAAAAATACCCTCGGGCGAGGATTTAAAAAAAATTGTTTTACATTCTTCCCAGACACAACTAAACAACATTTCCCAGGCCCCTGTAGCCAGGGAGGGGCTCTGGGACTGAGTTCTGGCTAATGAAATATGAGTAGGAGTGACATATATCACTCCCAGAGCTGAAGTATACAAACCTCCCAGGCTTCACCATCCATTATTTTTATTTGTTTGTTTTGTTTCTGTGGTGACTTTGGAGGTTGCCGGTTGAAGGTAGCATTGGTGGGAGCAATCTGGCTCCTTTCATGAATATAAGGAGCATCACCCAACATCCCTACTCCTAACCCCATTAATTTCATTGGATTGTATCATTAGAGTTAAAATATTGGGTGTTAAATTACTGAGGGTTTTTTTTTTTTTTTTTTCGTGAAATTACTGAGATTTGGAGGTGACCTGTTACAGGGGTTACACTACTCTGATTGATAATATTCTTAAACTTTGACTCTTGTTTTGTTTTTTTTCCCCCACCACTAGTTGATAGTTTATATACTCATTTATCATCTTAAGAGATTTTTTTTTCTGGAAATTACACATTATCCTTGATTGACTTACCTCTTCTCAAATAAAGCAAATATCTGAGAAATCTTATTTAACTGTATTATATGCTATTGCTTTTGAGTTTTAATATATTGATAAAGATATAATATATATACACATAACTATATATACATGAATATATTTATAAATATAAACCCACAAGACATTATTATTGTTTTAAATAGTGAATATTCATTCAGAACTTCTCAGCTTCTGAATCTTTAAAGAAAACAAAAAAAACTCCATATGTGGGGGACAGGAGGAATGGTGGTGAAGGGATTGAGCCGAGAGAGAGAGAGAGAGAGAGAGAGAGAGAGGGAGAGAGAGAGAGAGAGAGAGAGAGAGAGAGAGAGAGAGAGAGAGAGGTCTTATATTTGTGACTATCTTTAATAAATCCTAAAATTTAAGAAGGAAATTGCATGGCTTATGTACCAATTTTAGTGCAGTAAAGAAATGGGGGATTTATCCATCATCTCACATATGTACTTAATATCTACTTAAGTTAAAGGGAAGGTCCAAAGTCTTTGAGAAAGACTTAGTATTCATCCTTTCTTTACCCACAATTCAAGCATTACTAAAAAAATTTAAAAAATCTATATTTTTTCTCTCTAGTGAATTATAGAATGATATATTGTTCCTTTTTAGATTCATCAAAATAGGAGGCTGTTGTTTTTCATTATTTTGTTCTATCAATTACATTATTTGGTTTTGTACCAAATAATGTGTTGTTACATACAAGAAGATCAAATCAGAGAGAATGAACTCACCTCTGGGAAGTAAGAGAATTAGTAATTAGGGTGTTGATAGAAATTGAAGAATTTCTGACCAGTGTGGCTCAGTTGGTTGAATGTTGTCCTGTGCACTGAAAAGGTGCCAGTTCAACTCCTGGTCAGGGCACATGCCCAGGTCCTGGATTCAATCCGAGTCAGGGTGCATATGGGAGGCAACCAATGAATGTCTCTCTCTCTCACATCAATGTTTCCTCTCTCCTCAAACCAATAAAAACATATTTTTAAAAAAGTACTTCTGAAACAAACACTACAGGTATGAGGTAGATAATAACCAAATTTTCTAAGCAATTAAGCTGCTTAAAAATATACTAAATAATTTTGGTGGTCAATTTCTACCTGACTATAGAAGGGGACCAATATAGTATATTGGAATTAAATAGACTGGGCATGCCCTGCCTGGTGTGGCTCAGGTGGTTAAGCATCATTCTGTGCACCATAAGGTCACCTGTTTGATTCCCGGTCAGGGCACATGCTTAGGTTGTTGGCTCAATCCCTAGTAGAGGACACACAGTAGGAAACCAATCAATGTTTCTTTCTCACATCAACATTTCTCTCTTTCTCTCCCTCTCCCTCCCCCCCCCTCTCTAAATTCAATAAAAACATTGTCTAAAATAAATAAATAGCCTGGGCCTGGATCCTGCCTCCATCCTGAGAAATTTACTTACTGGAATGTAATAAAGCATCTCAAAGAATTGAAGGGAAAGTTGAAGAACCACTCAAAGAAAATGACAAGTATCAAGTCAATACTTGAGGGGCAAGAGCAGGACACAACTGAGAGTCTTAAAAGGCTGCTGCGGCAGTAATGAACATGCTCCAAATGTGTTTTTCCTCTCCCCTCCTATTACTCTACTCAAATACCTGCCCGGGCAAATGGACAGGTGTGTGGGCTTCGGTTGCATGTCTATCCCTTGACCAGGTAGAGCACTTGGATAAGAGCGTACTTCCAACCTGAGCCCGTACCCAGTGAGAAACAGCTAGTCTCTGAGAAACAGCTAGTCTCCGAAAGAAGACAGGATGCTTTCATTTTTTATTTATTTCAGAGAGGAAGGGAGAGGGAAAGAGAGATAGAAACACCAATGATGATGTTTTCGCTCCTTTCATGAATACACAGGGAAATGACATGTGAATGTGATCTATGAAAATCATTACAGAACAAGGCAAAGTTGCTTTTAGGGTCAGTGAGGTGTTATATTGAATACTAGAGGCCTGATGCATGAAGATTTGTGCAAGAATTGGCCTTCCTTCCCCTGGCTGCCGGCACCGCCTTCGCTCCGGCTGGCGCCATCTTTCCACCTTCTCACGCTGCCCAGAGGCCCGGAGCAGCTGGGGCAGTGCGGAATGCCTGCATCCCACCCTGCCCCCGGCCACTCAGTGCCTGTGTATGCAAATTAACCTGCCATCCTTATTGGGTTAATTTGCATACTCACTCCTGAATGGCTGGTGGGCGTTGCGAAGGTACAGTCAATTTGCATCTTACTCTTTTATTAGTGTAGTTACTTTATATTTGAGTACAAAGAGGAAGCTAATTCAGAAGAAACAGAAGCATAGCAGACCCCTGAAAATGACTTATTAAAGGACCCTGAGGACATTTAAGAAAATAGTTTCGCATAAAATGAAAGCTTTATATCTTTTTAAAAAGTATATATTTTTATTGATTTCAGAGAGGAAGGGAGAGGGAGATAGAGATAAAAACATCAATAATGAGAGAGAATCATTGATCAGCTGCCTCCTGCACGCCCCCTACTGAGGATCAAGCCCACAACCCGAGCATGTGCCCTTGACTGGAATCGAACCCAGGACCCTCCAGTCTGCAGGCCAATGCTCTATCCACTGAGCCAAACCAGCTAGGGCAAAGCTTTTTATCTTATATAAATTGGTATCCGTGGCAATTGATGCAAGATCCACTTTATAAAATCTCTACATTAATAACAGATTAAGCCCTAGCCTGTTTTGCTCGGTGGATAGAGAGTCAGCCTCCGGACTGAAGGTCCTGGGTTGGATTCCAGTCAAAGGCACATGCCTGGGTTGCTGGTTTGATCCCCAGTAAGGGGTGTGCAGGAGGCAGCTGACCAATGATTCCCTCTCTTCATTGATGTTTCTAGCTCTCTCTCTCCTTCTCCCTTCCTTTCTGAAATCAATAAAAATATATTTAAAAATACATAACAGATTCATCGGCTTTGTTGCCTCTGGCTACCTCTGTTTATTCTTCCCACAGTTCCTAGGATAGGTGCTTCAGACCCCTGCTTTCCTTGTTTCTAGCCATCCTTACCCCAAAGTCTGTGTAGGATTTCATTGGTTGACGACCATCACCCCTCAAATGGTTCCATATGCCAACCCTGACGTTACCACTGTTTCCCCTGATCCTTTACTGAGGGTTCCAGGTCTTTGCAGACTTTTAATCTGGGTTCCTGTGGCTTTTGCTCCTTGGCTGCTCATGGCCCAAATAGCCTTTCTTCCCCTTGTGGTTGTTTCATAGCCCCGCTCGAAAGCAGATGCTCTGGCTCCTTCCACAAGGAATCCTGCCAGTTTCACAGTGTTTTCTTGCTGCTTTTGGCTCGGCTCTCAACTTTCCAAGGTCCAATTGTAAGTCACCATGTGGGACAGACCAAAGAGGAGGGATGTGGTGGATGAGGGAAGGGGATATTGTGAACAACATGTGAAATAAAACTAAAGTTATTCTCAAGGCATACGTCATATTTTTCTATCATTGATTTTCATATATTTCAGATGTCAGTGGATTAACAAGAACACTTTTCCTATGGGATAGGAAGAATATTGATCAGTGGGGACTGTGCTTTTAAGGAATTAAATTCAAGGGGGCCTGCTTTCGGCAAATGTTCTGTTCTTGTTAATTATTTTTTTTAAATATATTTTTATTGATTTCAGAGAGGAAGGGAGAGGGAGAGAGAGAGAGAGAGAGAAACATCAATGATGAGAGAGAATCATCGATCGGCTGCCTCCTACTGGGGATTGAGTCCACAACCCAGGCATGTGCCCTTGACCGGAATCGAACCCGGGACCCTTCAGTCTGCCAGCCCAGTGGATGGATCACTCTATCCACTGAGCCAAACCAGCCAGGGCCAGTTGCCTATTTTCATAACTATAATAATGATGGTGCAGAGCTGATAAGTTTCATGTATGCATTTTAGCTTGAATTAAAAAAACACACATTTGATTGGCCCAGCCAGCATGGCTCAGTGGTTGAGCATCGACCTAAGAACCACAGGGTCAGAGTTGGATTCCTGGTTAGGGCACCTGCCCAGGTTGTGGACTTGATCCCCAGTAGGGGGCGTGGAGGAGGCAGCCAACCAATGATTCTCTTTCACCATTGATGTTTCTATCTCTCTCCTTCTTCCTTCCTCTCTAAAATCAATAAAATGTATTTTTTTAAAAAATTGATTGATTTGAGAGGAAGAGAGAGAGAGAGAGAGAGAGAGAGAGAGAGAGAGAGACAGAGAGAGACAGAGAGAGAGAGACATTGATTGGTTGTTCCACTTATTTATGCATTCATTGGTTGGTAATTGTATGTGCTCTAACCAAGGATCCAACCCGCAATCTTGGTGTATTAAGACGATGTTCTAGCCAGCTGAGCTACCCAGCCAGGGCAATACTTTTTTCTTTTTTTGTATCAATTTGAGGAGAACGAAAGAAAGTAATTCTGACCTAATGATAAACTTTTTAGAGAGTCATATGCCCTTGGACACATAATATCATGCCTCCATTTCTCCCATGCAAACTTAATTCAGCCCTCCTCAGCATCTTCCCAAACAGATGTTAGGCAACTAACAGTGTTAACAGTTAACATTTACCAAATAAATGAAATCAATCTCTACAGTGGCAGGAAAAAAATGCCGTTAATTTACATCTATGGACTCTCTGCAGTTTATGATCATTATTTCACTTTGTTTCTATAGCTCAAGGTAAATCTACTCTCTGTTGATCATTAATAACTGGAATGAGACTGTGCAGTATTACAGAAATGATATTGGATGGGGGGACAAAAAGTATATCCCTGCTTGGCTACTATCTAGTTCTGTGGCCTTAAACAAGCCATTTTATGTTGTGCCTTCGTTTCCTTATCTGTAAAGTGAGGGAGATGGCCTAAAAAATAGTCTATGGTGCTTTCCAGATCCAAAATGTAAAATTCTATGACTTTAAACTATAGATGAAATATGTGTAATGGCAGATGTTTATGATCATGACCTTCTGAGTAGAAGAAAAATGTTGACAAGTCCTCAGTTATCCAATATATCTAATTCCTAGAAAAAAAAATCCAAATATTGAGATAATTTGTTTCACTTAAATGTGCATCCACTTCTATTTCCTCAGTCAGTTCTAACCCATATTATGTGTATGACAGAGTTTGAAGCTATTTGCCATGTCTCCATCAATGAAAATGTACAGAAGAGAGTGCTTTCTAGAAGTTACCCATTATCATGATAAAATAAAATTATTCCGCCGTATAAAAAGAGGGAAAATAATCTGAGCTTTCGATGAGGAACTTCAAAGTCTAGTGGAGGGCAGGCGGCGGTTCCATTTGTTTAAAACTATTTAACTTGTTAGGTCCAAGGAGTCATGTGAATAAAAAAAAAAAAAAAAAGGAAAAGATTTTCAGGAGGGAGAGAAACTTTTGATGGTTGGCCTAATAAAATAAAACTACACGTTAGTAAAAACTGAATTCAAAGATGATTCCAACACAGATGAGCCTCTTGCTGGACCCCGTCCAACCCCGACGGCTGCACACACTGTAAGCACCATGTGTTAGATGCAAACCAGATCGTCTCCGTGTGGGGAAGACCGGCCAGCTTTCTTGGCCAAGCTGCTGCCATAAAATACACTCGCGATATGGTTCTTCATGTTTTTAAGGATATTATACTTTGATGCACAGTCTACATTTGGTCTCAAATTGTCCAGAGCGTTATCGCAAATGACTGGTTGATGACTGTTTTAGCAGAATTAGGTTATATATTGCCAAATTGCTTTGTGTCACTGCAAATCATTGCTCTACAATGCAAACTGCTTCTTCTTCTTCTTTTCTTCCACCCCCCCCCCTTAACTTTTAAATCTTAGGCAAAAGAATACAATGTGCAATTAAACTCTCTCATTAGGACTAATTTGCCTTTAACAATTTACGTGCATCGGCTGCCTTTCGATATCATCTGTGAAAAGCAAACCATGATGGGATCTATAAAAACACAGGAAACCTAAATGTCAAAACTGCATTTTCACACTTGGCTAGAAAAATCCCTGCCTTGTATAAAACACCTATGTTCCAAAACCTGGTATTTGCTTTGGAGACTTACAAAGAGTTAACACGGCTTGTCTGGCATCAGATATCGGTATAATGGGCTTTTACTGATGTAATTAAAATTTGCTTATAATTAATACAGATGAATTAGTTTCTGCACAATAATAGTTAGGAGATTAACAAAGGCCACATTTTGGCAACAAGACTACATTCTTTTCCAAGTGCTTTGGGACCTTATCCAATGAATGTCTGTCCAATCCGGCTGATTCTTCAGAGATGCCATATGGCACAGCTATGCATTCTGACATTTTTTTTTTTTTCTCTAAAAGGCAGCCATATGACACAACTGATCTTTAAAACGTTGTCAGAAGGTATTACCTGGGTAGGCTTTGAGCTGCTTTCCAAAAACTTAGCAAGCACAGGGGCTATTAATTATGAGCAAAAGAAATGTGCATGCACACACTGGAAACTTGGCATTCGTTCCTCTCTAATCACAGCTGATCATCCCAGCCCGTTCTAGCTGGGGAAGTAAGAAGCCCTCCCATTTTATAAACTTCCAAGAAAAAAAAATATATATTCTGCTTCAAAACATATATTCAGCAATTTCATTATAAAATACCTGTGCACTTGCTTCTAACATCCAATTATTTCACCACCTGTACTTTCACCACATTCACTGATTTTATTTTTTAAAATATATTTTTATTGATTTCAGAGAGGAAGGGAGAGGTAGAGAGAGATAGAAACATCAATGATGAGAGAGAATCATTGATAGCCTGTCTCCTGTACACCCCATACTGGGGATCAAGCCTGCAATCCAGGCATGTGGCCTGACCAGGAATCAAACTGTGCCGTCCTGGTTCATAGGTCGATGCTCAACCACTGAGCCATGCTGATCAGGCCATATTCATTGATTTAAAAAAAATTTTTTTTTAAAGGACTTAATTGTCTAGTAAGAGCCATTTATGGTAAAAGCTTACAAAGACACTACACTTTTCTTGCTGTCATAGCAACTAGTATAACCACACAATTTTTGTCGTTGCCTTTAAATACTTTAAATATGAAATGTTAGTGCTCATTGATCTAGATATTTACCCAGTGTATATATTCAGGGTGGATTGTATCAAGGCCTAAAACAGCAGTTCTATTTTTTTTTTTTTTTTAACAGCAGTTCTTGACATGTGGCCTCTGGACTAGCAATATCAGCATCACCCGAGAATGTGTCAGAAATGCAAATTTTGGCGTCTCATCCGAGTCCTACTAAATAAGAAACTTGGGGAAGGTTGGATGTGGGGGAGGGAGGGGAGATAACAATCTGAGTTAAAACAAGCCCTACAGGTAGTTCTGATACTTGATAAAGTTTGAGAACTATCACACTAGAGGATGTATTTGCTCAACACATTTTCAATGGTTACTTAGTAAGTACCTGGTTTCTTCCAAAGTGCTAGGATGTAACCTGGTCCTTCCCCTTAAGGAATATGTATTTGGTATCAGTTGGTTCTAATCAGAGAGACACTAACTGCTTTAAATATTTAAATCAGAGTAAGTTTAATATAAGAATTGACTAGACAGGAAACGGAAGAGCTTGTGAAGACAAGTGATGATACTGAGGCATCCCAGAGATTACTGGCAGCCAGAAGTCACTATTACCCTTGGGAGGTGGTGTTATCAGAGCTTAGGGGTCAAGGTCACCTGGCAGGTCTCTTCTGTAGGCGAATGGAGGTACAAAAGAGTGGCAAGTGTTGCTATAGACCCGAAATTTCTGGGCAGAGAGCATTAAGTGATATAGTCTGCTTCTTTCTTCCTACCATCCTCCCACTAGTACCCCCACATTGTCCAAGTTCAGTAGAAAACTTGCTGGCTGGGGTCAGCCTACAGGTGATATTCTAGCCATACAGAGCAGAGAAGGCTGGGCAACACATCCCAGCATTAGTGCTTGTACCTTCAGGGGATTATGATTATTATCCAAATGCTCTACCTAGACTCTTCTTCGTAAATCGCAAGTAAAAGTTGAGAAATACTTTAAACTTGCATGATATATGAAAAGTCTGAGTAAATTAAAAATAAGGAGTATTACAGGGAAAATAAAATTCCAATTTATTTTTTATCCTGTCAATGTAATACATTTTGCATATTCTCCCACATGAAGATATTTAGCACGAAGGAGATATTTATGTCCATGAGCAAATAAAATAGGTGAATTAATTATACATTTACTATAAATTTATTTTTTTAATACTGACTATAATGATTTAAGCTCTCAAAAAGCTAAGCACTCACACAAATCATGTCTCCAGTGCTTTGTGCTGATCAATAATTGTTCTGTTAATTATGGAGCTATAGGACACATTAGGCCGTTTATAATTCTGCACACTGAAGAACAACTCTTCAAAGCTGAAAATACCTTTCTATTTAGGTTGGCTTAATGCAGTGGTCAGCAAACTCATTAGTCAACAGAGCCAAATATCAACAGTACAATGATTGAAATTTCTTTTGAGAGCCAAAATTTTAAAACTTAAATTTCTTCTAATGCCACTTCTTCAAAATAGACTCGCCCAGGCCGTGGTATTTTGTGGAAGAGCCACACTCAAGGGGCCAAAGAGCCGCATGTGGCTCGCGAGCCGCAGTTTGCCGACCACGGGCTTACTGCATTGGAAGGTGATTAGACCACATTCTCAAGTCATCTTTTGGCAAGCAATGTTTTCTTATTTTCCTACCAAGTATATTATGATTTTGAAAAACTAAAAACTAAAAATCACTACCAACCTACATATATATTTTTTCCTACTGGGTTTTTATCTAGCTTTCAAGCATTTCTGTGAAGGAATCTTTCACTCATTCAACAAATATTTATTGTGTGCTTATGTAGCACAAAACATAGTGGAGAGGAAAAACACTTTTTTTTTTTAACATGGAACTATTTTTTTAAAAATATATTTTATTGATTTTCCACAGAGAGGAAGGGAGAGGGATAGAGAGCTAGAAACATCAATGAGAGAGAAATATCGACCAGCTGCCTCCTGCACACCCCCCACCGGGGATGTGGCCACAACCAATGTACATGCCCTTGACCGGAATCGAACCTGGGACCTTTCAGTCTGCAGACAGACGCTCTATCCACTGAGCCAAACCGATTTCGGTGAAAAACACTTTTAATAAGAATGAAACTTGTGCAGAGAGCAGTCTCCAAGGCTGGTTTTCAATAGCCTGCTGGTCAGATAGTCCTTGGGTTAGGTCAGACTCCACATACTTTGTTTTGTAGTTAAGTCGCCATCTCCCATCTATACTAATAATAGGGTAATATGCTAATTAGACCAGGAGATCTTCTGGGAGACCTTCCAGATGTCCTTCCAGACAAAGCCATGGTGGCAGGGCTGAGGCAGAGGTGGTTAGGGGCAATCAGGCCAGGAGGGGAGGGCAGTTGGGGTGATCAGGCCGGCGGGGGAGGGGAGGCAGTTGGGGGAGAGCAGGCTGGCAGGGGGCGCCAGTTTGGGGTGAGCAGGCCGGCATGGGGGGACAGTTGGGGGCAAGCAGGCTGGTGGGGGGGGGGGCAGTTGGGCAGTTGGGAGCGATCAGGCAGGCAGGCAGGCAGGTGAGTGGTTAGGAGCCAGCGGTCTTGGATTGTGAGAGGGATGTCCAACTGGCAGTCAGACATCCCCTGAGGGGTCCCAGATTGGGGAGGGTGCAGGCCGGGCTGAGGGACAACCACCCATGCACGAATTTCGTGCACCAGGCCACTAGTTTATTTATAAAAAAAAAAAAAAGTTCCGTCATTTCAACGTATGTACATATGTGCTTTATGTTTTCTACTATGTATTTACCACAAGTAAAGGTCAGGAATTGTTATCTTTCTTTTAAATTTTTTTGCTGTTTCACTTCATTACTTCTGTGTATGTGCTCCATGTGAGTGACGTAGGTGCTTATGTAGGTGGGTTCTGACTTACGGTGAAAATCACGTTATGTCGTGCTGTAGGAATGGATCTCCCATGTAACCCGAGGACCTACTGTATACATGCATACAAGTCCTTTGGTTGATCTCTTATCCCTCCCTCTTCTCCTCCCCTGCCTTCCCTCTGAGGTGATGGTCTGTTTGATGCTTCTATGTCTCCGGATCTATTTTTCTTCAGATTATGTTGTTCATTATATTCCACAAATGAGTGAAATTATGTGATACTTATCTTTCTCTGACTGGCTTATTTCACTTAGCATAATGTCCTCCAGGTCCATCCATGCTGTTGCAAAGGGTAAGAGTTCTTTCTTTTTTACAGCTGCATAGTATTCTATTGTGTAGATGTACCATGGGCACTTAGGCTGTTTCCAAATCTTAGCTATTGTAAATTGAGCTGCTATGAACATAGGGGTGCATATGTTCTTTCTGATTGGTGTTTCTGCTTTTTTGGGGATTACTGGATCAAATGGGAGTTCTATTTTTAGTTTTTTGAGGAGACTCCATACTGTTTTCTATAGTGGCTGTACCAGTATGGATTCCCACCAGCAGTGCAGGAGGGTTCTTTTTTCTCCACATCCTCGCCAGCACTTGTTGTTTGTTGATTTGTTGATGGTAACCATTCTGTCAGGTGTGAGATGGTTCCTCATTGTCGTTTTGATTTGCATCTCTTGGATGATTAGTGACTTTGAGCATGTTTTCATGTGTCTCTTGGCCTTCTGTATGTCCTCTTTCAAAAAGTGTCTATTTAGGTCCTTGGTCCTTTTTTATTGGATTGTTTATCTTCCTTTTGTTAAGTTGTAAGAGTTCCCTATAAATTTTGGAGATTAAACCCTTATCAGTGATAACATTGGCAAATATGTTCTCCCATGCAGGGTTCTCTCCAGCTAGTCTTCAGGATTTTTTTTTTTTTTTTTTTTTTTTTGTATTTTAGTTGTAATTCCAGTTTGGTCTTGGGACCATGTCTGTGTAGCATCCACTTACTCTGCCGCCATTTTTAATCCCCCTATTAGTTTTCCTTGAAAATATTTTATGATTCAGTGAACTGGCCAATTTGATGGTAACTGAAAATCGGAGAGATTTAATTTACCTATTTATGTAGTCATTGGAGTGTCCTAATTTTCTGTAACTTTTTTTTGAAGGAGATGTGACAACTGGTACCTATTATTTCTTCTAGTCAAGTCTACTCACTATAAACACATATCCTTGTTAATATGGACTTATAGATTATTTGGTTGATGTCAAAATTTGTTGGCATACTCTGCTTCCTAAGGAGATAAAATAATCCTTAAATTTAAATACATTGTTTACATTGATGAAGCTAAGTAAATAAAGCACTAATATTGCTCCTATATTATGCTGGCTTTCATAGTGAGAACATTGGAAATCTTTGTTTAGATAGGCCTCAGAGTGGTGATATTAGTGTTTTTGGAATTACTCAATTTTTATAGTTATTCCAACAGGATACAATTTATTTTTTCCATAGGGGTTGGGTTATACTTTTTTTATGGGCTGGTTTATGTGATTTCAACCAAAATAATCAAATTAATTGAATGTAATTTTACTCTTTTTTTTTTTTTTCTAAATTATGCGTTCTTAGTTGGTCTGAAAAGGTTGTTTGGTTGAATTTACACAAGCTTAGCAATGTGCATGAAAGCTGCATTTCCCCAGAATAAAGAGATGATTTTCCGGCCCTAAAACACACCAGGAGTTAAATACCACTTATCCAGTCAAATAAGCATCACAAAACAAAAGAATAGACAAATATTATGGTCCAGTGGTTCTGATAAATACAAATTATCCAAAACCTTCAATCCAGGAATCAATGACAAGCAATGCCCAGTTTCCCTGAACTCCCTGCATAAGAAGTCATAGAAATACTAGTAATTGTAATGCTTAAAAAGCAGAACAAACAACAGTCTAGCTAGGCTCCCTGTGCAATCTTTTGCAAAGACAAAAAGAACTTGCAGAGCCCCGCCCATCGTGTAGGTGAGCATTTGAAGTTCTGATTGCTTGTCTGAACTCTCCAGCCTCTGGCTGTGTGCGCATCTTGAGGGGGGACCTTGTCGTTTTTGGCATGAAACAGAATGAGGTGATCTGAACCTAGGAGTCTATTTTTTTTTTTTTTTTTTTTGCTAGATGCATGTGTACAATTTCTGTTAATTTTAATGAGAATTATGTTTGCGCACTGAAGCAGGATACATTCAGGAGGAATCTTGCCCTAGGATGCATATTTGTGATTTCCGTTTTAGGGGCAAAACCCTAGGGGAGCCTTGCACGGGTGCCCAAGGGCAAGCTCGGAAGCTCTGCAGAGAAAACATGCACAGATCGCCAGGTTGTCTTACACCGGTAATGCCAGAAATAGAAGGTGTGTGTGTATACACTACGTAAGCCTGAATTTTGTATTGGATGTGGATTTCCCAGAGTATTACCTTTACCTTGTGGTCATATAACTAAGAAATGACTACCAAACAATGAAATCCGATCTTATAATGAAAATATCATTAAGGAATGATATTAGGTGAATAAAGTCATGTATATTTTTTAAAGAAATAGTATAGCCCTAGCGGGTTTGGGTCAGTGGATAGAGCGTCGACCTGTGGACTGAAGGATCCCGGGTTCGATTCCAATCAAGGGCACATGCCCAGGTTGCAGCCTCGATCCTCAGTAGCGGGTGTGCAGGAGGCACGGATCAATGATTCTCTCATCATTGATGTTTCTATCTCTCTCTCTCTCTCCCTCTCCCTTCCTCTTTGAAATCAATAAAAATCTATTAAAAAAAAAAGAAATAATCCAATTGAAATAAAAGAGGCAATGAAAATGGTGTAAATGAGGAAATTAACTCTTGCAGACATTGAAGATTATAGACAATTGAAGTCTTTACATTGGTGCGTCCTGTGTGAAAACTTTTTATGTGGCCCTCATCTATAATGAATAATCTCATGGCAGAGATCTGTTTGAAAGAGATATGATTGATGGTCTATCATTCCTAATTCACTGTTTATACTGGTAGTGAGACTACTGGGAAAATACCTCATTCATCAGGGTATTAGTGAATTCATCCAACGTATGGCACCTTCATTTTAACAAACGAAAGGAGAACAGCTTAATGGGGGAAATTGACAACCATCTCTGATTCCATGGTAATGCAATTAGGCTGCTCCTCTCCAGAGCTTTTGCTAATTCACAAAACAGCTTCAGTCGGCAGGTCATAAGTATATGATCATTTTTCACACTTTGAAAACTAATGATTTCTTGACATGAATCAATAAATCTTGGTGAAGTCCTTTATACTTTTCATGTTCAGCATGCAAGTCAGTTTTAAAACTCATGTGTATTAAATCTGACTTGCTATCCAGCCTGTGTTTACATAATCTAATTTAACAAAATCTCAAATAAATGTGTAAATGAAGTGTTTATAGTAAGCACAAGGAAAGTTTCCCTTTCATTGAGAAAGTGTGATATGGTGCATCAAACTATTTTAATTTGCACCCTGAAATACCCATATTTGCAAATGTGCCACACACAGAGAACTGTTGCTCTTAAAATTTCTATATTAAATTTTGTATGTTATTCTCAATAGATGAGTAAAGAAGATTTACTACATATGACACAGTATGTACTACGTTGTTTATCTAAAATGAACCGATTGCAAACTGATGAACGGAGTGGATCCAAAGACATGGAAGCATGGAACAGAGTGCAGAATCTTGGAGGGAGGGTTGGGGAGGGAGGTCATCAACCAAAGACCTTGTATATATGCATAACAAGGAACCTTGTATATATGCATATACAAGACCTTGGTCTATATGCATAAGCCTTGTATATATGCACATATGCATAGCCTATGAGCACAGACAATAGGGTGGTGAGGTGAAGGCCTGGAGTGGGGAATGGGGATGGGCTAGAGAGGGTCAATGGGGGGAAAAAAGGGACATATGTCATACGTTCAACAATAAAGATTAAAATACTACTAATAAAAAATAAAATAAATTTTAAAAATAAATTAAATGAATCTATTACAAAGCATCCAGAAAATATTTTTTAAATATTTTTAATTGATTTTTTACAGAGAGGAAGGGAGAGGGATAGAGTTAGAAACATTGATCAGCTGCCTCCTGCACACCCCCTACAGGGGATGTGCCCACAACCAAGGTACATGCCCTTGACCGGAATCGAACCTGGGACCCCTCAGTCCACAGGCCAACACTCTATCCACTGAGCCAAACCGGTTAGGGCCAGAAATATTAATAACTAGTTTCTAAGCAAAAAAAAATATTTGTTCATCTTTCTAAAACAATTGCATAAAAACAGGAAGAAAATGTATATATATATGTATTAAGTAGCAAATATCCATAGCAGCGCAGCATTTTTCTAACAATTATAGTTCCACATCTTCTATCGCAGTGGTCGGCAAACTGCGGCTCGCAAGCCGCGGTTTGCCGCTCTGTTGACTAATGAGTTTGCCGACCACTGCCTTAGGGAAAAACACTTAAAAAACATTTTAATAATGTACTAATGTCTTTAACCTGAAGTCAAAACTTCTGGGTAAGGGTAATGCCTTACGCAGTGGTTGGCAAACTCATTAGTCAACAGAGCGGCAAACCGCAGCTCGCGAGCCGCATGTGGCTCAAGAGCCGCAGTTTGCCGACCACTGCTCTATAGGGAATAAGAACATGGACAGGCCAATGACTACAGCAGGTAGCAAGCAGTGAGGTGTGCTTAAGGAAGAATTATCTGACAGCTACAAAAGAGGTTATACTATGAAGTACATGGCGTTTTATTCCTTATTCCTGGAATAGTCAACAATTTACCTGGGTGCAAACTGAAATGATAATCATAAACGTACCTGCTGTGATGTCCTTCACATTAAATTTGTTTTATTCACTGTCATGGTTGTAAAAATGATGCGCTTTATAACAGGGGCAAACAAAGACGTGGGCAACAATATGTTTTTAAATGAAAAACAAAACAATTGGCACTTGGCTCATGAGGTTTTCACAGTTATTTGGAATTGCTGATGAAAAGAAAATTTTGCATGGAACATTGTTTTTCAAGTGTTCGTGCACTCTGCTGCACTTGCATTACTTAATATTTGCGATGATGAGTGATGGATGTGATATACTATCTAGAAATAGACTGTGTCTTTACAAAGCAACACTAAGGGGGCGAGGGGCCATCAATTTCAGTGATTGGAATTTCCATTTACTCTTGTGCTCTATAAATCTAGCCATAAGCACACATACTTCCTACAGGCACCATAATACTGAGCAACAGAGGGAAATGGCTAACATAAATTACAGATTCTTAAACACTGAACATTTTTAAGCCAGATCACTAAATTGCAAATCGGGAAGATAGTTTGGGAAAGCCATTTTAAGAACATCCTTCGTATGTTCTACAATCCAAGAGATACTAATCAGTACTTCACAACTAATATTACAGAGGGATTTATACTCTTCAGATCCACGCACAACACACTGAACTTTTGCATGTCTTACTCTAGTGGGTTTTGGTTTGATTTGGGGTAAAGTATGCAGTTCCCTCCCAAATAACCAACTTTACAACTAGACAGGCTGTGAAATATGATGTGAAACAACTTCTAAAATTATTGGACCTCCTCTTGCCCTCTAATTCTGATCACGAATCCGTTGGTGGCCTGGCATCCATTTTATGAAGGTTTGTGCCAGGAAGATATTTGGATGAATGGTGTCATTTGGTGACAAGTTAGTGACAGTAGGTCTAAACGAAGCGAAGCGACAATAGAACTGGAAAAGCACACCAGTGGGATAGACTCGACTGTGGCTGTTGGGGCAGTAGCAGGGGGGCTGCAGGAGCAACCTACTGGCATCGTCACTTTCCCAGTTCATCAAGTAAGGTCAGACTCCCCGAACCATTTGCCAGATGGGCAGCTCGTCAGTTTAAATACCTGATATGAAGCCATCCATCATCTGATAACGTGATCGTTGGGCTGCAGCTGGCTGGGCGCTCGGCAGCCCGAGCGCACACGTGATGGACTGAAGCCAGGGAGGTGGACTTGGTCGGTGGCCCTCCCTTGATAGGATTTGCTGTTCTCCACTGGACCATGGAACAGGTGGAGGCTGGGAGAGAATGAAAAAATTACCATGTGTTGCAGGGATTCGAGCCTCACCAGCTCACCCCTCCACTTGAATACCAAGCAAAGCCAGACACCAACACTTGAGTCAGACCAAGGTCAGGCATGGCCCTGGGACAGAAAAATAGAAGAGATGCAAGAGGAAAAAGTAAAACAAACTGGAGAACCTGGTTTCCTGTCCTAAGACCAACTTTAAACATTTGCAACCTGCCTACATTGTTTTCTAAACCAAATGGCTGGAGATGAGATTTTTCTCTGAAAGTTAACTTTGTTTTACTCTTTTTATAAAAAATAAAAAACAAAGCATCTTGAGCATTTTTAAAGGAGAAAGGGAAAAGAGTAATCTCTATGGAATCATAAAAAGTGATGTTATTTTATGCTCACCATGGAGAAAAACTAATGCAACAAAGAAAATTAGATAAAGAACAAGTTATGAGCTCTTAAACCGAAAGTGTTTATTGCATGTGAAATATAATTATGCTGATTTAAAGTGCTTGCTGCTCAGACAGTCTAGAAATTACTGGATTTAGGTCTAACCTTTCACTGGAGACAAAGGCTTTGCTGAACTCCACGGTAGTTTAGAAAAATGGGGCTGTGTAAAGGGAGGCCTCATTTCTCACTCCAGTGGACCGCTCTGTGGAACTATTCCTTTATTTGTAAAAGTTAAAATCCCTCCGGTGGAGAGCCTGCAACTGAGACAACAAAGTAACCGGTGAAGACTTAATCTTTTTATGTCCTAAGTGGAATAATATAAAAGTTTATTCTGCTTGGCATATTATACTCCTTATTGTCGTACTTCTTAGCGAGGGGCTATTTCAGTGGTCAGCAAACTCATTAGTCAACACAGCCAAATATCAACAGTACAACGATTGAAATTTCTTTTGAGGGCCACATTTTTTAAACTTAAACTTCTTCTAACGCCACTTCTTCAAAATAGACTCGCCCAGGCCGTGGTATTTTGTGGAAGAGCCACACTCAAGGGGCCAAAGAGCCACATGTGGCTCGCGAGCTGCAGTTTGCCGACCACGGTTCTAGTTGATTTGCTGTTCCTCACCAACAGTAAGCTCTCTCGCTCCTTCTCTGTCTCCAATGAGTGAGTTGGTGTTTCCACCATACATGACTGTGACTCCCAGATACTTGCCGGGGAATGTGATTTGGCAGCTGTGAGGGGTGGAGCCCTTTCTGAAGCAGATTCTACATCTAGTTTCCATTTATTCCTCTTCACATTTTCCATTTAGGGTACTGGATCTGTCCATTCTCAAGCAAATGAGGAGTATAAATTCTCACAGTTTGGTCCCAAAAGCACTGTTCTGATTGGTCAGAATAAAGCTTCTCTGGTTGGTGAATATGTTAATTAGGATTTAGCTGCACAGCTCTGATTGGATGATAACAGTCTCAGTTTTATTGGTTGAAACATAATTCCAAGATCGCCTTTACCAGGGCTGGCTCAGATGGCAGGAACACAGTGGAGGCGGGCAGTTCAGTGCAGGCTCCTCCCTGAAGTGCGGTTTGTGTGAGAGGACCGTGTTTAGAAAAGGATGCTAGCCACCAGGAGATCTTGTTAGTAGCTCTCTTCTTTCCCAGGGTCAACAGTAGTTAATGTGAGTAAGCCACTAATATATCCCGACTGGCTCAGGTCTCACTTGTATTTATTTTATTATTAATACTTACAGGGAGTAAGTAACTCAGATTGATTGAAGGGGAGAGTTGGAGGCAGAAAGGAATTAGAATCACAGCCAAAAATAAAAGAGAGAGAGAGAGAGAGATTGTTGCCAGGCCCTGGAGCATCTCTAATATTAACCTAAAAAGTTCTGATGATATATTTTAGTCAATGGACATTGTTGAGGTACTCTTATCATGAGTATTTCTTAGATCACATGCTCTAATAAATTATTATTGAAGAAATGTGAAATTGCATAAAGCGTGAATAGAAACTCTTCAACAAATATTTTAAATCAATTCACCACACCTATAGACTGTTGAGAGCTCTACTTAGCCATAAAACATGCTGGCAACAAAAGATATGAACGAAGCTATTTGTAGAGCCAAGGGCAACCTTGCAATCAATGACAAACTATGTAAGGCCAGGCCAAGCGTTGGAAATAACTACTGGTTATAGACTGCTATCTTCAGCTCATTGAAAGAAATTCTCTGGAGCCTCCATATACAACATACCTTGGGGCATGTACCATGAAAACACTTTTGGTGCAACTACCTTAAAAAGAGATCTTTGGCTATTTAATTACATAATCCTCTTGGAACTGGTCCAGGCTTTCAGAAAAACTTTTTCATTCGTGTGAGCAGTATTATAGTGAGGTTTTAGAAATGTTTATATTTCAAATGAACAGCTAGTACTAAATATGTCCTTAGCATGTTCTAATGTTTGGGAGACCTTGAAAATAGAGCATGAAGCATTTTATTTTATTTTATTTTTAAATATATATATTTTATTGATTTTTTACAGAGAGGAAGGGAGAGGGACAGAGAGCTAGAAACATCGATGAGAGAGAAACATTGACCAGCTGCCTCCTGCACACCCCCTACCGGGGATGTGCCCGCAACCAATGTACATGCCCTTGACCGGAATCGAACCCGGGACCTTTCAGTCTGCAGACCGACGCTCTATCCACTGAGCCAAACAGGTTTCAGCATGAAGCATTTGATTGCCTCAGCTCATGAAGAACAGGCCAAACGAGGGTGTAGATAATCACGAGGCTTTATTTTCCATCACTATTGTCATCATTATAAAATTTTGCGAGAGCATCCAACTCTCAGGTCTTTAACATCATTTCTGAACGTATGTTCTCTGTGGATATTAATAATCAGAGAAATGGAGCAGAAAGGAGCTAAAACAAAGAACACGAGTAGTTTAGAAACAAGAGCACAAACCAAGCGACCAGTGACTGGTTCCGTACTGACAACACATAAAAGAAGGCATTTTGATCTGTGACTCACTATAGTCAGATCCTTTACTCCTCTGTAGACTTGGCTTTGTCTTTGTAACAATCAAGTGCAATCGTAAAAATTAGCTAGTAATCAACAAGGTGACGGTTGCCAGAAACTCTTAGACTGATGTTGGAGTCACCCCTTGGACCAAGCTTTTATATAAAAGTCCAATTGGCTGTTGAGGTCTAAATATACTTTTAGACTAGTTAGAGACAAACGACCCAGTGATGAGAATCTGTGACAGGAAATGTGAGAAGCACACACTCTAAGAAACCATTATATTAAAAATTCAAGGGAGCAACGTGGGCATTTATCCAATGTTGTTTAGTAAAGAAAATGATTATGAGATATTTATATTCATAAAAATTAGAGAATTAATGTTTATGAAGGAAGAACATTGTTCAGTCAATAAATAATTAAAACTCCAGTTCCTCTTTGCTTCTACTGACCTTTCAGTCAGGAAAATAAAAGTACTTTAATTAAGCTTAAGATCTTCATCAGGTGGCTTAATTCTTTTGAAAGAGCTACTTGGGACTAATGTGTCTAGTACTCCCATTGTCATCAGTGGGAGGTCTGCCAGTTTCAGAATAGAAAGAACAGAATACATGATTATAAATGACTTCCCCTGTTGGAAATTATTCCAAAAGGTAAAAACATTTTCTTGAGGGTAGTTTTCTAACATCAAACTGCCCAGGGTTCTAATGCAATACTATCACTTTATGTATGTAAGTATGTATGTATGAATATATGTATGTATTTATTTTTTAGTGCCCAGTGCATCTATTCCACAAAGATGTTTACCGCCTGTGATAGTTTTGATGTTTAAAGGAGATAATACACGAGACATGCTTACAATCATGCCTGGCATGTGGTGAGGTCTCAATATATGTTAGTTATTATTGTTGAACTAGAGACCTGGTGCACATATTCATTCACCAATGGGGTCCCTCAGCCTAGCCTGTGCCCTCTTGCAATCCGGGAAAAGTATCCACAGAAAATGTCAAAGAATATATTAAAGGCCTATGCAACTAAGAGTTTGTCAATAGATTTGGTCTCTAGTTCTTACTTTATAAGACCACATTAAATATTCTATTTATATTTATTCGTGCACTGGTCGGGTCCCTTGGGGGATGTCGGACTGCTGGTTTTGGCCTGATCCCCGCAGGCCAGGCTGAGCGAACTGACCAGTGCACGAATCGGTGCACTGGGCCTCTAATATGCATATAAGATCTTTGGTTAATCTCTTCCTGCCCTCCTCCCTCCCCACTTCCCTCTGAGATTCATCAGTCTGTTCCATGTTTCCATGCCTGTGCATTGAGCGTCTGCCCCTTGGTGGTCAGTGCGTATCATAGCCACCGGTTGAACGGTCGGACGGTCACTTAGGCTTTTATATATATAGATAGATTATAATATTAATTCTAAGTTAGGGTGAGCATGTGTCAAATAATAGGTGAAAAGTACATACTATAAGAAGTATCTGCCGGTACTATGATACAATGCTGGCCATTTTTCTCTTAGATATGAGTAACCAATGAATGGCTCTTGATTTCACCAAATTCATTAGGCAGAGATTTTCCAGGGTCATAGCAGTGAATATGAGTAAAAGTGAGTCTGGAAGAAATGTAAGAGGAAGATGAAGATTAATGACTAGGCAGGGTCAGATACCCCTGAAAGAAGATTTCTGTGGTATTATTGAAGGAACACCTGACCAGAGTGAGAAAACTTCCATCTGCCTCCACTAGACTACAAGCCCTCTCCTACTGGGCATCATGTTTTATTCTAAATAGAACCCTCCATGCCTTCTACAGTGTTTGGTTCACAGTAGGCATCCAATAATTGCTGAATAAATAAATGAACCAAACATTTAATCTTATGAAAATCACAATTTATTTGAATCCCAATATAAATTTCATTTTTGAACTTCCTGAGAATCTGAGCTATTACATAGAGCAGTGTGTCCTAGACTTTAATGCTCATACAACTCACTTGTCGATCTTATTAAATGACGATTCTGATTTCGTAGATCTGGGACTTGAAATTCTGAGTTTCTAAAATGTTTTCTTGTGAAGTGTTCTCTACAGACTGCAGATGTCAAATAGGAAACGTCCAGAGAGTTGTTGTGAATAACCTCTCTTACATCACTGGAAATAGGGAAGAGTGACTTTAGACAGATACAAATACATTACTATTTGAGTTCATAGAAGGGATGGAGGACTCTGATTATTTAAAGACTTCATGAAAGATGTGACATTTGACCTTTAGTTGAAGGGTGGGTAGGATTTGTGACAGTACTTTACAATTTGCAAACTATTTTTAAATTTCATATTCCAGTGATTGTCTACAGAGATTTTATAGACTCTTTTAGTTTTACAATAACCTGAAGAAGTGGACATAGATTTTTAGCTTCATTTTACAGAACTGGAAAAAGTACTGAAAGAGATTAGTGAGTTTCCTGGCTAGTACATAGAAATTCTGAGGTTGAATCATAGGCAGCATTTTTATTCAAGCACATCACATTTCCTCTACGTAGATAGGGCTAAGCCTCTGATGCTATGAATTTGTCACTTATGAAAATTGACATTGTTTACCAGGACCTGAATAGTGAGGAAGGCCTAATGAACATCATTGCCATATGATAGAGTGAAGCCAACACAGAGGCTATACCTACTTCTCTCTTTACTTGCCAGCTATTTTCAAGATTCAGCTAGGAAATTAAAAGGGACAGAATCAATAAACTCTGATATATCCATTTTTTTTTTCCCTTGTAGAGAAAAGTATCCACAGAAAATGTCAAACAATATATTAAAGGCCTATGCAACTAAGAGTTTGTCAATAGATTTGGTCTCTAGTTCTTACTTTATGAGACCACACTAATACTCAGGCAATTGTTTTAAAATTTTGAAGAGGTTTTTGAATTTCATTATCATATCTTTTCCCCTCTCAGCATTCATGAAGGTCGAAAGTACAGAGATCAATATGTCTGAGAAAATATCAAACATTAACAATGTATTAGTTAACCACCATATAGCACAGGTATTAGGCAAAACTCTGTTCAGTTCTGATTGATCTGAAACAGCTTTGACTCCATAGAGATTTACCAATGAAGTGAGCAAAATGTAAATTCATTTTTTAATATTTTCCTATGGTTCCAGGTAAATCTTTCCTACAAAATGAGAACAAATGCATTCATTCTTACAAATGTAAAACAATTCCCATGTCCTTTGCCTAGTCCTAATTTTGGTTCATAAGGCTGCCCATAGAAGTGCTATCAGTGGGGTGTCCTGTTGCTGGTGGAAGTGGCTTCTTGGGGTGCTGCGGGAACAAGAATTCCCTGGGGCTCCCACAGGAGGATGAGCTATCGTGGAGAGCTTTATTGATGAGGTCACATTAAGGGAGTTCCCCTCCAAGGTCACACCATGGAAAAGTCCCATTTTGTCTTCAGCAGGGCTAGCGTCAAAGCCACCACCCGGAGTCTCACTCCACAGTAAAGTTCATTCCAGTCCAGTATCTGGCTAGCTTAGCTTGTGCTCCCAGCTGAAGTCCATAGGGCATGAGGTCTATATGACCTTGGTCCATGCAACTTCTAGGGCCACATGATAGACTGGCAAGGGTCACAGAAGAAGCAAGTGTAAGGAAGCAGGAGCAAAGCAAGAGGAAAGGGAGAGAGAATTCTTTGTTTGGGAATTGAACTAGGAGCTGAACCAATGAATCCTTCAGGATTTTGCATGCCTGCTGTGGCTCCACCCTCCCAGCCAACTCATGGTTCTGCAGCCTAGACTGACAGGCAAGCACCTTTCCTATGTCACCTCAACTTAACTGTGCGTGCGCCTGATAACCGTGGCAATCAGCTAGTTACTAATAATAGGAAAGGAGCAAAGGGGGAAGGCCAGGCAGTGTAAGCATGCCATTTATGCCGCTTCATCAGGAAGCTGTACCTTTACACTCCCCAGGGAACCCCCAGCCTATTCCCTGCAAAACATTGGGAGAAGGGAATCCAACAAAGGAAGGATAGACGCATGCCCAGGAAAGTTGGGGTAACATGGGGAAGGTACTTGTCTGTCAATCATACCTGGGGACAGAGGACAGAGATGGTTGGCCAGAATGGGCGTGGCCACTGCAAGCACGCGGACATTTGGGAATACATAATCCCTTACACAAAGCGGTTCTCTCTCTTGTTGCTCCTGTGGCTGCTGGTGCTCTCGGCGTGCTTGGCTGGTGACTCTTGACTTTTGGCTTCCTTGCATTTGATCCTGTGGCCCCTGGTCATGTGGATCCCACACACAACGGGCTAATGGACTCTAGTGGGAACCACAAACCCTGATGCTGGATTGGACTCAGCTCCAATATGGAAGGGAATCTCTGGTCACTGCTCTGACTTTAGCTCCACTGAAGCCCCAGCTACACTTTTTTAATGACTGGACTAAGGGAAACGGGACTTTGGAAACTCAGGGGTGTAATGTCCCCCAAATAAAGCTTTCTACAATATTCAGTCCCACCCTGGGATTCTTACTCCTGCAGTACCCCAAGAACTCGACTTCCACAAGCAACTGGGGGAGATGAGGCCTTCTCCTATCCTGTAACAAGCCCACCTTCCCTTTTTTTAAATTAATTAATTTTTTAAAATATTTTTTTATTGATTTCCGAGAAGAAGGAAGTGGGAGAGAGAGATAGAAACATCAATGATGAGAGAGAATCATTGATCGGCTGCCTCCTGTACACTTAACACTGGAGATCAAGCCCGCAACTCGGGCATGTGCCCTGACCAGGAATTGAACCACAACCTCCTGGTTTATAGGTTGATGCTCAACCACTGAGCCATGCCAGTTGGGCATCTTCCCTTTTTTAGAACCTTCCTCCAGTGATCTGCAGGGAATGGACCAGTGGTTCCATGGGGAGTGTAAAGTTGCAGCTGCCCAGATGACCGTGCTTATATGTCTGGCCTCTCTTGTGCTTTCTTCCTATTATTAATATTAGCTAGCTAGCCATGATGGTAACAGAAAGTGTCTGAAAAATAGCATAGTCAGCTATAACTATATGTTAAAAATTGCCAGGGTGGAAGCTACAGGGTTCCCTGTTCTTAGCGTAGGGGCCTATACCACTCAGAAAACATGCATTCGGTCCTAACTTCTAATTGTCTTGTATTTTTAATTCGTACCAATTCTACTTTGGTTGGCCCGCGTGTAAAAATAACGAGAGCAGATTCTTCAGAAGTTGGGAAAAAACCGTCTAGCCTCACAATTGCTCTCTCAAGCAACAGAGATGGTACCACAGGATCTGAGACAGATGGCAGCCAATCCAAATTCAGTATGGTAAGCAGGCACCACTCAATAAAACTTTAATTGATGCATATGTTATCTGCTAACTTGTTTAGAAAATGGATCTGCAGCATTAGCTCAAAGCACTTAAATGGCCTGATAGCCCAGGACAGCATGTTGGGCTGCCACCTGGAAGACCTAAATTTCAGAGCAGATGCAACAGTAGTTGAATGAAGCCGGTGGTTGATAGTTCTAGAATGGAGATGGCAGAGTCAGCATCCAGCTGTTCCTGCCACCTTCGCTGACTCCTATTGTTCTGGTGTCACTTCCACGGGTCCCTGAAATCACTCACGTATTGCGTTCTCCTCCCCAGGAGAGAGAAACAAAGCTATCCACCATAAGGCTGCCATGGGAAGGGGTGCGTGCTCCCCACGACACCCTGGGAAACGTGGAAGATGCTTTAGAATGCAGTTCAGTGAGGAGAAAGAAAAAAAAAAGATAAAGATCTGGATGAAGAATGCCTGACATATGTGCAAATTTGTGCCAAAGGACGGGAGCCAAGACCGAAGAGAAGGTTCCTTCTGAGAATGCCAAAGAGATCTTTTGCAATTCATCACTCGCATTTGTCTTGCTCTGGCTAATAGTAAAGAACACGTTACACATGCCTCGGAGGTCAGCTTATCGGAGCCCTGGCTTCAGAGAGAGATAAGGAGTGAAACTTACCATTTCTCCAAACGGGGACTCTTTCCCCGCCTCCAAGTTAAGTAGGGGAATGAGTAGAAGAGAAATAAAATCTCAAGATCTTGGTCTATTTAAAGACAGACAATATTAAAGAAAGGAACCAAGTGAATTGATTTTCAGAATCATCACAGAAGAATTTTTGCATTTGAACATGAGTGCGCTGCTCTACAGAACCCCAGTCTGGATGAAGAAAACTCACAAATGGCCCCAGCCGGTTTGGCTCAGTGGATAGAGCTTCGGCCTGTGAACCGAAGGGTCCCAGGCTCCATACCTCAGTTGCAGGCTCCTCCCTGGCCTCAGGCCCTGGTCTGGGTGCGTGCAGGAGGCAACCAATGGATGTTTCTCTCACATCAGTGTTTCTCTCTGTCTTTCCCTCTCTCTTCCACTCTCTAAAAACAATGGAAAAAATATCTTCGGGTGAGGATTAAAAAAACGCAAACCCACAAATGCACTCCCCAGATACAATATTGGTTTCTGACCTAGACATGACTCTAGTACTCCCCACGCAAAGGTTTTGGAGCAGATGAGGGGTTGGAGTAGCTTGGGTACTTCTCAGCTGCAATCTGCATAATGTTTAGTATTCAGTGAGTTAAAGCAGGCAATGAAAGGGAACTGTCAACGCAATCTAGAAGATATAAAAAAAAAGGAAGGGGGGGCAGCAGTATGCTAATAATCCACTCAGTAATTAAGTGAAGATCTCTGCCAAGCTCCACTGCCACTTTCAAAGGGTAATTTGTACAGGAAATCATAGAGTCATTGTCAAATCATTTCAGGATAAAAGGAAAGTCATCAACTGAGATAAGATAAATGCTGGGTGTCTGGCAGCATGTGCCCTAGGAAATGCCTTTGCTTTTTAATTTTTTTTTTTCCCTAAAAAAAAAAAAATGCAAAAGTGAGGCTAGAAAAACTTGACAGGTTGGAATCTGCATTTACTATTAATAACAGGGGCAGTCTATGCCTGGGCGCGTTTTTAAATGGGTTACTTGAACAAAAAAAAAAAAAAAATGGTGCAATAAATCTGTTAAGAGCACTTAACTTGTAACTAGTACACTATGTGTGATTTTTCTGGCCGCCACCCCCACTTTTGTACCAGGAAGAAGCTTTTAATCATTTTCCTTTTGCATCTCTATTTTAGCTAAATTAGGGTATTTTCATGTGCTATTAAGCATCCTGTTCTCTTAGGAAGACAATGCTTCCATTTCTGAAAAATTAATTTTTAAAAAAAGAAAATCCAAGGGTGGAGGAGGGGAAAACCAGGTCCTTCCATTATTTTCCCTTTTATCCCTTGAACTCAATATTTTAATTTTGATCTTATTTGATCTTACACATAATATTATATGATTAATGCTTAAGTTTGTGAGATACTATTGTCATTCTGTAAAAGTAGAGAGCACAGTTTTTTCCTTTAATGTTATTCTTATGGAAAAATCTCAACAAAATGAGATGTCTATTTTCTTTGTCATTCAAATGTGCATGCTACCTCATTGCCTTATTCCGGCTAACCTGGGTTAGACAAATGTCTCCAAAAAGAATAAATTGATGCATGCATTTGCGGGTAGCTATTTCTACCCAGCTAAATTGATTGCTTAGATGAAATGTTTCACCCAAATATTTTCTTAAAACGGATGTCTCCTGTCATACTGAAAGAGAAGTCTGTTTGCTCTAGGGAGCAAAATGTCGCAATGTTTGAGACTCACTCTGAAAGGACTCTCTCCGTATGGCACTGCTCCATCCATAAAAGCATGGACGGGAAAGTCAAGATAGCAGAGCTTTATGAGCTGGCTAAACATAGGAAATATGGAAAGATTCTTCATGCAAAGGATTTACCTCTTATCTGATTGCTAGACAAACCTTTTTCAGATGAAACCACATATTTTATAATTTATGAAGTTATTCATTTAACCAGCCTCTAAAGAGTAACTACCTCTGTGCCAGGAGCTATGTTAAGTCACTGAGCAAAGAGTTTATTTCTAATGAGAGAAGTAAACAAACAAATAATTAATGAATTTATTTATTCTATTGACATTATCTTTATTCGTATCAGTTTGCATCACTGGATTTGTTATTTGGTGCTTAATTTAAAAAGGATATTTGGTTAATTTTGTGTAGACTTCTAATGATTCCTTAAGAAAAGTTAGAAGCCTGCAAATGTTTCCTTCTTTCTTTCCTTTCCTTCCTTCCTTCTCTTCCTTCCTTCCTTCCTTCCTTCCTTCCTTCCTTCCTTCCTTCCTTCCTTCCTTCCTTCCTTCCTTCCTTCCTTCCTTCCCTGTATCCCTCCCTTCCTTCTTCCTTTGCATTTATCTACTCTCCATTCTACTAATCTACCCATTCAACTCTATAGAGCAAGTGCTATGTAGCAGATAGTATGTATATGTCAGAATATAAAGCATTTGTGCCTTTTGCCAAAACCGGTTTGGCTCAGTGGATAGAGCGTCAGCCTGCGGACTGAAAGGTCCCGGGTTCAATTCCGGTCAAGGGCATGTACCCTGGTTGCGGGCACATCCCCAGTGGGGGGTGTGCAGGAGGCAGCTGATCGATGTTTCTCTCTCATCGATGTTTCTAGCTCTCTATCCCTCTCTCTTCCTCTCTGTAAAAAATCAATAAAATATATTTCTTTAAAAGCATTTGTGCCTTTGAAATTAGAACCGAATGAAAAAGTGATGGGTAAGAGGACATAAAGTGAGGATAAAA
This sequence comes from Eptesicus fuscus, assembly GCF_027574615.1. NCBI lineage: Eukaryota > Metazoa > Chordata > Mammalia > Chiroptera > Vespertilionidae > Eptesicus > Eptesicus fuscus. The sequence goes on from NC_072491.1 coordinate 7,845,491, forward strand.
GAAGATGGATTGTCATAAAACCTTAGCACTTTATTTTGTGAGTTAGGTAGAGTTTACAGAACTCATTTTGAATATAAAATGGAAGTTATTGACTTAACAAGATTGATCACTTCTATTTATTTGTTTTTATTAAATTTATTGGGGTAACTTGGTTAATAAGATCATGTTGGCTTCAAGTGATTCTAAGATTGATCATTTGATTCTCCTGAAAATCTTTCCTTAAAATGTAATAATACCAGTAAGCAGTTGAGGAAGAAGACCGTAAAGCAGACATACAAAGAAGGCTGAGCTGACCATAATATTATGTATTATTAATGTCCACTAGGAGAAAACAAAAACTGATACTCTTAATAAGGACCTGAATTGTCATGAACCCCTTAAAATTAATTTTATTGGGTGCTCCCAAATTGAAATGTTGGGGGGCGGGGGAGATGAGCAACAACAACAAAATAGGCCTCAAAGTGCACAGAGTATATAGTAGGCTGCTTATTTTCAATCTCATATTTTGGTTTGATTATTGTGCATTTAAATTTTACTAATGTTTGGAGGATGACAAGCATATTTGAGAAGTGATTTTTATTTTTTAAATATTTTTATTGATTTCAGAGAGGAAGGGAGAGGGAGAGAGAGCTAGAAACATCAGGGATGAGCAACAGTCATTGATTGGCTGCCCTCTGCATGGATGGAGCCCGCAACCCGGACTTGTGCCCTGACCGCAAATTGAACCCTGACCTCCTGGTTCAAAGGTCGACAGTCAACCACTGAGCCACGCCTGCCTTGCAGAAAAGTGATTTTCAGGATCCCAAATCCTAAGTAGCCATGCTATTTAGAACCAACAGCTATTAACTGTTGGTTAAAAACTGAATAATTGCCAGTTTTCCCAGCAGAAAGTTTTATTTAGTAAGGTTGATTTGCAATAACTGGATAGTCAACTTGCAATGTGAGTTGCATTTCATAACTCAAATCATCATTAAAAAAGAAAAGCCCCTCTATTTTTCTAAGCATCCCTAGACTCACAGATTTCTTAGTGCATGAATATAGCTTCTAAAGCCTTTCTGTAAAAGTGACCAATTCATAGACCTTCTCTTTTGCTTTTTGTAAATAAAGGTGATATTCATAACCTTACTAGAAATTCTAAAACACTAGGTAGTACCAAAGATATTAGAAAATATTAGTTAGTCCAGCAATTTCAAATAACAATTAGTGAAAATTATTTTGATTGACACTAATTAATATTAAATAGGAATAGGTTTAAAATAGCACCTTTGTTCTCAGAGTATCACAGGAGATATTTACAAAGTAATAAGTTAAAATACTGGGAACAGCGTGACTGTGCTAGCAAATGAATCAGCCATTATGTGCCCAACAATAGCTCACACACATATAAGTAATTAATGTCCTTGGAATGTACTTCATCATACTTACTTTTCACAGTGTTAAATTATTACCCTAATTTTTATTCCAAAGACTTTCCTATTTATCTGGTATTCAATTATTTTATTGAGTATATTACCATTTAATTTTAAAAATTACTATCATTTTAATTATTTTTTGAAGGAGCTTTCTAGTTCATTGCTCTGCATATAATCTCATGTGCCACTTCTTGAGTATTACAAAAAATTTAAAAATAAGAATGGTCTAAAAATTAATAATCCAAGTTAGTTGCTTTGTTTCTCTAGTTGTAGCCATAATGGTAAATGGGTCTTTCTTTTTAAATTTGTTTTAAAAAATATGTATTTGTGTGTGTAAAATGTGTGATTACTTTTGTTCTTCTCTCATTAAACAAAAACAGATGCCTCCATCTTATTACATTAAAGATTAGACATATAGTATTTTATATAATATGTACATTTGTTTTTTATAGTTCTTTTTATAAGAGAAATTTCAGACTAGCTTAGAGGTAAGCTACCAATATCAATGATTCACCTCTCAAAACAAATGTTATAGTTTTATCCAATCAGTGAGTGGCTAAGATTTCACAAAGGGTGTTTGCTGAATGCACAAAGTTAAAAACAGAACAATATATGCTGTGGCAATAAATAATTTTTGGTCTTACAAATCCTAATCATTTTATTTAGTAAGGTTGATTTGCAATAACTTAAATATGTTAAATATGTTCTTTGAACTCCATTATCTGTAACAATATTTTGATTTTTTTTTCATGCTTCTGTTGGTGACATTTCCCAAATCAAGCAAAGGAAGAGAAAACTTAATCATTGCAAAGCATAAAGCAATTTGTAAAATTATACAGCTTTTTCCTTCCTCTACCCCACTCTCCTTCCCACGTCAAGTGTAGACCATATGCTAAGGCTACTCCTTAACTATAACTGACTGTTGTTACTGTAATAATCAGTCTGTGTCAGAGCAATTACTTAAATTCATCCATCCTGGTTGTTTTTCACAATCCACAGCACACTGAGCAGAACAATGCCGCTGACAATCCAAATGGCGCAGATGGAGTGATCATACCTCACACCCCGCCTGACTGACAGGTACCTGCAGGAAGGAGGAAGGACCCTGTCATCTGGAGGAGCAGCTTTCTTGTTGCCAAAGAGGGAGAGCGAGAGCCCGTGTTGCACATTTGTCACCTAGGGAATCAGCAGCGACTTCCTTGTGGCATGTGCCAAACAATGACACGATTCTTCTGGGTGGGCAGCACGGTGGGCATTATCCATGATGAGACACTGGCTTTATGATATGAAATGGTGAGTGTGGCTCAGTGGTTGGGCTTCATCCCTTACACTGAAAGGTTGCCAGTTCGATTCCTGGTCAGGGCACATGCCCGGGTTGCAGGCTCGATCCCGGTCACGGGGCGTGCAGGAGGCAGCTGATCAGTGTATTGGTCTCACATCGATATTTCTCTCTCTCTCTCCCTCTGTTTTCCTCTCTCTCTCTGAAAAAGAAATATCAATAAAAAATCTTAAAGAAAAAGATATTAAACCCGTCAATCAATGGGTGTTGCAGTCTTTGTAAGACCCTCACTAGCAGACCATATGGATTCAAATCCACTTGTCTCTTCTGCCTGTTACCGGATCAATATTTCCTGTTTAGAACAGTGTTTGTCTCTTATATTTCCTAACCAATAGTTGTTTGGGTGTTTGTGATGTGAGGTGATATGGTGTGTGTGTGTGTGATGTGTGTGTGTGTGTGTGTGTGAGAGAGAGAGAGAGAGAGAGAGAGAGAGAGAGAGAGAGAGAGAGAGAAAGAGAGAGAGAGAGAGAGTTTTCTTAGAACATACGGATTCGTGCACATTGAAAGGAAATTAATTAGAAGGTGGCTGGCGGGGTGGGACTGGGCGAGAAGGGCTGGACACATCCTGGAGCCAACCTCCCGCTGACCCTCCCTGCCCAGCGCTCCTGGGGCAGCGCCATGGCTCGAAGGGCATCTGCAGTGACCGCAGCTTGGCAGTTAGCCAGATTTGGGGCCGACAGTGCTCCAGCAACAACATAACCCATGGCCAAAGGTGGAATCGTGTGGCCCAGCAAGGAATCAGGCTCCCTCCTCTCTGGTTCCGGGGTGCATCACCCCAGAACCATCGCTGCCAAGTCATGGCAGTTTGGCAGCTCCTGCATTGAGCGTCTGCCCCCTGGTGGTCAGTGGGCATCATACCTACCAGACGGTCAGACGGTCACTTAGCCTTTTATATATATAGATGTTTGGGGCTGCTTTTGACCAGGAAGCCAGTAGTTAAGACACAGATTGTAGGGGATGCAAAGCTAAGCATATTCTTGTCTTGCCCCTTCCAGGAAAAGACTAGGCCCATCTAGATTCATCTTCACAAATCATTCTGCCTATTAATTAACACCTTTTCCTTAGGACTTGCGTTTTGGGCCTTCTTTCTTTTCAAATTTTATACCTCTTGGGTGCGCTATTCCCATTTCTCCACACACATAAACGTCTAACATTTTGTTTGCTGCTTGTAGCTCTTTCTGTAGTGATGTTGTGGTCAGAAAGCCCGGATTCCTTTCTGGGCACTGCCACTTACTAGTTGCACGTCCTTGAGAAATCTGTCCTTACTCTCTCTAAGGCCACCTTTGCCTGTTATAGAGGGCTAATTCGTTCTTACCTCTCAAAAATTGTGCTGACTAGCCCTAGCCGGTTTTTTTTTTTTTCTCTTTTTTTTTAATTACTTTATTGATTAAGGTATCACATATTTGTCATCAACCCCCTCCCCCCGTTCCCCTCCCAATTCCCCCCACACACAAGCCCCCCTCCCCCTGTTGTCCATGATCATTGGTTAGGCTCATATGCAAGCACACAAGTCCCTTGGTTGATCTATCTCCCTTGTCCCCACCCTCCCCTACTTTCCCTCTGAGGTCCGACAGTCCGATCATTGCTGTTCTTGTTCCTCAGTCTATGCTGTTCATCATTTCCCCTAGATGAGCGAGCTCATGTGATACTAGGAATACACTTATAGGGACTGAAAACGAGACAAGCAATAATGGTTATGCTGAGAGGCAAATGAATCAGTCTGTAGTGAGCCTCCCTCTGGGCCAACAGTTCTTTTGAGTCCCGGTTTCCATGTCCAGCAGTTGTTAATGTGTTCATAACAGCAATGATATTTCAGCTCTGGATGGTGGAAAAACGGTGGTATTGTAGCCCTAGCCGGTTTGGCTTAGTGGATAGAGTATTGGCCTGGGGACTGAAGAGTCCCAGGTTCAATTCTGGTCAAGGGCATATGCCCTTGGTTGTAGGCTCGATTCCCAGTGTAGGGTGTGCAGGAGGCAGCCGATCAATGATTCTCTCTCATCATTGATGTCTCTCTCTCTCTCTCTCTCTCTCCCCCCTCCCTTCCTCTCTGAAATCAATAAAAGTATATTTTAAAAAAATTGTGGTGACCATGAAAGGACCTAAAGTCATACCTGAGACATAACGGGTTTCTCTTCTTTCCCTAAACTCGGTCCCAAACCAAGGTTGTTTGATTCTCTTTTTGTACTCATGGATGAACACAAGTCCAAACTGTTTTTTATCCATTCCCCTCATCAGTTATCGCGTTACTTCTAATGTTGCTTCTATAGCCTTTGAGACTGTCGTAAGGAGAGTATTTTTCTCATTAGCATTTTTTAAAAAATTTACAAATAGGTAGGTCAGGGACCACTACTGATACCAGTGATCTACGGAGAAGGGTCCCTGAAATAGACCGCGAAGGCAAAGGAGAGGTTATTGAGTCCAATTTGTAGTTGACCACATGCTTAGAAATAAAAGCGATGCCATGTTGTCTTATTGCTGAAAGCAAGTAAATAACCTTGCAAAGAAGTTCAGAATTAATTGAAGTTGCAGTAACTATATATGGTGATAAGCCAGCCACCAGAGAAATGCAATAAAAAGTCAAGCCGGGTGGTAACAAATACATTGATTAACATATGTTAAAACAGCACAGAATGTAGCTGAGAAACATAGAATTATGAAGGTGGAAAAAAAACACACCAAAAACGGCTTCAATAACAGTTTTCAGCTATAGCTCAGTTCCCTATTGCTAAGATCAGAGCGACTCCATTAAAAAAAACCCTGTCTCAGTGAGAGAGAATATCAGCCCGAAAGGCCAGCCTGCTGCATGACCAGCAAAGTCGCTGATTTAAATGAACAAATGGATTTAATACGTTATCGAGATAGCCTTTGATTTTCTGATCAACCGATTAGTGGACCATCCCCAGCTGTTGCAGTTTGAACAAGGCTTGCAAGGGTCAAGCGAAGACCTCTGGACTCCTCAAAGCATCAAGTGATCCATTAAAGCTGAAATGCCTTCCGCTGGAGATCTTCAGAGAAACCACTTCACCTAAAAATGAGCCCAGTGCGTACAAAGGGACTGGCACGTGACCCGTTTGTAGCCCAGAACGGAGAAGGAATCCTGAAATAGCACATATGGCTTTCGAATTTTCAAAGTGCTTTTCTCTCCATTAACTCGTGTGAAAAGACCAGGTCCATTAACTTATTGAGAGAAAACAAGGTTGCTCTTTGCAGATATAAACCTCCTCTCACCCTCCCAATTTTTTTTTCCCCCCACAGAATGTAGGACATGACTCAGTTTCTTAACACATTGGGAAACATTTCTTCAAAGAATGGAGTGATGTGTGAAGGGAAGAAACAGAAGGAGCATAAGGAAGACAATATGGTAACACACAGTTAAGTTTCCAAGACTTGATAATATATCTCTTGCAAAATATCCCTGGATGCTAAAGTGCATTCTGTTTATTATAGCTCAGTGGCTCAGCTGGCCATGTAACATGTTAGCAAATGGCAGACGGAACATGTAAAGCAAGGTTGGACTATCGGGGCTTTCATCGAGAGGGAACTCTGGGCTTGATGTTGGTTTACACAGTCTGGGGTGCATCAGAGAATGACTAAAATTGGGTGATGGGGAAAGGAGAATTGAAAAATGAAGAGACTGAGTCTCCCAGACTTAATCAATAGTAGCATCCCCTAGCCCATCACAGAACCTTCTATATTAGTAAAGCATAAATGTACCCTCAGAGAATGGCAGTTTAATTGAGACTCCTATTATCGGGGCCAATATGGGCTCTCCCTAGAAGAGAAGTGTCACCGCAGGTGAGCATTCGTTTGTCTGCAGCGTCTGCCGGTTGAAGGGAGGATGCTGTTCCCCACACCAATGCATTCAGAGAAGAGGGTGCCACGTGGCCTGAGCAGTTTATAAAGAACTAAGCAAGCTGGCCACATACTTTTACAGCAAGTGAGTTCTTGCTAGGCAAGTAATTGCCAACATTTTATATTCTGCAAAAGGCTTTATAAGCATTTAGTGCAATGTACCCTCATCACTCCTGCTGTTTTCACCATCATTTATAGATTAGGAAACTGAGGTTCAGTGGCTTACAGAGACTTTCCAGTAATTCCGCAGCACTATTTCATAATATCACACTCTCACAATAACATAGGAATGAGAAAATTGCCATTGATTCATTTACAGAATGAATTATACCTACAAGGCTTTTTTTCTCACACTTGAAAAATGACACGTCTCTCTACCTCCTATATGCTGATCTCATTTTATTATTATTATTATTATAATTATTATTATTAATTATTATTGTTAATCCTTACCCAAGGATATTTTTCCATTGATTTTTAGGGAAAGTGGAAGAGGGAGGGAAAGACAGAGAGAAACATCGATGTGAGAGAAACACACTGATTAGTTGCCTCCAGCACCAGTCCTGACCAGGGCTCCGGGCCAAAGAGGAGCCTGCAACCAAGGTACATGCCCTTGACTGGAATTGAACCTGGGATCCTTTGGTCCGCAGGCCAACGCTCTATCCACTGAGCCCAACCGGCTAAGATTGATCTAATTTTTTAAGATAATAGATTTTCAGGGGAAAAAAAAATCCCTATTACTCATGAAAATGAAAGTCCATTAGAATAACCCATAGAAAGAAGCAGAGCATATTGTATATATTATAATTAATATTCTTATGTTTATAATTATTCTGGTTTATTTATCTTTTGCTCAGGTACATTGGCCAGTGTTTATTTTTAGAGTTGTTGTGAAGGTTATAGCCAACTACCAAATTCACTGCATCAGGAAAAGACCGTTAATTGCTAATTGTCTCGAAGATTTGCAAAGGTGAATGCTCCATAGTGTCTTCAAGAAGCACTCTCAATTGGTTATGTTTTAATATCGAGTCATTTTTCAAAATTTCTAAGGGCATCTGAAAACTCATAATCAACCTCCAAGATCTTAGCATGGTGGGCCATCTGCTAACCAATTACTCCACTGTATCTTCACTCCCCAAACCCTTAATTTTTACAAGCCTAGGAAGTACCCCCTACCACTCTAGACTTACTAAATCAGTGCTATTAAATTTGAACTACAAATAAGATAGTAATAAATACCTGGATTATCAAATTCAGTCCCTTAAGTTGTTATTCTCTCTTGGTTGAATAAGGGCTCTAATAAAAGAGAAGTTTAGAGCTATAGTCTCAACAGAGAAAATAAAATTTAAAAAACTTCATTGACTAAGCAGGGTAAGATTATTTCTGAGTTGCAGTTCATGAAAAAATAAGAATTACAAAGAGAAAGAATATGAATGAACAGATCTTTACCAGTGTGAAATATCCTAGAATTGTGTGTTGTTGTTTTTTTTAAAGATTTCAATAGTCTCATGATTAGGTTTATTCAACTTTTTGCCTCTAATATTTCACAATATAAATCATCTTGAAAATTAGTAATAGATTATTATTCACATTTTATTCTCATTTGTCCTTCTGCTTAGAATCCTCACTGGTCCCCAGGTGCTGGAGGCAATAAAATTCTCAAGTGGTTTACTATCTAAGGCCAGTTTCTTTCTAGATAAACAATTTTTTTGTGTGATAGCTCAGCTGGCCTATCCATTGTTCCCAGAATATATCAACAGCTTTTCAAAATATCTTCCGTCTAAAATGTTCTTCCACGTTTCTGCCAAACCTTCTCTCTTCTTCAGAGTCCGGCGTCAGTCCCACATTTTCTGTGAGACGACTCAGAGAACACTACCCTTTAATAACGGCTTTCTCCCTTAGCAGCCTTACAATTTCTTTTATTGTAACATTCTTCATGTCCTATCTAATACACGCCACCCCTACTGTTAGGTATCTTAATCTTTGTCCTGTTAGGTTCCGTGTAAGTCACACGTTGTGTTGCTGGGATCCTACTACACTTGACACTGTCTGGTGGCATCGGTGATTGCTCACACTGAATACTGTGTGTGAGATAAACGAAGTGGACCAAGCACCTGACAGATATGGACTCATTCAATCCTCACCTAATCCTAAGAGGCAGCCACCATGATCATCTCTGTTCTACAGATGACAAAACTGAAGTACAGAGCAAGTAAGTGCCTTGTCCCGGGCCAAGCATGGAAATGGTGTGCGTGAGATTTTGAACCCAGATGGTCCCACTTGATTCCCAGTCACTTAAAGTGTAATCCTGGAGGTGATTGATGGAGAAAAAAAGTGAAATTTTAAAATTACAAGCTAAAATTTTTTTTGTAGCATGAGAAGAACAAATCTAAAACATGCCATATGAGAGTCAAAAAAGGGTATAGCTTTGGAGAATCACATTTTAGGGATGAGCATCATTTCATTTCCTTAAATGAATAAAAATGCATCTATTTGTGCCAAATTGCATTGGGACGTGAATCAATAGTCAGATGACTCAGGTTCCCAAGCACCACTTCTGGACTTAGCTGCCCACTTCTCCATAGCTGTGCACTCGTGTTCTGTCCTTCACTGTTCAGTTTACTGCTGCTTGAGAGAAACACAGGGAAACGGGACGTTTTAAAAAACAAACAGCCCGAGCTGGTTTGGCTCAGTGGATGGAGTGTTGGCCTCCGGACTGAAGGGTCCCAAGTTCTCAGTCCCAGGTTCGATTCCAGTCAAGGGCACATGCCCGGGTTGCGGGCTTGATCCCCAGGAGGGGGTGTGCAGGAGGCAGCCGATCAATTATTCCCATCATTGATATTTCTCTCTCTCTCTTCCTCTCCCTTCCTCTCTGAAATCAATAAAAATGTATTAAAAAACACAAAACAAAAAAACCTCACAGGCAAAACATTGAAATGATTGACTTAACATTGAATATGTCTGATATATCTTTTTATAAAATGATAAGCAAGCCTGCCTTTGTAAAAATGCAATAGTTTAATGATGACAGATGTCAAAACTTCATCCATTATTTTTTTGGTAGTTTTTCAAGGGACTCTAAGCAACTTCCTTGCACATTGGACATATTATGTCAACCTGGGCTGGACATGGCTATGGAACAGTCTTAATAAATAAGACCTGTCATTTATGAGGCATTTTATTAGGGTGAGAACTCAATAAATATTTTAAATTTCCTATAAATTGGTTATCTAGAGATACCTTAATGTGTCAACTAATAAATGGCAACTCTTAATGTTTAATAATTTTTATTTTTACTATATATTTTCTAATCACTATTTTCATTAAAATTAAATCATGTAAATTAGTAGATACAACAGTTTGTTTGAGAAGCCTTAAAACTTTGTGACCATTAATTTTACTTATAGGAATCTATCATTAGGAAATAATAAGAAATGCCAAAGAAAAAATTGGAAGCCACAATGTTTATTGCAGCATTACTTATAAAATGAAAAAATAAAATCTCTGTAAATATCCCAACTTAGAAGAAAATAATTATGGTAGAGTTGTACAATAGAACATTTATGTAGTAATTAAAAATAAAGAGTGCTTTAATGACACGAAAATGATTTCAATAATCAGTAATGTTAAGTAAAATACAGCACACAAAATTATATGTAGTGTGATTACAAGTACTAAGAGAAACATGGATTTAAAAAATAAGAATAAGAGAAGAACCAAGATGATGGCCATAGGTAAACGCCTGTACTAGTACTTACTGCCTCCTACAACCACATCAAAATTACAACTAAAATACAGAACAACCATCCTCAGATCTGCCTGGAAGCTGGCTGAATGGAAGTCCTACAACTAGAGAAGTAAAGCAGAAAGCACACAGAGACTGGTAGGAGGTGCAGAGCGGCTGGTCCGGCACCCATGTGGGCCGCTTTTCTAACTGGGAGGGATTTGGCCTCTGCGGAGGCTGCCAGGAAGAGCAAGGGGTCCCAGCCCCACACAGACCCCCAGCCCAGGGTCCCAGAGCTGGGAAAAGAAGTCCCTACGGGCAGTAAGAACTATGGGCTGTAAAAACCAGTGTGGATTGTGGTTGAGAGACACAGAGGTTGCTGGAGACCCATGTGTCCCTCTTAAAGGGCCGTGTATGAACTTACTCAGACTTGCTTCCTCTGAGCTCCAGTGCCAGGAGGTGTTGGTGGACCCAGTCATATATGAAGAGGAACTAGATTGTCTGGCATCGGGGCAGGAACTCAGGGGCAGCTTTCTCCCAAATGGAGGTGCTTGCAGGGGTCATTGTTCCTGTGCTGGGGGCCTCCCCTGTCGCAGGGCTGACTGGCAGCCATATCAGCATGGCCCACACTGTTTGCTCCGCCCCCTCCAATTTGCAGCCCCACTCAAGCTGTTTGCAACAGCTTTTTCCTATGAAGGGCCTGCCCTGGCTCAGGCTTCAGACTTTGCTAAAATATCTCAAACAAACTGTAGCTGGGTCAGCATGCCCCAAATCTATCAATTAAAGGCCCAAGACCCGGCACTAGCATGAGCCTGCCGTGCTTCACAGCTGGGCCTGGTTTGAGCACCTCTAAGCCCAATACAAATAACTCCTACTGGGTGTCCCAGGCAGTGGCTGACTCTGTACCTCCCTGGAGGCTCTAGAGCCAGTGTACCCAGTGGACAGCTTCAGACCAGAGCAGATTACAACTTTACACATCCACAAGTGACACACTCAAGAGGCAGATTCAGTGAACGCCAAAGCCCCATTGAAGCAAGTCCTGCTCCATCGGGGTATCTCCTGCACAGCAGCTCTCCCACTGTAGTCCCAGCTGGTCCTCACAGCCAATTGGTCTGGAGGTCAACTCCTCCCAGTGACACCAATAGCAATCAAGGCTCAACTACAAGACTGTGCACACAACCCACGCAGGGGTGCATCTAGAGTGCCCAACTCAGTTGACTGGGGATGCTGAGCCACTGGGCCCTACAGGACATCTACTATACAGGGTCACTCTACCAATTCCAGGAGACATGGTAGCTCTACCTAATACATAGAAACAAACACAAGGAAGCAGCCAAAATAGGGAGACATGTCACAAATGAAAGAAATGGAAGCAAGCAAACTTCTGGTTACAGAGTTCAAAGCCATGGTTATAAGGCTACTCAAGGATCTTCATGAGACTTCAAGGATCTTAGTGAGGGCGTCAAAGATATGAAAAAGAACCAGTCAGAAATTAAGTGTACACTAACTGAAATAAAGAATAATTTACAAGGATTCAACAGTAGTGTAGAGGATCCCAAGAATCAAACCAATGATGTGGAATATGAGAGAGCAAAAAACACCCAATCAGAAAAGCAAAAAGAATCCAAAAATATGAAGAGAGTGTAAGGAGCCTCTGGGACACCTTCAAGTGCAACAACATTCACATTAAGGGGGTGCCAGAAAGAGATGAGAGAGAGCAAGATATTGAAAACCTATTTGAAGAAATGACAGAAACTTCGCCTACCTGGTGAAAGAAATAGACTTACAAGTCCAGGAAGCACAGAGAGTTCCAACTAAGAGCAACCCAAAGAGGCCCACATGAAGACACATCATAATTATAATGCCCAGGGTTAAAGACAAAGAGAGAATCTTAAAAGGAGCAAGAGAAAAACAGTTACCTACAAGGGAGCACCATACGACTGTCAGCTGATTTCTCAACAGAAACTATGCAGGCCAGAAGGGAGTGGCAAGAAACATTCAAAGTGATGAATAGCAAAGACCTACAACCAAGATTACTCTGCCCAGCAAAGCTCTCATTTAGAATTGAAGGTCAGATCAAGAGCTTTACAGAGAAGAAAAAGCTAAAGGAGTTCATCACCACCAAACCAAGTATTACATGAAATGTTGAAGTGTATTCTTTAAGAAGAGGAAGAAGAAGAAGGAAAAAAAAGAATGAGCAATAAAATTGCAACAAATACATACCTATCAACAATTGAATCTAAAAGTCAAAATAAACAAGAAATCTAATGAACAAAGTAAAATGGTGAATAAAATAGAATTGGAGGCATGGAAGCATGGAACAGACCGATGAATCTCAGAGGGAGGGTGGGCAGAAAGAGATTAACCAAAGTTCTTACCTATGGACACAGACAGTAGGGGGAGGGTGAAGGCCTAGGGTGGGGTGGGAACCAGGTGGAGGGGGGTAATGAGGGGAAAAAGGGGGACATCTGTAATACTCTCAACAATAAAGATTTAAAAAAATAAGAAGAATACATGCTACATACAAATAGAAAAAGAAACCTTTAGAAAAAAGACAAGAAGCAATTATGAAAGTGTTTATATGGGTATCACTGCACAGTGTTATTATGGGTGACCAATTATTTTCTTCTTTATGCATGCCGGTAATTTAAAAAAATTAAATGTGGCTTTTCTACTTTTATTATCAGAAGAATATCTTTGACTTAAAAATGTTAACTACAATAGAAATGGGTAGTGTTCAGAATGAGAAGATGACAAAATATGAGTTCTCACATTTTTTGAAGTGATTATTGAAGTTATTAATGTCATACTGTGGTCTTCAGAGCTATGACCAAGCAAAAACCACATAGGCTTACCTATTGAATGGAAAATATTAGATATATTGTAGGTAGCCTCTGGATCTTTTTTGTGTCTTGCTTATGATGCCATTATTCAAACAGATTTCAGTTATATGTTTATTAACAATTAGGAATTATGTAAAAATTCTTTCTCAAACTATAGCTATTACTTTGTGCAATTGTTTTGTGAATAAACATCATGAGATTATTTCTACAAAGCAGGAGCATACATACTTAATTACTTATGAAAAGTACCCTAGAGGCTGTATTATTTACTTGTAGCTTAACTAAATTTACTCAGGCAATTTATTAATTCAAAAAATACTATTTTTTGAACCAACTTATTTGTCATCTCCAGAAGTTCAAGGGAGAATAGTTTCTGACAAGGGGATGGGCAGGATTATATTCTCTGGGCATCTGAGTGAAGCGTAAGACTGAGTGATACCATGTTTTACATGTGATGGGTGTACCGCTCAGTGATTTTTACACTAGAGAAATATATTTATAATTCCTGCTATCACTTTTATACTTCTAGTATGTTCCTGTATGTATGTATGTATGTATGTATTAAAATATTTTTATTGATTTCAGAGAGGAAGGGAGAGGTAGAGAGGTATAGAAACGTCAATGATGAGAGAGAATCATTGATCGGCTGGCTGCCTCTGCACACCCCACACTGGGGATTGAGCTCCAAACTGAGCATGTGCCCTGACTGGGAACTGAACCTGTGACCTCCTGGTTCATAGGTCGACATTCCATCACTGAGCCATGCCAGCCAGGCTATTTATTTATTTTTTAAAATCTTTATTGTTGAAAGTATTACATATGTCCCCCTTTTTCTCCCATTGACCTCTTCTAGCCTGCCCCTGCTTCCCCACCGTATTGTCTGTGTCCATAGGTTACCTATATATGCATACAAGGTCTTTGGTTGATCTCTCCCATCCACCCACTCTCCCCCACCTTCCCTCTGAGATTTGACAGTCTGTTCCATGCTTCTATGTCTCTGGATGTATTTTGTTCATCAGTTTGTTTTGTTCATTAGATTCCACACATGAGTGAGATCATGTGATACTTTTCTTAATGTTTTTCATTTCTCAGAGAAGCAGTGAAAAAATATTTTACACAAGACTTCAAAATTGCTTCTTGAACGTGTCTTCACATAGAAACATGCATATAGAGGCATTCCATAAACAACAAAAAAATTTTGGGGAAAGATGTTCTTTGCAGTATTATTACATTTAAAAAGGAGAATTCTTCTAAATATTCAGAATTGGGAAGAGTGGAGTCCATGAAGACTTTAAATTACCATTAAAAATATAAAGTACTATTTAAGTGGAAAAATTAATTTTTAATAAGTAGAAATGTAAAGCCCCAAACCAGGATATAAAATTACTAATGGTGGTTAATGAACAAGTAAATTCTCAGGTCTCTCTGTCTCTAATTGTTTCTTCAGAGAAAAACGGAGTTAACTTTGTTTAAAGGAAACAGTCTTAAGTCTTTGGGAGGGCTCCAAAGTCTTTTACTGACCTAAATGTTTCAAACTACATTTCTCAATAACGAAATAACACAAAGTAATACTCTGTTAGACAAATTGTTGCAGGTCAAAATTATAATTCCAGCTGAGGCTAACTTAATAAAACTTTCTATACAGACTAAGCATTTAGAAAATATAGAGAATCTTGTGGTTGTCTAAATAGGTTTTACAGATGAGGAAACAATTCCAGCTACTTCTAAAAGGAGCCAAAAAAGAGAAACAGATTTCCTTTTATCTCCTTGCTCAAGGCCCATTCTCTTTTCTCTGGAGGAATCTATGTACTGTTTTTCAAACTGAGCGTATTCCTTTGAAATCACTGTTCCCTCTAAGCTTGGTTTCAAAACAAAACAAAACCCAGTCCCAAACACCATGGAAAGTGAAATTACAAATGTAACGTTTGATTATCTTGATTTACTTTAAATTATCTTTTCTACTTGTTGTCTTAATGGGACAAAGGCAGTACAAACTTGTTAGGTACAATTAAGTGTAGTTATGTTCAAAGAAAATGGAGTCCTACATTAAATCTTATTTGGACTGACTCACAGTTCAGTGCGTTACATGAAAATCAAAACAAATACAATGTTTTAAAAAAGCTAATGAGTTTTAGTAAAAATATCCTCACAGAATAAAGTGCTGGCAAATTTTATTGAATTGGGAGTCTATTAATGTTTTCCCCCCTCCATACAAAACAGAGTTTGGGAAAAGATTAGAGTATTTTGAATTCAATACACTTTGAACTGTCATCTCAAAGATTTACTTAAAAAATAAATTGATGGCAGAATTCTATAGAGCTTTTCTTAGAAAGAAATGAAAGCACATTAGAAAAAAAAAAAAAAGAAGTACTATGACAATAGCACTTTTCTAGGAGGTAAAAGAAATTAGGTCATGCTTAATGAAATCAGGCAGCAACCCTAAAATCAACCGGAATGTTCTGGCTCCTTCTTCTTACATAGTTTTTGTGGGAAACAGAGTTTCTGAGATCCCTTTGAGTGTTTTAATTTATATTCCAAAATATATGATGAGCAGCAGAAGTACATATGATGGAAAGGAAAGGAAACGAACATGTATTATGCAATTATTTTATGGGCCAACATCACTCTGGGTACGTGTATTTTCTCATTTAATATAAATGGAGGGGTTACTATAGCAACTCAAGCCATACACAATGTAAACATAACAGAATAAATTCCACGTTGGCTGCAAGAGCAATAATTCACGTATTCTTCATTCTGTATCTCCCAATGTTATAAGGATCCCCATTTAAAAGGCTAGATGTATTTCTATGCATATAAACTGCACATTTGCCATGTGACTTTGGGATAGAGGGGAAAGAGAACTAGTATTTAATGGGCAACCCATTTTAATATATTCAACAGATATTTATTGAGCATTTACTATCTTTAAGACATTGTTAATAGGTATTAGGAATAGAGATATAAACCACGCGAAGTTATTATTCTCTAGGAGACTGGACATGCTCAGGTGAGGCCGATATGAAATAGGTAAATCAGCAAATGTGCCAGATAGTGATACATGCTCAGCAAAGATTTGAACCCAAGTGATTTATACAGACTGGCTCGCTGTCTACTTCAGCTGCGGCGGGCAAGGATGGTGTTCCTGTGGATATGGCAATGTATAACATTTTATTTTATCTTTGCCATACCCTCAGAGGTAATGATAACTTCATCTTACAAAGCTAAGTAAGTTTAAGCACATGTCACACAGATCACACAGCTATTACTTTTCCCTTCCCAGATTCATGTTGGACTCTCAAGGTTTTTTATACAGTTTGATACTGGGGATGTCTCTCTTTATATTTTTTATAATATTTGTTCCAACATTCTGAGTTTTTAAAGAGCTCATAGTTTATGGGGAGCAAGGTGGGCCTCCTCCTGCCCTTACAGGGAAATGCCAGAGTGTGGTGTTTTTTGTTTTGTTTGTTTTGTTTTGTTTTCCAATTTTTTTTATTAAGGTATTATATGTGTACATATCTTACCATTGCCACCCCCCACCCCACTCCCATTGGTGGTTTTGTTTTGTTTTATTTTGTTTGTTTGTTTTTTTAGAGAAAGAGAGTGGAAGCGAGAGGGAGAAGACAGAGAGAAAGAAACATCGATGTGAGAGAGACACATCCATGGGTTGCCTCCTGCACGCTCCTCGACCAGAAGCAGGGATTGAGCCTGCAACCAAGGTACGTGCCTTTGACCGGAATCAAACCCAGAACCCTTCAGTCCACAGGCCGATGCTCTATCCTCTGAGCAAACCGGCGAGGGCGGTTCTTCTCGTTTAATCTAACAAAATAATTAACGGAGGAAACGACGCTTATCGCTATCCTCAAACTTTTCAGCAGTTATCTTTCCTGTGGTGAACACTTAAAAACAAAGATCTGTTTTCTGTCTGGCTGGTGTGTTTGTTTGAAGAAACCTTCTCCTCTCTGGAAAGCATGTTTGTGCTGGAAGGGAGCATGGCTGACAAAGTCCCTCACTGAGGGCTGCCCCTCAGGATGGCCTCGCACAGAATGTGTGACTGTCTGTCATCAGCTGAGATGCAGCTTGAACAATAGTCCCTTGGCTCCCCTCCAGCCCCAAATAAAGCTGCGGAGGAGCAAGGCAAGGTTCTCCTTGCACCCCTGGGGGAGGCAGGGCAAAGGCTGGCAATGCTTCTGATACTTAGAGACTCTCTCCTTAAGAAAAGCTCACCCCTGTCCCCTGGGCCAGAGAACTGGGGGGCCTCCTCTGTTCCCAAAGTGACTTCTGCTTACCTCGTGCTTGTGGGACCCGCATGAGGTCATCAGTGGCGTGTTTTTCCCTGTCGGCCCAGTTGTAGCCTGGGTCCTTCTAAGCCTCATATTCCCATTGGGAATTCCTACCCACTGGGTTCTTTTCTGAAACCAGCTTAGCACAGTTTTGTTTTCTTCCTCTTTTTCCTTCTAGCGAATGCTATCCCATGACAAAGTTCGGTACTTTGCCTACAGCTTTCCTCCATCAAAACAAGGACCAGTTTGTAGAGTGATCACCTTTCATTCACAGGACAGTCATTTATTGGAGCGTTTCAGTTATCATGTTTGGGGAGGGGGTTCGTTACGCAAAGTGAATCCGACCAGACTGTGACCCTTTCTTGTGATCCCTAATCTCCCCATCCCCCAAATGTCTACCCTGCATGTTCAGTTGCTGCAGGACCTCTCCATCTTGACGTCCTACTTTTCCTCATGTTACAATAACACCTCTCCCCACCCACTCCCTATGCCGATTCTTCTTCTGCAGTTTTCTGTCAAGAGTGTCATCAAGCCCTAGCTGGTCTGGCTCAGTGGATAGAGCGTTGGCCTGCGGACTGAAGGGTCCTGGGTTTGATTCTGCTCAAGGGCACATGCCCGGGTTGCGGGCTCGATCCCCAGTCGGGGGCATGCAGGAGGCAGCTGATCAATGATTCTCTGTCATCACTGATGTTTCTATCTCTCTCTCCCTCTCCCTTCCTCTCTGAAATCAATAACAATATATTAAAAAAATAAGTTTGTTAAAAAAAGAAAAAGAGTGTCATCATCTTTTTAGTTATCCCTTTCAGTGGCAAGCCTCTCAACCTGGTCATTGTCCTTTCATACTATCTGTTGTCATCTTTCTACTCCTGGGTCAAGGATGCTAGCTGTCAACCTTCTCAGCTCATCTGGGTTCCTGTAATAATTTAATTTGTCTCCCTGCCTCTGACTGCTTTCTTTCCCATGCACCCTAGGCACATGCCCCTGCTATCTTCCACATTCCAAAGCTTCTTGTTATCTAAAACAAAACTATGCAAAAATCTCCGTGGCCGCCCATTAGATTGGCTTTCAAGACCTTCCACATTCAGCCTTTCTAACTTCTGAAGTTCCTTCCCCAGGCACCCTTACTCCAATACTCCCGGCCAGCCAGGTGAGCTTCCTGTGCCTTTTCACTTTTGCCTTTTACTTCATGATAACCCATCCTCGCCAGTGGTTGACCAGGCAGCCCCGTGCATATAGCGTAGTCCTGTCTTAAACAGCTTGGGCCAAGTCTGACTTATTTTCTGGAATCTTCTTCACGGTGTCAGTTAGCAGTGATTCCTCTCTTACCTACTCTCCTAGGGCACTCACTCTGCCCTACTTGGCACTGCTGCCTGTTTTTTGTTTGTTTTTTTCTCATTAAATTTTATTGTTTGGGCAAGCATAGTTATTTTCCAGGCTTATTATTTTAAATGAATTAACAAATAATTCAACGTTCACCATTTTCATTTCTAATCTGGTAAATGTCAACAGATAGAACCTATCTAAAAGAAAAAGTTTTTTTTTGGGGGGGTCCTCGATAATTTGAGAATGTGAAATAGTCTTCAGATGAAAATATTTGAGAAGCACTGCTCTCAGTAAAGAGGTGGCTCAGGCCCTAGCCGGTTTGGCTCAGTGGCTAGAGCGTCAGCCTGCGGACTAAAGGGTCCCGGGTTCTATTCCAGTCAAGGGCACATGCCCAGGTTGCTGGCCCGACTCCCGGTGGGGGTGTGTGCAGGAGGCAGCCAATCGGTGATTCGCTCTCATCATTGATGTTTCTGTCTCTCCCTTCCTCTCTGAAATCAATAAAAATATATTAAAAAAAAAAAAAAAAAAAGAGGTGGCTCAGGGCAGAGATGACCCAGGAAAAGATAACATTTGAACAGAGTTTAAAGAATAAATAGTGCATTGCTACATGTTATGGACTAAATGTTTGTGTCCCAGAATTCACACGTGAAAGCCCTAACCACACTGTGATGGTATTTGCAGATGGGGCCTTTGGGAGATAATTCGGTTTAGATTAGGTCATAAGGGTAGAGCCCACAGGATGGGGTTAGTGCCCTTATAAAGAGTGAAAGAGAAAGAGAGACAGAGAAGAAAGAGGGAGAGAGAGAAAGCAAGCAAGCAAGCAAGCAAGCAAGCAAGAAAACAAACCTCATGAGCTTGTACCAAGGAAAGACTATGGGAGGACATAGAGAGATGTTGGCTGTCTGCAAGCCAGGAAGTAGGCCCTCATCAGGCAGGAACTACCTGCACACTGACCTTGGCCACCAGAATTGTGAGAAATAAACATCTGTTGTTTAAGCACCCAGTCGATGGTATGTTGTTATAGCAGCCCAAGCTCACTAAAATGCTATAGTCGCTTTACTGTCTCTCTTGCCACCTTCCTCTTTGCTCAACTTTTCTAGCGACTTTAGTGTCGCAGAGGTTTCTGAACCGCATTTATCAAGTTCCTGTAGGAGGGAGTGATTTTGTACTTAAAATTGCCTCTGGGACACGACTCCTCAAGATATGCATATAATTTGCTTGTACACTTCCTTTGGATTTTTGCCCAAGTTTTTTTTTTTTTTTTAATTTTCACCTGAGGATATTTTCCCATTGATTTTTAGAGAGTGGAAGAGATAGGGAAAGACAGAGAAATATCGAGGTGAGAGAAACACATCAATTGTTTGCCTCCTGCACGAGCTCCGACCAGGGCTCGGCCAGGGAGGAGTCTGCAACTAAGGTACATGCCCTTGCTTGACTGGAATCAAACCCGGGACCCTTTATTCACAGGCTAATGCTCTATCTACTGAGCCAAACTGACTACGGGTTTGGCCCATCTTTGATTCCTTATCATCTGAGCTAAAATAGTAACTTCCATCAATATTTCTCCCCTTATAGAGTTCCATTTTTCTCCAAGGCAAGTTCCGCATTTGACATGATGTGGTCATCTATTTATTTAGTGCCCATCTCCTGCACTGCAGTGGGGCTCCATGCGGGCAAGGGTTGGTTTGCTTTCGCGGTGCATTATTCCAGCTTCAGAGCGTAATGTCTTGCACATGGATAACAATGCCCTCGATAAAATTTGTCGAATAAAGGAATGACTCTTTATGATCTCCCCTTAAGAGCATAGATTCTGTCTTATCAGTTTTTCAGTAACCAGAACTGAATAGGAATCCAGTTACCTCCGCTGCCACCGTCCACCCAACTAAAATCACCCCCACTAAGGTCACCACGGTAGAACAGACACATCCGAACTCTATCTTCTGGCCTCCTTGTACAATTTGTAGTCCTGTAATTATTGAACACACCCTCCTTCTCAAATCCCTTCCCTTCCCTTGGCCTCTAAGACCCTGGTCTCTTCATCTGTCCCTCTACTCCTCCACATTCCAAAGCTCCTCTGGGTGTCCTACAACTTGACTGAAATCGGACACTATCTACAGATAAGAGTGAGCTCCCACAGGGTAAGGGCCTCCCTGGTGAATTAACACAAGGAGGCCATAGACCAGTGGTTCTCAACCTTTCTAATGCCGCGACCCTTTAATACAGTTCCTCATGTTGTGGTGACCCCCAACCATAAAATTATTTTCGTTGCTACTTCATAACTGTAATTTTGCTACAGTTATGAATCGTAGTGTAAATATCTGTGTTTTCCGATGGTCTTAGGCGACCCCTGTGAAAGGGTCGTTCGACCCCCAAAGGGGTCGCGACCCACAGGTTGAGAACCTCTGCCATAGACTGCCATAGACCAAGGTGGCTTTAAAGTGGTGGCCTCTGTAAGCAAATTGAAATCTAAGCCTGTAAATGCCTCAAGGCTATGACATTGACACCTGAGGATAACCAGTCACAAACAGCCAACTAGGCCTGAAGCAGCAACCAATCAAATTCCTTTGCATGCTTCTCTGTATAGCTTTTATGGGTGCGCACTTTTGACCACTTCCAGTTTGGTACTGCCCAGTTGGAATCGGTTTTTCTCAAATAAACTCTTAAAAATGGATACCTTTTGACACCCCCGACCCCTAAGACACAAGCTGCAATTCGTCACTTAAGCTTCTGACTATTCTCAGTCAAACAGTATGCAAAGTTATAATGGCCACCATAATGAGATGGTAGTTTAAGACTGAAGAACAATCCAGGCAACTCCATAGACTATCACAGAATTTATTATAGAGTAATTTCATTAAATGGATGTGGGGTCAGAGCAGACAGACGACCAGCAATCTGCAGATCACTTCTGCTAACAGACTCCTGTTACACTGCTTTTTTATAGCATAACAGGTACTAATGATTGACAAGACAACGGCACAAAGAATGTAGTGTGTGCCAGGGGCCATATCTCCTAGTGGTTTTGTGACGGATGACTGTTTATAATTGATAACTATCAGCAGTTTGATATTTATCTCCGTGGTCCAGGTGATTCTAGTAACACAAACGATTGAAAGAATGTCATGTGGTTTTAATTTTTTAAAAAACATGTTTTTATTGATTTTCACAGATAGGACGGAAGAGGGAGAGAGAGATAGAAACATCAATGATGAAACATTGATTGGCTGCCTCCTCTACACCCCCTACTGTGAATCAAGCCCGAAACCCAGGCATGTGCCCTGACCTGGAATAGAACCATGACCTCCTGGTTCATGGGTTGATGCTCAACGACTGAGCCACATGAGCTGGGCTGTGGTTTTAATGTTTAATTTAAGAACAGTGAATAGTGAATTTGAATTTACAATACCTTAATCATGGAATCACTCACTTAACCCCCCTGAATCTCAGTTTCTTCAAAACTAAAATGGGCTAATAATGCCCAAACCTGAGGGTTAGTGTGAGACATTAATGATTCCGTGCTTAAAGTTCTCTTTGTGAACAACAGAAGAACACTATTAAATGAAAATAATTATTTCAGTAGTTAGGTTTAAAGGGGGATTTCCACTTTTGGGGAGAGCAAGATACTTGTCTCCTTCATCCTAACATCGTTGAAGTTGTCTCATAACTTGGATCAGACAAACAATTTCGCCGAAAAGGCATAGCCTGTATTTTGTCTTGCAGAAACCTCTCTAAGCAGAACACTGAATACATGTTTTACACTTGGACAAATAGTTATTCACAGACAGATGCTGGCCACATGTCTTGAAAGACAAGATCAATGAAAAATGCCAGCAAATGGGGAAGTGGAGGGAAGGCAGAACAGTTATTTCCTGAAGCAACACACCTCCCCGTCGTTGTGAGTGTCTGTAGCCGTGTGCGGAGCACGCCAGGGCCCTGGGTGTGGTTCTGCGCAGCTGACTGCAGTGTAACTCAATTAGGGACTTCTCAGTGGCTGGGCATCTGGGATCTCAAATGGTTGTTTATGTTCTCCAGATGGCCAGGGACAGCAGCAAGGATACATTTAAAATGAAAGAATACAGGGGTGGGGAGAGAGTTAGAGAAGTAGTTAAGCTGCTCTGTCTTTTCCTTATTGTAGTCTGGTTTTGGAGGTAGGGTAATAAAACAACCGCTCCAGAGAAAAATGCTTTGCGCTCATTAAAGGTGCTTAAATATCTTGAGTGGTTTCCTCATCATAAAAGGAAGTGCTCCTTGCATAGACACCTGCAACCTAAAGCGGAGGTACAGGGAACAATGCCTTTTAGAATTACAAAAATGCTTGGATTGCATACCCATTGTTTGTATATCAGTGGTCGGCAAACTCATTAGTCCACAGAGCCAAATATCAACGGTACAACGATTGACATTTCTTTTGAGAGCCACATTTTTTAAACTTAAACTTCTTCTAACGCCACTTCTTCCAAATAGACTCGCCCAGGCCGTGGTCTTTTGTGGAAGAGCCACACTCAAGAGGCCAAAGAGCCGCATGTGGCTTGCGAGCCACAGTTTGCCGACCACGGGTATAAGTCAATGCATACCTTAACAGTGGTGATGAGAAAAATCTTTCTAATGAAAAGGGATAATGATTGAAGATCACATGGACATCTTTAAAGACAAAAATAAATAAAACAAAACAAAACACCAGGCTATATTGGGACATGTGTGAGATGGGAGTTTTGTGACCTTTTCATTATAGCCTCAGCACCGATCATGCTGAAAGTTGGTGGAATATTTGAGACGAGGCATTCTATGATTGGACAAGGTGTTTCTCCACAGATAAGTGTAATTCGTGATTTGCCATCTATGTGGCCTCGGCAATGCTGAGTACCCAGCTGCTCGGCATTGTCTGGTCCTTCCCATCGCCTACCAGTTTAACCCAGAACGGTGCTGGTCTCACTGGAAGAGGCACAGGGGTACCTGCTGGGGGACTGCATGGTGTCACCTGAGGGCTCTGATCACCTCACCCATATGTTGATGGAACTTGCCAGTGGCCGCGTTATCCTAATCCGAGAGGGTGGTTATAACCTGACATCCATCCGGGAGA
The DNA here is from genome assembly GCF_027574615.1 of Eptesicus fuscus. Lineage (NCBI taxonomy): Eukaryota > Metazoa > Chordata > Mammalia > Chiroptera > Vespertilionidae > Eptesicus > Eptesicus fuscus. Next base: position 7,869,347 of record NC_072491.1, read on the forward strand.
ACATGGCCACCTACACTTGTACCCTCTTTGGAAACCCGCTCACCTGCTGACCTTGCCTCACACAGCCCCTACCATCAAGGGCCCTGGCCTGGATCACTGAGAGCATCCAAGTCCACCACAGATACTGGTGTCACTTGTGGGCCATAAAGGTGGAAGACAAAGAGGCACCCTCCAGTTACCAGTTAATTACTGAGGACGTGCTCCAACCGGCCAATTCTGGGTCAACCAAGGGGCTGGCCATGCTAGAAGGGAACATTGTGGGTGCCGGCCTGGGGAAGGCCACCTTAGCATCATCTGAGCAAGAGTTCACGCCAGCCCAGACCAAGTCAGAGACAGCTGTGGTGGAGCTCACTCACGCAGGACCTGTCTGGACCAGACCACCTCAGGGGAGCCTCAGGCACTGACAACCAGACTCCTCCAGCCCCACCTGTAAAGGAGCCCCACTCCAGATATCCCCAAGTAAGCTGAATCCCAAGAGCATGGAACTAGACAGCGAGGCTCAGGAGGCCCTAGAGTCTCGGGCCCCAGCAGAGGAGAAGTTACTAGGAGAGGCAGCTGGAGATCAGGACATGGATGATTGAGTGCTGGTGCCTGCCTTTGGGGACACTGACCAGGCCGAGTTTTATACTATGACACCACTGCCCTGGTGTCCCCATGTGGTGGCAGTAAGCCCCATTCCTGAAGCAGGCCTGTACATGACTCAACCTTGTCAGGACCCAGAGCATTCCAGAAGAATGGGTGTGTCTGTCTCGCTATGTGGTCTGTGGTGGTTACATCCATTCCCATAAGCTCCAGGATCTAAAAGGCTCAAGACCCCCGTTGGCCCTCAGCTACGTTGACCTGCCTACCTATTGTTACCAATGCCAGGCTTATGTCCACCACCGGGCTCTCCTAGATGCAAAGAACATCGTCCACCAGAACAAGTGTGGGAAGGACATGCCCAAGCACACTAACTCCCAGAATGTGTTCCTCTGCTCCACCTCCTGAGGCCCAAGACAGACCAGCCTTGGCTCATTCCAACCTGCACCTCCTTCCCCCTCCTGAAGACCCTGTCCAACTCCGCAAGGTGCTGATTTAAGTGTAAGTACCTGGAAGAGGACCGTGATGATGAATTGTAGATCTCCCCTTGCCCACTGCTCCCGGCTCTCCATCTACTCTGCCCCAGAAGAAAACAGGGGCAGCTCCGTGGCCCCAAGAGGGGGCTGATATCAAGAAGATAATACTTTGTAGGGAGCGGGGGGGAATCAACTGGCAGGTATGGTGGGGTTGCATATGTAACAAAGTACAAGCTGTTACAAAAATAAATGTAAAATAAAATAGACAGCCCTGGCCAGCTTGGCTCAGTGGTTGGAGCGTTGGCCCGCAGACTGAAGGGTCTTGGGTTTGATTCTGGTGAAAGGCATGTGCCTCAGTTTCAGGCTCCATCCTGGGCCCTGGCTGGGGCGCCTGTGGGAGGCAATCCGTTGATGTGTCTCTCTCACATTGATGTCTCTCTCTCTCTCTTCTCTCTCTCTCTCTCTCTCTGCCTCTCCCCCTCCTCTCCACTCTGTCTAAAACTCAATGGAAAAAATATCCTCGGGTGAGGATTAACAAAAAACAAAAACATAAACAATAAATAAAAATAATAATAAACATACTTATGCTCTCGTACAAAGCAACTATGGGGTTCTAGAACAGAACAAAAAATGTACACCGCGTTGCTATGCTGCCTAGGTCTTTTATACCTGGTGAAAACAGAAAGAATTTTTGATTCAGGGAAAACGTGTTTCCACCCTCCGGTAGCTTCCCTCCCCCCAGTGCAGCTGCATTAGCATGCGTGTTTTAGGTTCCCAGGTGAGTAGTATGGCGGTAATTACATTTTTGTGTAATCTTAGCAAAACTGAAAGAGCAAGAGCCTCTTTGAAATGCAACGAGGAAACGCTCCGCTATGTGACGGCGCGGGCCTTTGTTCCTCTGTAGACGCACTTGCAGGCCCAGCGCGAGAAGAGGAAGGGGAGGCTTTGGCAGAGTGCATCTGCTGCTCCTGAAGGTAGGTGAGAAGAGGTCGTGATCTTGCTGTGTGAGTCCCGCTTCAAGCCACGAGCAACAGCACCTGGAAGAGTCCTCCTCCAACCACCGCTCAGGTTGTACAGATGGATGTTGTTGTGTGGCTCCTGTCAGATCAAAAGGAAGAGCAGCTCAGCCCAAGCAGGTTGCCTCTGCCCTTTAATATGTAAAAAGCAAAAACCCAGCAAAACAGGTGCCTGTGTTAATTGCTACTCCCAAGGGCATGAACTGGGAGCAAGAAAATGAGCCGCGCTTCAAAACTGTAGTCAGAGCAAACAAAGACCTTGAGAGACAGGGTTAGCCAAGAAAGATTAAAAAAAAAAAAATCATCTAGTTAAAAATCTCACCAGTTGAATGGGATGACAGATGAATGATGGATGCAGGTGGGAAAATGGGATTCTCTTCAAAGCAAGGAGTGTGATGTGCAAGGCAATGAGGAAACTCCCTTCCTGGAGGATGTGCGCATGGGGAGGCAATAATGCCTTCTTGTGTGCTCACTGTATTGTCAGAAGCTGCTGGAACAGGTCCTCTGGGGAGCTGCTATGAAAGGAGGAAAAACCAAGAGCAATTTCCCATTTTGGTAGAAATTTAATGGAATTGTAATTGTCATTGTGCTACTCGTTAAGGTCAAATTTTTATGAAAGGAAGAACAAAATAAGCAAAACTCGGAAGACATGAGCTTTTAAGCCTGCTCCTCTGTTAACTAGTCATAGCGTGCTATGATTTTTAACCTCGCCGAGCCTCCATTTTTTTTATTCTGTAGAAGGAGAGTAACAATAATCCCCTTTCTATTCTTTTAAAGAAAGTAGCGATCCTGAGTTGAAAGGAACTATGACAGAAACTGAATAGGCCTCCCTGAATAATAGATATCATTTGGGTTCTGGAAAAAGTAAAAGAATATGAGACCTTGATGTCAGCGGTACAGCGGGTTTGCCACTTTGCTATGGAGCTAAGCAGAACACGCTCTCTGAAATGCTAAAGGGGGTGAATGGACTTGGGGATGAACGTGGCAGTTAAGCAAGCACCTTCATTTTGTGGACTTGCATATTTAGCTGCTTCGAAACACAGGGGTTTCCTTATTGCGTTTCCAGGGTAAGACTGCTACAGTCCCATCGCGATATTCAGTGGTGAAACCTTGTTTGTTACTGCCATTCCCATTTCTTTTCACTTAGAATCAGGAGAAAGTTACATTTCAAATATCTAATAGCAAATAAATAAATAAATGAATAAACAACCAAATAAATAGATAAAAACAAACCTTGGGTAAAGTCTTCAAAATATGTCTTATCTTGGATAGCCAATGCGTTCTATTGCTCGTTGTGTACAGATCATTGATCATACCTGAGAAACAAATACACAAATGAAAACAGATAGAAAAAGAGCAACAAAGATGAAAAGAACCCCAATAAGTCAAAACTAAAACCAGTCCAAACAAACAAACAGAAATACTTGGGGATTTAAATAAACAAATTTGTATGGATTAGGAAGGTAGTACAGCCATTCTTTTTTTCTGGTTGAATTGTGTATTCTTTTGAACAGAACTACTTAAATGGTCTCCCAACCTCATATTTCATTTGAATGGAGTGCTTGGCTCTCTGTGTATTTGTGAATGAATGAATATGTAAATGAGTGAGTGGATGTAGATCCTTATGCTACCAGATTAACTTTCCTGATAATCATGATTATCCTGGCACAGGAACCAAGTCCTGTCTTTCTCCAGGGATGAAGGAAGGTCCTACCGTCACAGGCAGCCAAGATCTGACACTTGGAGCAGAGTGAAAGGACACTCCGCAGTCCAGCAAGTTTTAGCTCCTTATTTTCACCAGGAGGAAACACTCTCAAAATATCTCCTAAGAAAGAGGTCAAACTGCATCCTTAGCATCCTTTCTCCCCCTCTTTTCTATGTTATCATCCTCCTGAAATCAAATTATTTCTAAATTTGCAGCTATGCAGTGCACAACCACGCAGCTGCTGGCTCGTTTTTTCCCTCTCCAGTTGGTACTTTGCCCTCCTTTTCCTTAATGTACAAGCTCAACTGTCAGTACATCCAGCTGAATAAGAAGCTGTCAGGAATTTCCACAAATAATTAAAGCATAAAAATAAATAATTAATGACCAGTGTGAGAGAATGTTCCTTTTCTTTCTGTAACACTCTTTGTGAAGGATGAACGCCGGAGAGCCAAGATAATCAAAAGCCCAGTGCTGGGTTTCTCTTACACATTTCTATTGATTCTTTATTTCCCATGAAGTATTTATTGTCTTAAGACAGTAACATTTTTATTTCACCAGCACAGAGAAACTGTAATTTGAATTGATTTCCTTTAAAGAAAGAGTAAGGTATAGATATATATATTCAAGTAATTAAAATATAGTTTTATAAATATTCTGGCTCAACTCTGGACAGATTGTCTCTCTCTGTGTCTTTCTCTCTTCTCTCCCCGTCTCAGAAACATCTTTCTTCCATCGTTTCCTCCTATTTCCTATGTATTTGTCATTTGCAACAATAGAGAAAATATAAATGAGGTAGAAAAGGAGACTGGCAGGTCGAATGGGACAGCATTAACTTAGCTTCAAAGCAGAACTTTGAAACTATCTGTTGCTTGTCATTTCAGTTCCAACTCAGAATTATAGACCGGAAAACATAATGTCTTTTGTGTGTGTGTGTGTGTGTGTGTGTGTGTGTGTGTGTGTGTGTGGCGGGGGGGAAGTAGGGGTTTCACCACTGGTTGCCAGTTTAGTTACTGCCTTGTAAGGTATAGAAGGAAGAGAGTCATATAACTTCGAGAGAAATGGAACAGATCCCCAATTAAAATGAAAACAGTAATTTATTAAGGAATGTATTTTATATATTTTTTATTTACCTGTTGTTTCTTTTTTTTGTTTTGTTTTGTTCATTTATGTATTCCTAATGCCTATCAAACAGCAGGTTCTTAATATATATTTGCTGGGTGAGTGACGTATTGATCACACGTATTGATCACCCATGTGTTGTTGTATCACAGCTCCTAACACTTTCAGTGAGAGATGAGGTTGCAGGTGTAGATGATTTACCAAGGACACTTGCTAGTGAACACAGAGCTGAGATTCAGACTCAGCAGGCTGACTCTAGAGCCTGCTAATAAATATCTCTTGGCTGCTTAGAATATTAAGATAATATTTAAGTGGAGAGTTATTTCCTATCTCCTGGGTAGTTCAGCAGAGAGGGGAAGGCCATATGATTTTATGTTCCCTTAATACAGTCAACAACCTAGATCAACAGTTAGATCATATCACTGAGGTAATATTTGATCTCAACGCGACTTCGTCTATTTTATACTACTTACATAGATATGGTTTAATCAAACATTGAGAATTCTTGCCCAAGTATTAGAGCTGTGTTCTGAAATATGAGCTGGTGGACCCTTTAGATTGTAAAAACCTTGAGACTATAAAAAACAATTAATTTACTCATTTAACTTTTCTTGGGTACCTATTACATTCCAGGCACCTGGCTAGGACAAGGTAAACATGTATTATGCATCTCTATGTCTTCAGAGTCTAGCAAAGTACTGTGAGAATATACTTCAAGTATAGTATTCAATGAAAATTGCCCTAGCTGATTTTGCTCAGTGGATAGAGTGTCGGCCTGCAGACTAAATCGAATCCAGGTTCGATTCCAGTCAAGGGCACATGCCCAGGTTGTGGGCTTGGTCCCCAGTAGGGGCATGCAGGAGGCAGCTGATCAATGGTCTTCTCTCATCATTGACATTTCTATCTCTTTCTCCCTCTCCCTTTCTCTCTGAAATCAATAAAAATATATTTTAAAAAGTTTATCAATGAACCAATTCAATGTTGTAGAGATACAGGAAGTGGGGGAGATTGGAGGTGAGAGATAAGAGTACAGATTGTACTCTGTTGTTTTGGAGGTATCTCTTGGACGCTGAAAGTAGAGCTAGAACCCTGTGAGATTTCTCATAACAGCTTATGGAGTTAGAATAAAAGAAACACAGGGAAAACTCTAAAGCTCAACAAAATTTAATAAGAGGTGGAAGAGACTGAGAAAAATGACTGGAATAGTAGGAAGAACATCAAGGAGGTCTGATATCTCATAAGCACAGTTTTAAACTTGAATTTCCCTGATCACCAATGATCACTAGCCCTCTTACATGTGTTTATTAACCGTAAGATATTCTTTAGTGTTTAGAGAGTTTAATAAATAATGGAGTTGTTCACGGTCAGTAGTGCCCATTTTTGAAGGAGATCTCCATAAGGAATATTTCTTGCTTATTTTTACCTTCCACTTGAAAAAAACTATAAAATTGAACATGTACACAGAGATGTACAGACCACATAATATACAACTTATAAAGCATTACCAACTAAACAACCACATCGCCACTGACCGGGTCAAATAACATCCCAGAATCTCTTCGTGTCTCACCTGCTTTCACAGGTTTGGGCTAGAGCCTGCACATAGCTATTCTCACAAATGTCCCACATGATCCTGAAGTGAAAACAGAGGCACTGTTCTATACCAATAACATAATGCAAAGTATAAATCCATTTTCTGCATAATACAAGCCCAGAATATATTTTGCTCTTAACTGTGAGTAACAAAGACAAAAATATTCATTGTTTTGGACATGTTCGCTTGAATTTCCTTTTACACTTGTTTTAAAACAGGTACACAGTAAAGACAACCAATAGACATTTACAAGTTAGATTTGTTTGTAAGAAGAAGTGGGAATTTAAAGGTGAGATCCTTTGGACCTTTTAAAAATATTGTGGTGGAGCAAGCTAAGAAATAGATGTCTGGAGAAGATGTGGTTGAGTGTTTTCTCTCTTGGCTGAAATCTCCACAAACAACAAGCTACAATGAGTAAATCATTTTAAACGGATGAGAGTAGCATCCAGATGTTTGGAAGCAAGATGCTCGCTGGTGATGTGCTGTGGCTCATCATCCGGGCCCTTCCTGAGGGAACTGATAGCAAAGCCAGGCTCTCTGCTTTCTAAATATCCTCTGGAAACCAATCTTGTTGTCACCAACATCACAACTTTGTTTCAGCTGGCAATTTACCAACATCTGCTTGGCAAGGACTTATTGTCCTCAACTCTCAGATATCTATTTTCCCATTTTGAAGCCGTGAACCCAACATAACGGCAAAAGAAGAAAAAAATGATTCTTGCAAACACCAAGACTGTATTTCTATCCATTTTCAGGAAAACCTCCAATCTTCTTATTTAGATATTATTTTCACCTCCAGAATCTTGGCAGCATAAGTAATAAGCACGGATATCACTGCTTGGGACGAATCCAAAGGAGTGAACACATATATGCATACACAACTACCCAGGTAGTCCTTTCCAGTTATTTGGACTTATGTAAAGGAAAGGGGTCAGATGCAGCAGTATCACCTGCTGCATTTTTACTAGCAATTCGACCTGAAGGGTTTATGGATTTTAAAGATGAAATGGTTGGCAGAGGGAAGATTTATGAAACATACAAAACCATCAGTAACATCCATTACATTTGGGCTGGGACAAGGTCAAACACACCTTTTCAGTTCTTTGACAGTGTTAATGACAGCCAAGATTATATGGTCATTTGTTCAGTGTGAAACTAGTGTCCTTAGGAAAGGAGACAGAGCATTTCTTTGGCTGTTCAGAGGCCAAGTTGGCCAGAAAGATCCCTTCAGCATTGCACAAGCCAGCTGAGAGATAATTAAGTCATTTGAATGTGAGCTCTCTTGGCTTCTCTTCTCCATTTTCCCCTTGTCTCTTTTTGGAAGCAAAAACCATGGCTCTTGTCCCATATCCTCCCCCCCAACCCCAACTCTTTTTAACATCCCTTCTTCTGCCTGAGGTAAAGGAATCATATCTGTTCTTATTGAGAAAAATTACTAGCAAAGATTCCTAAGAGAAACCTTGGGTTTCTATAGAGCCCTGGACATATGTTTCCCTTAACCCCATGTTATCTAACAATGACCTACTTATGTATAATCTCCCCTTGAGACTGAATATTCTACCAGGATAGGCATATCGTATTCCTTTTTGCACTCCTAGCACCTAATATAATACGTGATGAAGAAATACTCCTCCGATCAAAATGTACCGATCATCGAATCCAACTTATTTTATGGGTAAGAAAGCAGCTCCCAGAGGGGAAGTGATTTGCCAAAGTTTCCAAGTGGTGATGTCCTTCTACTCTGCAGAAGAGTTTTAAAATCCAGCTTTTTTTTCAATCACAGATGATTTGTTCGCTCTGTGCTGTGCAGGCTCAGCCAGAGAGGACCACATTAAGCATCTGAGGTCACTTGGAGATTCTGGGCAGTGGGACCATTGTTTGGCTGGTGATGCTTGGCTCTCCACATTTTGTTCTGATAGTCCCAGATGGTAGCATGACTTCACATGCCTAGTGCCTGGCTAAATGATTTTGTTCAAACTCAATATCAAGGAGATAGAATGAGGCAATTTGGGTGGGACAAATAATTTGGAATGTACAACATAAATAATCTGGCTTACTTCACTTTAATTATTAAAATACATTTGTATCTTGCTGTACAAATGCTAAGTAGAGATCAATTTTATATTTTTATATCTTCAAATATAAGTCACTTTAAAAATTTTTAAACCTTTAGGTATTTAATAGTCTTTAAAACATTGTCTTTGTCCAACCAAACTCTGTTACTTTCCTATCCTATATAATAAGACCGACAGCAAAACGACTGGATCACGGATCAGCAGGAGGGTGGGGTGAAGAGCTACAGGAGGGGGTAGGGCAGCAAGCTATGAGGGGGCGGCCTGGGGGGAGCTACAGGAGGGCGGGGCAGCGGGCGGAGAGCTACTGGCTAGCTACTGGCGTACGGATTCGTGTGCAGGGCTACTAGTTTATACATAATGAAGACAAACTTATAGAAATATCATGTTAACAATGTGAAATGACTTAAAATGATGATGTTCTTGAATGTTTTTTTCATACATATATTAGAGTGTCAGTATTTTATTACACTGAAACTCACAAGTGATGTTATTTTTTAAGAAATTATTTTGTGGTATTTCATTATAAGTTAATTTCCCTTGAGTATTTAAAATATTTTTTTCTATAAAACTCAAGGTTTGACTTACTTTCTATAAAAATAGGGTGTATTATTCAAAATAAAAGGTGTTGGTTGCTTTCCAAAACATTGGTATCAAGTATCTCATTCACATCTGATCTGTAATATAGCATTGCTCATGTCTTGACTGCTGTTTTGACTTAAACAGAATCATTCTTTATGTAATGGCCAACAAATGTTAAGTTTTAGGATGTAATTATATATAGCAGATTAAAGATAGTATACAAATAAATGCAGGATGCTGCTGTTTAAGGACTGAGGTGCACTGGAGAAGAGGAGGTAATACTATTGAAATCAATAGAATCATGCATACCCAGTCACCAATTTGGGCTGGAAAGTTAGCAACGAAGATTTTTTTAAAAAAAAAACTACTGTTAAAGCTGGCAGAATGACAAGGTACACATACACAACCATGCACACTCTGCAAATAGGGATAAAAATGTCTACCTAATAGAGGGGTAGTGATTAGGGAATCTAGTTTTTCTACAGTCCATTACAAGTTGCTTTTGCATTATTTGCTGGTCTGTCACAGCATGATACCCATTTAGATGCAATGGAACTACCTTTAGATATTTTATGCAATGTTTCCTTTTTCTGGCTAAAGGCCAATGTATGTATTCAGGTTTATATTATAGTCTCTCTGTTGTAAAGCTCAACTTCAAATCTGAACTATTTAAAACCAGGAAAAACTTTATAGAAATTAAAAAGTTGCAAAAATTGTTTTTTTCTTAGTTAGCAGGATATAATAGATTCAAAATGTGTATCACTTTGGTGCTTTGTGGTGTTTGGGTAGGATTTAGCAAGAGCAGAAATTCTTGGCATTTCCAAGAGCTTTTATTGCTATTATCTCCAATACTTAAAATTTCAAAAAACAGTTTTGGTGCTAATTACTAGATTTTGACTTTTATGAAAACCCCACACCACATGTCCTGATTTTATAGTTGCATGTGGAATAGGAAATGTGGTTTCATCAAAATAAACTTACACTTGGTATGCGGAATTTCACTTGTAAAATAGAGATCAGGATTTCAAAAACAAACATAATTTGCACTTGGTTTTGCTTGAAAAAATAAAACATTTGGCTGTGATCAGATGAAAAATGTACTCACGTATCGGATTTTCTCTAAAACTCATCTATGGCTGGAGCCAAGTGGACAGTGAAAAGCAGCATCTCCCATATGAGCACCTTGCCACCTCCTTATGTAATGGGCATTTTGAAGGAGATTTTCCCTCCTTACCTTTACGTTGTGTTTTGAGATGGTCCTAAACTATCATTGGAGTGGTTGGAGATGGCAATCAGGGTCCCTTAATGTTACATTGTCCTGTGAGAATTCTACATTATCTACATATTAGAGGCTCAATGCACAAAATTCATGCAAGCGTAGGCCCTCACAGCCCCGCCCCCCCACCCACTGGTCATTCTGGAAGGTCGTTCTAGAAGGTTGTTCCACTGTGTGGTCTAATTAGCATAGTAGCTCTTTATTATATAGGATAAACCTTAGTATAGAAATGGTTGTCAGAGATTAGTGTTTGTTGGTAAAATTATATTGTGGGGCTAGTAGCTTATGAAAAGATAGACAAGGGTGCTAGATATGGTGGAAGATATCCATGGCTTGTAAGTCCCAGTCACTACCTGGTCACCAAAGATTGTTCTTTAAAAAACAGGACTCTTGAAAGACAAGGATCAAGAAAGATCCTGCTTATAAGAATATGCAGCAGATCTATTTATTGGAAGCTGCATAATTTGAATATTCTCATGATGTACAATAAAAGCTCCACAAAGGGCATGTTCATTCAGTTAGGTATCTCTGTAATCGTGGATTCGACCCTGATTAGGATCAATTGGCTTAGCTCTGTTGTGATATTCTGGATGTGCTAGACCAGTGGTCGGCAAACTCATTAGTCAACAGAGCCAAATATCAACAGTACAACGATTGAAATTTCTTTTGAGAGCCAAATTTTTTAAACTTAAACTATATAGGTAGGTACATTGTTATTAACTTAGTTAGGGTACTCCTAAGCTGGCCTTTGCTAAAAACTCAAGGGGCCAAAGAGCTGCATGTGGCTCGCGAGCTGCGGTTTGCCGACCACTGTGCTAGACAAATCATAAAGAATAGTCCTAATATAAAAGTTGACAAGAGAGGACTCACACAAACATCATGTTCACCTCAACTTACTGCTGAGCTAGTAAACAAGAGCACTGAAAAGAGAAATGAATACATGAGTGTGGACATAGCTTTTCAATGACTCCATAGTTTCTCCCCTCTAGGAGGGGTACCTAAAATTCCGTGATCTCTGTATTCAGCACAGAGAGTAATTCATTGTGGCACATGAGATTAAAGACAGCTGAGTTTACTTGCTGTGGGCTGGGGTTGCAGCCATATCAGCCCACAAATGTATTACTCTAGAAGACAATTCTTACTGCACTGAAGCCATATATTTGTGGGATGCCGTTCTTGCTGTATCACCAATGTGGGAGTAGGTCTGGTTATGGATAGACACCTGCCCAGGTATTTCATTAATGTATTTTATTATTCAAAATCTATCCCCAGGCCAGTGACTAAGACAAGCAGAAAGTGAGCTTCATTCCTAAAATGAAACAAGCTAAGGACAACTATATCTGTTATGTTTTTATTTTAATTAGATATTTTTGGTCTCCTAGTATCCTTACTTAGTTTTTATTTTGGTTATTTTGCTCTTCCCAAATCTTGCCCCTGGTCCTTTGGTGAATACCTTAGGGATGAGCCTGCAATCTTGCTTGTTTAATAGAACATTAAGACTCAATCTCAGAACTTTTATTGGCCACGCGGCACTCACTTTCTTTTTTTCCTTCCTTCCTTCCTTCCTTCCTTCCTTCCTTCCTTCCTTCCTTCCTTCCTTTCCTTCCTTCCTTCCTTCCTTCCTTCCTTCCTTCCTTCCTTCCTTCCTTCCTCCCTTCCTTCCTTCCTTCCTTCTTTCCTTCCTTCTTTCTCTTTCTTTCTTTCTTTCTTTCTTTCTTTCTTTCTTTCTTTCTTTCTTTCTTTCTTTCTTTCTTTCTTTCCTTCCTTCCTTCCTTCCTTCCTTCCTTCCTTCCTTCCTTCCTTCCTTCCTTCCTTCTTTCTTTCTTTCTTTCTTTCTTTCTTTCTTTCTTTCTTTCTTTCTTTTTCTTTTTTTGCTCACTCTTGCTGCTTTTGAACAGGGGGTGATGTGAGGCTGGAGCTGTGGTGGCCAATTTGTCAAGAGAAGGTGCCTTTTGGAAAACGAAGCCAGCACAGTGGAAGCCCAGTGGCGGAGGCAGCAAAAAACAGTCTACTGATGATATCATCTTATCCAGATGGCTTAGCCCTGCTTGTACGTACCTGGGTTGGGAAATCCTGTTGGTTTAAGAACGTTTGAGTTGAGTACTTGTCTCTTGAACCTTGTGGAGTCCTAATCACACAGCACGCCCAGGAGAATCAGTGGCTCTCATTCATGCACAGAAGGGGGTGCGTGGGTGCCTTAAGCATTTGTGCTCTTACCTATGACCTTGTCCGTGTCTCCCCACCTAACGCAGCGACTGTTTACGCTCACTAACCATAATCGTATTCATGGACTTCACAAGTGAATGTGTTTCATAGTCTCTGTGGCTCATGAATCTTGCTGGTCTGCTGCGTACAAGCTTTCAGAGCTTGAGGGGGGCTGTCCCCAGCCATCAAGGCCTCAGATACCCCATTGCAGATGTCGCATAAGAACTGGTGTGTAAAAAACTCCAGCAATCCTATTCTGCGAGTCAGAGATAATCCAAGTCATCCGAACAGGCCTCCAGTGCATCTGTCTCGTATGCTGCACTTGTGAGATTGGTGAGAAGTATCCCTCCAGTTTTCTTATAAAACGAACATCAGTGTTTACCTATAAACAGACGCAGAAGTAAATGCTGACTGCACTCTGCTTTGTATACAATCCTATTATACAAAGAGCTCAAGCCGCATGTCTGTCTGCCTAAATGTGTGTATTCTTCTCCAGCTGCCAACCACCTAAATTATTCAGGAAGCCCTGATCATGCCAAGTTTTTTTAGTCAACAATGGAGATCCTGCCAAAGAGCTAATAATGTTAAAAAAATGTTTTTGACAATTAACAGAGCCTGCAGCCTGCAACCACACGTTGGACTCATTTACAAAGAAAAATGTAAATGATATGCTTTATTATAAGTGGTCCCACGCAGCCCATTGCTAATCAACCAAAGCAGCTTCCTTTCCTCCCCCACCTTCTCTTCGGTCTGCTCCACCCCAATGGCAGCCCTGTGTCAAGGCTCTTGGCCACTGACTGCTGTAGCTATGTGTGATGTGGTTATCTATCACTATTCTCATCAGCTGAGGTCAAACTGAACAATTAGCTCTATCGTGGATGAATAAGGCGCCAGCCCCTTATCTCGTCTATTAATAATCACAAGTATAAGTTCACAGCCCAATCAAGAGGGATGTTACTGCTCCTCTGAGAGTCCGTTTGGGGTAAAAACCCCTGTGACTACAGCAATCTATGTGGTGCAGATGGGACAGTGAGCCCATAATGATGGGGTAACAGCTGCCAAACTTGCCATTCCTTCCCCGCTCTTGGTAGAGAGAGAGAGAGAGAAAGAGGTTGATTGGGGAAGTGGGGCTGGATCTCTACGCCAAGTAACTATTATTTACCAAACAATGGTTTGAGATAAAGGGAGAGGAAAGAGGAGAAAGAAGACAGAAGACTGTTGCTGGATCTCCAAATTACAGATTCCACAGCCCAGCCCAGCCCAGCTCATGGGCAGCACATGGGCATCACATACCTTCATTTTTTAAAAAACATATTTTTTATTGATTTCAGAGAGGAAAGGAGAGGGAGAGCAAGACAGAAACATCAATGATGAGAGAGAATCTTTGATCGGCTTCCTCCTGCATGCCCCCTACTGGGGATCGAACCTGCAACCCGAGCACGTGCCCTTGACCAGAATCGAACCCAGGACCCTTCAGTCCACAGGCTGACGCTCTATCCACAGAGCCAAACAGGCTAGGGCACATACCTTAATTTTAAAGCATGTTTTTCTTTGCTAAGATACCTCACATAACTAGACTTTTCAACCATAAAAATGTTTCATTTATAGAAATGATCCCCATTTGCTTTTTTAACGTAAATGGTCAAAATCGTTTATAAGGAAAAGCACAGCTCTATATTTAGTATATTATACTTTTAAAAATAAGTTCTCGTATACACCGTGGTTTTCGGTGTTTTTTTTTTTTTTTTTTTTTTATAATACCCAGAAGTGAAATTGCGGGGTCGTACGGTAGATATATCTTTAGTTTTTTTTTAGGAATTGCCAGACCTTTTTCCATAGTGGCTGCACCAATTTGCAGTCCCACCAAAAGTGTATGAGTCCCTTTTACCACATCCTTGTCAACACATGTTATTTGATGACCTTGTGATAATAGCTATTACGATTGGTGTGAGGTGCAGTATGTGATGGTGGTTTTGATTTGCATTTCCCTGATGATTAGTGATGTTGAGCATCTTTTCATATGTCTGTTGGCCATCTGTATGTCTGCTTTAGAGAAATGTCTTTTCATGTTCTTGGCCCATTTTTGAAATTGGATTTAGTTTTTGTTATTGAACTGTATGGGTCTCATATATTTTTATATATTTTGGACTATATCCACCCCTTATCAGATAAATTAATTCCAAATATATTCCCCCATTTTATTTTATTTATTTATTAACAATCTTTTATTTTTAAATATATTTTATTGATTTTTTTACAGAGAAGAAGGGAGAGGGATAGAGAGTTAGAAATATTGATGAGAGAAACATCAATCAGCTGTCTCTTGCACGCCCCCTACTGGGGATGTGCCCACAACCAAGGTACATACCCTTGACCAGAATCGAACCTGGGACCCCTCAGTCCGCAGGCTGAGGCTCTATCCACTGAGCCAAACTGGTTAGGGCTATTCCCCCATTTAGTTGATTGCCTTTGTTTTGTTTATGGTTTCCTTTGTTGCGCAGAGCTTTTTAGTTTGAGGAAATTCCATATGTTTAGTTTTGCTTTTGGTTCCCTTCCCTGAGGGAACATATCCCAAAAGATATTCCTCAGGCAGATGTCACATAGGTTACTACCTGTTTTTTTCTAGGAGTTTTATGATTCCCGGCCTTACATTTAAGTCTCTAATCTATTTTGAGTCTACTTTTATACATGGTGTAAGAGAGTGGTCTGGCTTCATTTTATTTTTACATGTACCGTATTTTCCAGCGTATAAGACGACTGGGCATATAAGATTTTCCTGGGTTAAAAAGTTGTCTTATACGCTGGAAAATACGGTAGTCCAATATATCTAATCCATTATATCTAATCCTATCAATATAGTCCAATATACCGTATTTTCCGGCGTATAAAACGACTTTTAACCCAGGAAAATCTTATACGCCCAGTCGTCTTATACGCCAGAAAGTACGGTATCTGTCCTGTTTTCCCAACACCATGTTGAAGAGGTTGTCGTTACTTCTTGTATATTCCTATCTCCTTTGCCATAGTTTAGTTGACCATATAAGTGAGGGTTTATTTTTGGCTCTGTTCTGTCTCGTTGATCTATGTGTCAGTTTTTGTGCCAGTAACATACTGTTTTTATTGTTCTAGCTTTGTAGTATAGTTTGAAATCAGGAAGCATGGCACCGCCAATTGGTTCTCCTTTCTCAAAATTGCTGTGGCTGTCAGGGGTCTTTTGTGGGCCCATACAAGTTTTAGGGTTACTTGATCTAGTTTTGAGAAGAATATCTCTGGTATTTTGGTAGGAGTTGCATTGAATTTGTAGATTGCTTTGAGTAGGATAGTCTTTTTAATGATATTAATTCTTTCGATCCATGAGTAGAGTATATCTTTCTATTTATTTGTGTCCTTTTCAATTTCTTTCTTTACTTATTATAGTTTTCATAGTAAAGCCTTTTCATTGCCTTGTTTAAATTTATTCCTAGGTATTTTTTTTCTTTTTGATGCAATTGTAATACAACTGTTTTATTAATTTCTCCTTCTGGTTGTTTGTTATTAGTGTATGGGAACACAATGGATTTCTGAATGTTACTTTTGTATCCTGCTAATTTACTGAATTCTGGTGGATTCTTCAGAGTTTTCTATATATTATATATAGTATTATGTCATCTGTCCTATTTGGATGCCTTTTATTTCTTAGTAGAGGCCCGGTGTACAAAATTTGCGCATGGTAGGGTCCCTAGGCCTGGCCAGCGATCAGGACTGATTGGGGTCTTCCGGCTGCTGGCCAGGGCCTTCCTTCTGTTTGCTGGCCGGGGCCTCCCTTCGTTCCGTGCCGCCCCCTGGTGGTCAGCACATGCCATAGGACACTCCAGTGTCCTGGTCAAACTCCTGCGGGGACAATTTGCATATTAGGCTTTTATATATATAGATTCTTGTACTAGAGGCCCAATGCATGAAATTCGTACAAGAGTAGGCCTTCCTTCCCCCAGCTGCCAGAATTGGCTTTCCTCTGGCACCTGGGACCCAGGCTTCCCTTACAGCCCAGGTTTCGTCTAGAAGGTCGTCCGGTCTATTTAGCATATTATGCTTTTATTATTATAGATTATTATAGATGATTGCTATGACTAGGACTTCCAATACTATAACTGAATAACAGTGGTGAGAATGGGCAAACTTGTCTTGATCCTGATCTTAAGGGAAATGCTTTTAGCTTTTCACCATTTAGTATGATATTGAGTGCTTGTAATATTCATATAGCCTCTATCAAGTTAAGTTCCTTCTATTCCCACTTTGTTGAAAGTTATCATAAGTAGATGTATTTGTCAAGTGTTTTTTCTGCATCTTTTGAGATAATCGTGATTTTTGTGCTTGCTTTTGTTGATGTGATGAATCACATTGTTTTGCAAATGTTGAACCAATCTTAGATCACTGGTTTAAATTCCATTTAATCATAGTGGATAATCTTCTTAATATACTAATATTTTGTTGAGAATTTTTGCATCTATGTTTATCAGGTTTATTGGCCAGTAATTCCTTTTTTTTTGGTAGTGTCTTTGTCTGATTTTAGTATCAGGGTAATTCTAGCCTCATAGAATGAGTTTAGAACCATTCCTTTCTTTTCAGATTTTTTGAATAGTTTGATAAATATAGGTAAAAATTCCCCTTTAAGTGTTTGGTAGAATTCACCTGTGAAGCCAACTGGTCTTTGGCTTTTGTTGTTGAAGGTTTTTTTGATTACTGCTTCAATTTCATTACTAGTAATAGGAGTGTTCAGATTCTCTGTAATTGTACATACTAGTATAAGCACAATTGTTATATCTTCTTCTTGGTTTTATCCCTTCAAAATTATGTAATGTCCTTCTTTGTCTCTTTTTTAAATTATTTGTTTTAAAGGTAATCCTATATAATAAAAGCCTAATATGCAAATAGAATGAACGGAAGAATGACCAGTCGCTATGATGCACACTGACCACCAGGGGCAGATGCTCAATGGAGGAGCTGCCTCCTGCCCCCAGCCCAGCCAAAGTGGGTGCCAGCAGGGACCCTCCCAATCGCCCTGCCAGTCACCCCACAGATCAGCCCTGATTGCTGGCCAGGCCTAGGGACCCTGCCCATGCATGAATTTCATGCACCAGGCCTCTAGTTTGATATAAGTACTGCTACCTAAGCTTTCTTTTTTTTTTTTTTTTTCCTGTTTGCATTTTCATCCCTTCACTTTTGGTCTGAGTGTGTCTTTTGATTTAAAGTGAGTCTCTTATAAGCAGCATGTAGTTGAGTTTTTTTTATAGACAATCTTAATTTTACATTGCTAAATTTATTTTTTTGCATATACAGATACAAAAACACACAACAACACCCCACATTTGTATTTGGAGGGATTTCCAAGAGGAAAGGAAAATAACATTATATTTGTTCTGACGTTCTCAAACAAGAAGTCAGCAATCATTTCTTAACATGTTTATTGTAGGAGACATTTATACTTGAACTGGAATCTCAGAGTTTTCCTAGTATCATGAGAAACTGATGGAAGAGAGATTTTGGCCAGGGGCACTTTCAAACTTTCTAAATCGACATCTGGCAGAGGCTACTAATTATATTAATTCATCTGCTGTCTGTGTTGATCAGGATCCCTTTTGCTCAGAAAGAGAGAAACCCTTTTCAAAATATTTCAGCCCAAATGTGGAATTTGTTGCTGCATATGACCAGATTATGGGAAGGTGGAGAGTAGGACTGACTTTGTGGACAAATGAAAATGGGGATTTAAATATCATCCAGCATTCTTTTCCTGTATTACTCATGTTTGTTCCTTTATGTGTCAGTTTTAATCCTCCAGACTGGCTGGACCCACTGTAGGGGATTCAGGGATAGGTAGCTCCTAACGTGCATCTTTATAGTACCTGGTACATCATAAAAAGAGATTATTTTTCTCTGTCAGGACCACCGTGGAAAATCCCCCTGGGGAACAATTCTGATCAAGCTGGATAGATACCGGTGCCTGTCCCTGCAGCTCTCCTTTTAGCCAGGCTTTGCCTTGCCTGTGTCTAACCAATATCCAAAAGAAGCATTGGTCATTATTGGAAGATGGTAGTGGGGAGGAAAGACAGGGAAGGTCCCAAACAACAGCACTACACAAATCTAACTGTGGTTGTAAGACATTATAAAGTTGTTTTTCATGCTGTCTTTTTAAGAGCCATGTTGTATATATCATTTATTTAGTTTCTCTCAGTTGATAAGAATTAAACAGAAATGAAATGATTGTAACACGGGTGGGAGCGGAGAGAAAAAACTCACTAAGACAAAAATCTGCCCTGTTTAATTTTTTACGATAGTTGCATTTCACGGAGAGATCAAGTGTGTCTATCTTTTCTATACGATCCTATATAATAAAGAGGTAATATGCAAATTGACCATCACTCCAACACACAAGATGGCCGCCCCCATGTGGTCAAAGATGGCCACCCCCATGGGGACACAAGATGGCCGCCACAAGATGGCCAGCAGGGGAGGACAGCTGGGAGGGACCTGGCCTCCAAGGGAGGGCAGTTGGGGGCGATCAGGCCTGCAGGGAAGGGCAGTTGGGAGGGACCAGGCCTGCAAGAGAAGGCAGTTGGGGGCAATCAGGCCTGCAAGGGAAGGCAGTTGGGGGGTACCAGCCCTGCAGGGGAAGGCAGTTAGGGGTGACCAGGTCGGTAGGGGAGGGCAGTTAGGGGCAATTGGGCCAGCAGGGGAGCAGTTAGGCGTCGATCAGGCTGGCAGGGGAGTGGTTAGGGGCAATTAGGCAGGCAGGCAGGCAGGCAAGTGGTTGGGAGCCAGCAGTTCTGGATTGTGAGAGGGATGTCCGACTGCCCGTTTAGGCCCTATCCCACTGGAATCGGGCCTAAATGGGTCATGGATATCCCTCGAGGGGTCCCAGATTAGAGAGGGTGCAGGCTGGGCTGAGGGACACACACCCCCTCCCCATGCACGAATTTTGGGTACCGGGCCTCTAGTAAAAGCATAAGGTGACCTTTATAAACCATATTTTTTGTTTGAAATCTCTTTAAAGACATAGCCAAAATATAAATACTTATATGAGATGCTCAATTTCAAAGCATGTGACAAATCAGTTGCTAAAGGGGAAATGATAGCCAGCACTCAAAAGAAAAAAAGATCTAAAGATCTAAATTTTACTTTATTTTGTTCCTTTGAATAGCTTTGTAACTTTTTCCCAATCAGTCGTAGAGTGGTTTCATTCTATTTATCAGATGAATGGAAAACTCAAAATTCCTTCTTTCAGGGAAAAACAGCTGGAAAGAAGTAAAGTGATAAATGTTTTCTTATTCTTTTGTGAATTTTATAGAGATAGTAACTTGGCACAGTTCCATATTTCCAGCATCTTACCCCTAAGGAGCTAGTTAGTGTAAAAAAAGAGAAAAAGAAAAAGAAAAAAAAAAACAACAACCACTTGGGCAAATGCAAGCACCAATTCCTTCTCTCAAAAACAAGAGAAGGAGAAAATAATCCACTTTTCTGCTATGTTACCTACAAGTGCAAACATGACTTTTGGTAATCACGCCTTTGTTGCACACAGGCTATAAAATATGTATGGAGACAATGTGATTTGGGTCAAAACATTAAATAAAGTAAAAGTTGCTTTATTCAATATGTGATGAACAATATCCATATTAAAAACCATAGGGAAAAGTGTTCAAATGAAAAAATATGTTTGAAACAGATTTATATGGTCAATGTTCATAAATGTTTTAAGAAATGCAGACAAACAAGTCTTAAAATCCATATTTACTGTCCACAGTTGAAAATCTAATTGCATTTATTTAATCCAAAGGGTGAAATAACTAAAAATTTGGCTTTTAATGATCAACAGGAAATACTTTTCCTAAGAAATTACCAAAGTGTTTGTTGTCAACTGAGCTACAATATTATTACTCTTCTCTTGGCAAACTGCTAATGCTATTAAACTAAGATTGATTTACAAAGGAAAGATTTCTGCCAGACCTGCAGAAAATCTTAAAATCTGCCTCAAAATTCTGTCTGGGTTAAGGGAATGTGTGTCTGAAGGATGTAAATTCCAAGTGTTTCCTTGAGACTTGGGTATTACACAATGGCTATTATATAGCAAATTAAGTAATATTCACTCAGTGATATTATCGACTGCTGATTGTGGTCAAACTGTGAGGTCTTATTCTGCTGGGTTATCCTCCAATGTCTTTTCAGATTTTTTTTTTTTAAATATGCTTGTTTATTTAAACAAAGAAGTAAAACACAGCTCCTCAGTCTAACTGTCTCTATCAAATCTGCTCTCTGTAGCCTATGTTTGGGGTTACCCAGTAAATGCAAGGTTAAGTTGATTGTGACAGTTTCACTCTCTCATTCACTCCATACTTACTAATTATTTATAAATTCTCTCTTGAGAAGAAACAGAGTTATGTATTTTCACCAAAGCAAACTTCACATAGGTGTGAATCCAAATTCGGCCTTAAGCATTATACAAATTAGTGCATGCTTTGCTTTCTGTTGTAAAAATTGCAATTGTAAATTAAATGAAAGATGTGGAAAAGCCTATATGACTGGGTTTGGGTGAGCTTGAATCAAAATTCAAGTCATAAACTAATAGCCAACATTTATTAGTGAAGAGTATGGTACACATTAAGCATATGCTACCTGCTAGGCACGGTTCTAGGTGCTTTATTTAAATTAGCAAAGTGGTTCAAATAATTTTTGTCCTTGAGTGAATCATAAAATTTAATATAATATGGCAAAGATACCTCCTATTTGTTTATTCCGCTTTTTATGGGCACAAAGCTTTGTGAACCAATACAAACTAATCATAGGTATAATGCTTATCTGTGAGAGGGTTTCATGGAAGAATAAGACAAAAAAGAGGCTTAAAGAATACATGCAAAAATAATACAAAAATAATTAAAATCATTATAGTTGAAAGGAAATTTAAAAGTTAAGTGATAGCAATTGCCTCTTCAGTGGTCTATTTCCTTAGCATCAAAACAACACTCTACAAAATAAGAAAGGCAAACTGAACACCATTAAGAACCCGAAGTTGCAAAGTGAGGGGTTAAGAGACAGAAAATTTTTATATTCTGCTTGCAAAAACAATTTCTGTCCCAAATTCCCCACATACCCGTGGTTCTTCCAGGCCATTTAGCACAAGGAGAACAAAAATTAAATTAATATGTTTAATTTTCTTTTGGCAAACTGTTTATAGAACAGAGTTTGGGAAACTGGTTCATGTACTAAATCCCTAAATCCAGTCTGACACATGCTTTTCTTTTCTTTTTCAATTGACTTTAGAGAGAAGGAAGATAGGGGAGAGAAACATTGATTTGTTATTCCACTTATTTATGCATTCATTTGTTGATTCTTGCTTATGCCCTGATTGGGGATCAAACCTACGACATTGGTGTATTGGGAGGATGCTCTAACCAACTGAGCTACCCAACCAGGGCTGATACATGTTTTTTGTACAGCCTTTGAGCTAATTGTGGTTTTAAATATTTTTGGAAAAAGTTTAAGAAAAATATTTTATTTCATGTAAAATTATATAAAATTCAAAATTAAGGATCCATAAATAAAGTTTTACAGGAGCTCAGCCACCCTTATTAATTTATGTATTATCTATGACCCTTTTGTGCTATAGCAGCAGAGATGAATATGTGAAAAATATAATATATAGCCTGCAAAGTGTACAATATTTATATGTTGCCCTTTAATACAAAGTTGGTTGACGCCCCCAGTGGTCGGCAAACTCATTAGTCAACAGAGCCAAATATCAACAGTACAACGATTGAAATTTCTTTTGAGAGCTAAATTTTTTAAACTTAAACTTCTTCTAACGCCACTTCTTCAAAATAGATTCGCCCAGGCCGTGGTATTTTGTGGAAGAGCCACACTCAAGGGGCCAAAGAGCCGCATGTGGCTCGTGAGCCACAGTTTGCCGACCACGGCCCTAGTCTAACCCAATAAAGTGATAGGTGCATAAGCCCAATTGGCTGTTTGAAACCTATCTTCAATGAGATACATTTGGTTGTCAAGGAGTGTGAAGTGTTTGGTATTTTACTCTACTTATAAGCTAACAAGTTTGCCTGACAAATTTCATGAAAGCTGGTAAAAGACACAAAACTCCTGGGCCGGGGGAAAAAGAGTTTATTAGTAACAGCAGTAGCAGTAGCCAGAGTATCAGCATTTCTGAGCTGGTTCCTCAAACCCCAGCAGGTCAGATGATTACTAAATGTACAGGGGGGTGCGCTGAGGAAAAGAGCTCTGAGCTTAAGGAACCAGATCCTTTGTAATTGCTATTAAGCACACCCAGGTTTCCCTCCAGCGTAGGATGCTATCTTTCCTCTAAGGTTGTTCACACTATAACCATCAGTGGGAACAAAAGAGTACAGGGAAGTCAGTGCCTCACTTGCAAAACATGAAGAATCGCCAAGAAGCTATTTAGAATCATTTTCCATCACTGGTTATTTTTATCACCTTTAATGATAAACCTACCTGGTGAGACCAACTAAATATTGCACACTATTTAAAAAAATAACTAAAAAATCAGTTAGAATTGTACTTGACAAATTTCAATGATGCAAACACTTGTACTTTTTTTCTATAAATATGTAAAAGTCATTTAGATAAATAAAGTAAAATGGAAAATGAATTTCATCCATATAATTTGGAAGTACAGTCGGGCTCAAAATCAAATACCTCCCTCTTTGTAATAGGTAGTGAGCTTTACTATTTACATTATAGTGGGATTGTCTATCTTCTCTATGGTTTGATTTTCAGAGTGGGATTTTATTACTTGACTAGAGGCCCAGGGCACTACATTCGTGCACTGGGGAGGGGTGTATCTCTCAGCCTGGCCTGTGCCCTCTCACAGTCTGGGACCCCTCAGGGGATGTCTGCCTGCTGACTTAGGCCAGCTCCCCACCACCACTGCTGTGCTCACCAGCCGTGAGCCTGGCTTCTGGCTGAGCGGCGCTCCCCCTATAGGAGCACACTGACCACCAGGGGGCAGCTCCTGTGTTGAGCGTCTGTCCCCTGATGGTTAGTGCGCATCATAGCAACAGGTCCTTCCACCGTTCAGTCAATTTGCATATTAGCCTTTTATTATATAAGATAGAATTTAGAAGTCTTCTCAAAAATGTGGATTACTCATACTACCGTGTTTCCCTATGTCTATTAGTATCCTCATAGAAACGTCTCAGTCCCTTATCTCTCCAAAGTAGAACTTCATTGTTAGCTCAATGTTTGCCAGTAGTCTGTGAGGGTACTATACTCCAGCTCCAGAGATTGGAATTCATGAGCAAGTGAGCAAGAGAGTCAGGCTGGCAAAGAGGTTGCATTTGAATCATAAAATTACAGGAGAAATACCTTTAAAAATTAGAAATGTACCCCTTTACAGGCTGACACTCTATCTACTGAGCCAAACCGGCTAGGGCCATGTCGTTCTTTTTTTTTTTTTTAATTTATTTCAGAGAGGAAGGAAGAGACAGAAACATCTGTCTACACCTATTAACTAGCTGTTCTGTTTGCTTCTTGGATTCAGGATCTAGTTCTTTCCATAGGTTTGGGAAGTTCTCATCCACTATTTGTTTGAATAAGCTCTCTGTTCTATTCTCCCTCTCTTCTTCTTCTGGTATGCCTATTATTCGGATATTGTTTTATCTGATGGAGACAGATAGTTCTTGTAGAGTGCTTTCATTTTTATGCTCAGATCTCTCTCTTCTTCCCTGTGTGTCATTTATAGGTTCCTGTCTTCAAGTTCACTAATATTTTCTTCCACCTGATCGGCTCTGTTTCCTAAACTTAGTAGTTCTTTGCTGATCTTCTTAATTGAATGCTTCATCTCCACGATTTACATTTGGTTCTTTTTAAAAGTTTCAATCTCTTTGGTATAGTACTCATTTTGTTCATTAATTTGTTTTCTGAGTACATTCAATTGCCTGTCTGTATTTTCTCACATCTCATTGAGTGTTCTCAGACCTGCAATCTTAAATTATACATCATTTATATCACATATTTCCACGTGTCCCAGTTTGCTCCCTGGAGATTTTTCATTTTCTTTTTGAGTGGTCTTGCTACCTTGGTTATTTGTCATATCTGATGGGCTCCTTCTCTGTCCAGGCATCTATGTACTGGCAATTCTCTAGCAGATTTCTATGAAGAGGTCTTTCTACTATTTTCCAATAGGTGCACTGGGTCCCAAGTTTTTAAGCTCTGTGGAATCCCAAAGTTGACCTTTGGTTGCCATCAATATATAGCTGCCCTGCTTGGAAATGGTGACTCTGGACCTCTTCAGAGTCTCCTCCATCATACATCCCAACAGATCAGTCACAGAGAGAGATAGTGATTCTGTGGTAATAGTTTTCAGTTTCCAGATAATGTGCTCCTGAACACAACACCAAGGCTGACTGGAGGTGAGTTTGGGGATTCTAATGGGCAGCAGAGTTCTGTGACTCCATTTCTTTGGAATACCAATAGCCTGACAGCAAACAGCTGTGGTGGAACCCCTGTGCTGTGTCCTTGCCCCAGTCTATCCACTGGCTCAGCCACAGTTTGCACCGCTCACTTCTGATGGGGTGCCTACTGAGACTCTCTGCTCTTCCAGCTGAAGGAAGCACCTGGTACAGCCAGCTTCCTCCCCTCTCCAGGCCAAGCCCACCATAACCTCCCAGCTGCAGGTCTGTGTCCTTGGCCATAGGAGCTCTCCTCCCTTCTTGCCTCCCCTGTTTGTTCCCACTTGTCCACCTTTAGATGGTTCAACGCACGAATCTCTCAGGCACATCTTTATGTTGAGAAGGGAATCCTTTGTTGAGTTATGACTGATCAACGTGTTGAAATTTCAGGGGGAAAGACCAAGAGGATCTCTCACATCACCAGTCCTCTGAGGTCACTGCTCTAAATGTTTTTGTCTGTAATTTATTAATCTACATTTTTGTTAATCAGATTTACTTATGTGCATATATTTTCCAAGAGGATTTATGATGGCTGGGGTTTTTTGTTTTGTTTTATTTTACTGGTATTTACTAAACATTGTTGCCCACTCGTTTCATTTTTGTGGCTCTAGTTCTCCTGTTCAATGAAAATATACATGGGAAATATTGAGAAAACAACCTTTCTAGGAAAGAAAGGCAGAATCAAGATTTGGAGGACAACCTCTGCCAAAGTCATAAGCAAACTTTTCTTTTACCCTAGTGGCTCTGAGCTTTCTCACGCCCCATGTAGTGAAGATATCTATCACTCAGCGAGGCAGTAGCTATACCAGTGGGAGGATGAGAGCCAGCGATTGCTATACTGGCTGCTGAGTTCTGACAATAAACTCATAACTATATTGTGAGTTTGGTTCCCAAAAGAGAAAAAAGACAAATAAAAAGCCCAGGGCTCCTTAGTAAGTTATTTCAGAGATAAGATGAACAGCTATTAAAAAATTAGAACTTGATATTTTGAACAGATAAGTAGTCCATTCTCATTCCTTCCAAATTGTCTAGGTGATTTGCAGAAGAATGGGGAATTACTTGATTCTCTTTTACTTTCAGAAATAGATGAAGTAATTAAAAATCTTCCCCAAGAGAAAGTGCGGGGCCCTGGAAGAGCAACAGGATATACCTCTAAATCCTTTGACTTAGTCTTCTCTGTAAATTTTCTTGATGAGCTCAATCACTTGAGGAACTCAGTGGATTCATCCCTGCCAGCCCTGACCTTCAGATTATCTTAATTACTAAAAGGAATAAAGATATAGAGATACCACATCTAGGTTCAAACCCCTGATTAAAGTAGATATCAACTCTTGGGAAGGATCCTGACACTTCTCATCATTATTTGGAGTCTAGGACACAGTAATTGGGCAGTTGTTTAGAGTTGGGTTAATCTTTGTATAAGGGGATAGTTTGTTTTTAAGCCTGGATCCCAGTTCTTTTAAAATCACAGAGCACTAAGCAACCCCATTATTTTTCTATTTCTCAATGTCCTCAGGGCTGAAGTGAGAGGCTGATATTACATTATACCATTATTCTATTGCATGAACACACACACACACACACACACACACACACACACACACGTGTGGAAGGGACAAATAAAGAAACATCTTGCAGTGTGATTCCAACTATATGACATTCTGGAAAAGGCAAAACTATGCAGCCTGACAAAAACAATCCTTCCATAGGCTGCTGGTAGGAGGATTTCAGGTA
This sequence comes from Eptesicus fuscus, assembly GCF_027574615.1. Lineage (NCBI taxonomy): Eukaryota > Metazoa > Chordata > Mammalia > Chiroptera > Vespertilionidae > Eptesicus > Eptesicus fuscus. The sequence continues at coordinate 7,896,151 of NC_072491.1, forward strand.
ATCAGAACTGGTAGGGTTAATTAAAACAATAGCTGAACAAACAAACAAATCAAACAAAATATTGGGTATATCTTGGGTAGGTAGTGGGATATGATTTTCCCCCATCATTTTGCTTATATAGAATAGGACAAATTTAAAATGAGAAAAATAACAGTGTATCCTGTGTCCTACATATCAGAAAGTAAATGGCAGGAAAGGGAGAATTTGGGGACAAAGTTTGAATGGGAAACTTTGCAATAGGACAAAGGGAAAGAGAAAAAATAACTTGAAGAAATTAAATGGTTCTCCTTAGCATTTCAACATAGACACATTACGGGGTTTACTAAGGGTAGTCAATAAAAGAAATGAAAAGCAAGTAACATTTAGATTAAAGTGCAAGAAAAGTGCTTCATGTTAGAGAACTTTAAATTTATAAAATGTCATTCAGAGCAAAATGAGTGAAACTAGGATTTTTGGTATCTGTTAAATGTTGGGCTTTAACAAAAGATTGTCTAATAATTTTCTAGGTGATGAAACTAGAAGCCACCTGGGGCTTTTTTGCTCCACCTATATTTCTTTATATAATCTAAGAATCAGTTCTCCTATCTGTAAAGAGAGCACATTATCATATCAAAGCTTTTGTCTATTTTTACTTGGATTTAGAACCAAAATTAGATTATGTATATATAATTAAGTAATCCATTTCCTTGAGTCTGGTTGTTTTGCCCTAATATTTTCAACTACTTTATTCCTCTACTACTGTAAAAATAGTATTACATTTTCCTTTTACTTTATCATTTCCTCCCCTACGTCTGTATATTTTTTTCCCCTTCATCCAGTTCAATTTACTCTGCTGATGTTTAGAAAGAATATTATAACTCAACCTTTGTGTAATGGTTTATAACCTCTTGATTTGTGATCTTTTCAAGGGCTCTGACAGGTAAATTATACTTACTTCAGCTAATTGTATGTATTTATGTCATTTTAAGTTTAACTTTATCACTAGTTGTCAAATTCTCTCCTGTGGCCTTTTTAATGTGCTGATGTACTTGGCAATATATTTTTATTGACATTTCAATGTTGTTTTGCAGTGTGCTAAAGTTATAAGAAAACAAACGACTCAAAGTTAAACCTGAGCCAACCCAGGCTAAAGTTAAATTGTAGGACTCTTTGGGAAGACATTACTTCTGTTGAATGCATTGGCTGCTGGACCAATTAGAACCAGGAATCATTCAACCGAGATCTGGATGTTGAGCTCTGCTGGGTAGGGCATAAGAACAGGGACAAGAGAGCCTCACAAAACAAGTGCAAAGGTTTAGATTCCATTACTAGCTTTATGTTCTCACTTTTTGTTTGGTGGCCAGTGAAACCAACTCTCTTAAACATGTTGGTTTGTTAGTGATCAGCATTCGCCATTAGTGCATTCATGAATATTTTTGCTTAATTGTTTACTTTGTTTCTTACTCCACGCTCAATTTATCCCAGATGTTATAAATTGCTTTTTGCATCCTTGTCTGTCCTGATCTCTGCTCTTTTTCTTCTGCACCTAGGACCAGGCATGGTGCCTACTAAATAATATATGTTTGATGATTTTCTGTTGCTATGTCTCCCACACAGACAATTCACACTCTAAACAGAAACATAGATTGCACAGTACAGATTACGATTTGTGTGTTTTTCCCTTAATTTTATTATTATTTTTTTTTGTGGAAAGCAGTGAACTCTTGATTTGCTACTTCTGTTGGCTGAAACTCCTTATAGACCACACTGTCCAACACAGTAGCCACTAGCCACATGAGGCTATAAAGATTTAAATTTAATTGAAATTATATGACATTTGATTAAGAATTCCATTTATTTATGATTTTATATTCCTTTAAGAAATATCTGCTAGTTCATGAATCTATAAAGACATAGATATGAACTAGCAGATATCTGTGGTGGCCAGCGGAACAAAATGACATTAGCATTACTGTCATCAATATCTCAGAATACTACTAAAAATGCCAGGAGGCCAAAACCGGTTTGGCTCAGTGGATAGAGCGTCGGCCTGCGGACTGAAAGGTCCCAGGTTCGATTCCAGTCAGGGGCATGTACCTTGGTTGCGGGCACATCCCCGGTGGGGGGTGTGCAAGAGGCAGCTGGTCGATGTTTCTCTCTCATCGATGTTTCTAACTCTCTATCCCTCTCTATCCCTCTCTCTTCCTCACTGTAATAAATCAATAAAATATATTAAAAAAAATGCCAGGAGCTATATTTGTCAAATGATTTTGTAGTGGTTCTTTTCAGAGCAGTTAAAACCATGCATTAATGTCTTTAGAGATTGGCTTGCTTTTTTGTAAGGGATTGCTGTTGGACAATGGTGAAATGTATACATATAGCATGTTTCTGGATATTCTGTCTTCAAAAATCACTCAGAACAATGAGAGTAGTGACCTCATCTCTTATGCCACCTCTCTTAGCTGCTACAGGCAACCATTCAAAAGGAGGTGCTCTGTTTCCCCTAAGGACAGACTCATTTTTCAGTTGAGAGACATGAGGAAGTTATGCTTCCTGCCAAAAGGAGATTTAAAGACTGCACTCTCTCCCTGGCTTATTTCACTTAGCATAATGGTCTCCAGGTCCATCCATGCTGCTGCAAATGGTAAGAATTCCTTCTTTTTTACAGCAGCATAGTATTCCATTGTGTAGGTCAGTGATGGGCAACCTTTTGAGCTTGGTGTGTCAAACTTCACCAAAAAACTGAGCATAACTCGGGTACTGTGTCACTTTGAGGAAAAAAACTAACTCCAAGACTCTAGTCGCAAATGTTTCATCCTCAGGAGCAGCAAATGTTTCATCCTCGGCATGCGGCCGCGTGTCATCAGAAATGGCTACGCGTGTCAGTGCTGACACGTGTGTCATAGGTTCACCATCACTGGTGTAGGTGTACCACAGTTTTTTAATCCACTCATCTGCTGATGCGCACTTAGGCTGTTTCCAAATCTTAGCTATGGTGAACTGTGCTGCTATGAACATAGGGGTTCATATATCCTTTCTGATTGGTGTTTCTAGTTCCTTGGGATATATTCCTAGTATAATCAACAACATAAACTGATGAACAAAAATAGATCCAGAGGCAGAGAAGCATCGATCAGACCATCAAACCTCAGAGGGAAGGCAGAGGAGGGTGGGGGTAAGGGGGAGAGACCAACCAAAGGACTTGTATGCATGCATAAGCCTAACCAATGGACACAGACACCAGGGGGGTGAGAGCATGAGTGGGGGGTTGGGGGGCAATGGGAGGATAAGGACACATATGTAATACCTTCATCAATAAAGAAAAAAAGGAAAGAAAAAAAGAAAAGAAAATGTTAAAACCAAACCAAACAAACAAACAACAAAAACGACTTCACCCTCCCTGTATCACAAAGAGAAACAGATCACCGAAAACCCAGATAGCAAATAACAAGGAGATCACTCTAACAGGAGAAAGCGATCCAAGAAACAGAGTCCAACCACTTCTGCACTGCAAAAAGAGAGAACCTTTAAGAAATCTCTTATTGGCTCTCCTATAATGAGCTCTTGATAAACTATACACGATGACCAAGATTAAAGGCCTCCATATGAAAAATTGACTATCGTAAGCCAGCAAAGACCTACCTAGAAAAGTATGGGCTATTAAAACAAAAAAACAAAAGAGAGATATAGATGGAATCAGAACATAAGCTGTTCTTTTTGCCCTTCAAGCTGAAGGGATTTCACCAGCTCTTGATGAAGAGAAACTAGAAGTGGGTATCAGAAGCCCAGTATTTTCTCGTTAATTTTTTATGCAAACACTTTCAAAATGTGTTCTCTACAACTACTGGCTATAGGAGAGAGGTTCCACAGTAAAGAAATTGAGAAAATACTGGGATAAGATTAAATAAGTTGGAAAAATAACTCAAAGACTTCTCAAGACTTAGTATACAAATGTGTGTTGTGATTCCTTAAAAGGCTAAAGGAGGGATAAAGTATGCCTTAAGCTTTTGTAATATTTACTTGGGATTTTAGCTAGAGCCTCGAGGCAGAGAAACATTAGTGTAAGCAGCTTTATACTCCTAAGGGTAGCTACTAAACACATTGCCCAAGGACTTAAAGGGGGACAGTCTGAGCATGATAACGTGAACATTTAACGAGTGGATACGCATAGAACTCTTAGGGTCCTTGAGATCCAAGACGGCAGTGGAGTAGATAGAAACCACACTCACTTCTTCCCGGGACCAAACTGGAATTACAACTAAATTATAGAACAATCATCCTGAAAAACCAACAGAAGTCTAGTTGAAGAGAAGTCTTAAAACCTGGGATTTACAGAAGCCACCTTGAGACTGACTGCAAGGGCTGAGACAGGAAACAGGACGGCCCTGTTCCCACGGGTGGCAGCTAAGATTCCAGAGGGATATTCCAGCTGCGGGGGGTTTGCTCTGAGAAGGCCACACTGGGCTCCCCAGCCCAGAGCCCAGAGCCCAGAGCCAGGAAGAAGTGCCTACGTAACATCTGGCTGTGAAAAGCAGCAGGGTTTCTTTCTGTTGGGGAGAGATGGCAGTCCTAGAGACAAAGGTGCTGTCTTAAAGGGCCAATGTACCAAATTTCATTCACAGCCACTCATCCTGGAGGGAGGCTGGAGCAGACTAGAGTGGCATAAGGGGAGTCTGGGGTTGGCGTTCTGGGAAGAGAGCTCACGAGACAGCCCCCAGGATTCCTATACTCAGGAGCCACTCTCTCATACTGCAGATACTATTTTTCTTGGGTAGTGAACTCCCCTCTGTGCTGCATCAACCTAGGGGAAAGAAATGTCCCCCTCCCCCCCAGACTCCCTTGCACCCCATTCGGAGGAGCTTATGCCCTGTCGAGGAGTCAGCTTCCTTGGCCAGGGTATAGAGGTATGGAGGTATGGGCAGACTCAGGGGGCATCGTGATTGAGTTGTGTGGCTTTAGGGAGGGGGCACTAGCTCCACATTACCTGCACAGTAGCTCATAGGCCATGGTCAGGGTTGAGCCTCCCAGTCAGCCAGTCTGAGGGGCTATCCCACGCACTAATGGGCCAATAGGAATTAAGACTCAGTTACAACAGGAAGGCACACACAACCCACACAAGGGAATTCCTAAAGCACCCAGCTCAGGTGATCAAACACAAAGAGGCAGCCAAAATGAGAAGACAAAGACGCATACCCTAAATAAAACAAAAGGAAACTACTCCACAACAGAGCTGAATGAAATGGAGGCAAGCAATTTACCAGACGTAGAATTCAAAGGAATGGTTATAAGATGCTCAGCAGCATGAAAAAAGGACATACAAGCCATAAAAAAAGGACCAGTAAGAAATGAAGAATACTATTTGGCAAATGAGAATGCCTAGATTCTTTAAATCTGAGATTCTAAGAGTCATCGTACACTTGAATCTTTTGAATACGCTAAAATCCAACCAAGGCCAAGTCCTGTGGATTTCATTTCACAAATATCTCAGCTATTGGTCCCCCTCATCCTCACTACCCCACGCCCAGCATCCTTGTGCGTTCCCTGTCTCATCACCCTCAACTCATCCTTCACACTGTTGCCAAAAAAAAAAAAAAAAAAAAAATATTACTGTCTAAAATGCAAATGTAATAAGATTACTCACCAGCTTAAAACCTTTCAGTAGTTCTCCATGGTCTCACACACAAAAAACACTTTATAATGATGCACTGTCTTTCATGATTAATATTTGTCTGCTATTCATTCTCATTTCCATCTTTCTTCACAGACTGTGATCTTTTTAGAAAAAAAAATATGTCAAATTAGGCTTAAAATTGCTTAGTATCTCTCGACTTTCATAGAAAAAAACATTTAAACTTCTTTGCACAATATGCACGAATATCCATGAGTTGGCCCCTACTCGTTCGTTCAGCCTCGTCTCTCTCTAAGTCTCTGAACACATCATGTTCTCTCAGACTCTTTTGACCTGTGCTGCCTGGCACGCCTTCTCCCTCCTTGCTCACCTGGCTAATTACAATGAATTCTTCAAGTCTTGCCTCATTATAATTTCATCTTTCCTGAGTTCTTTGATGCATACCAGGTGTGAGTCTCTTCTCCGGTCTCTAATAAAGAGATTACTTTGTTATACTTATTTATTTTAAATTCTGTCTCTTGTATAGTCTAGATTTAAGTTCCTTTAGGAGAAACCATAACTTTTAATTTTTGAATTCTTAATTCCCTGTACAATATTGCATGCACACAATAGATAATTCTCCAATGACTGAATGAACAAATGAATAAATAGATTTGAATGTGAAGACACACACACACACACACACAGATGAACTACTTATCGTTAATCCTCACCCAAGGATATTTTTCCATTGGTTTTTGGAGAGAGTGGAAGGGAGAGGGAGAGACACAGAGAGTGAAACATGGATGTGAGAGAGACACATCGATTGGTAGCCTCTTGCATGCCCCCTGCCCAGGGCTGAGGATAGAGCCTGCAACCGAGGTATGAGCCCTTGACTAGAATCGAACCCGGGACCCTTCAGTCCACAGGCCTATCCTCTATCCACTGAGCTAAACTGGCTAGGGCTAAGATTTTTCTTCAGATGAACTACTTATAACAAAACAAATTTCATTGCAACACAAATATACTCTGGTTACCGCATATTACAATTGTTAGAAGAGCTCCATCATCTGAGTATGAGACTTGGCGCATATACAGTCCCTCCAAGTCACTGACACTCTTTCATCATCTGTTTAGAAGAAAGTCCGTGTCACTTGAGTGCTGGAGCCCTAATCAAGAATATCCCTTCATTACGTTTGAAATTATTGCAACTGGAGAATATTTCAACATCCCTTGATGTACAATTATTTCCTTTCTAAGATTAGGGAAGAAAGAATGAATGGAGCGGAGGGGGAGATCTATACTCAGCTGGCCTAATTAGCCAGTGCGTGGGCAGCCTTCCTCCCTCTTGGTGACTGTGGTCCTACATTTGAAGGTATTTGATCTGTCATCATCCTGGGGTAGCCTTTACTCTGACCGGTCTTATCTTCCTATTTCCTCCTGACAACTTGCTTTTTCCATTTTACGTAGATGTGTTGCTGCCTCCTCCGATTGTGGTCTTCATCTTTCCAACCCAGTGTCTCATCTTAAAATAAACGCCTTCCATTTGTGTGATTGCTGTGACCTGCTGATGGAACTCCGGCCGCCTACATTTCATCGGAATTAATGCCGAGGAGCGAGTGCTGCAAAGGGAGGGAAGCCAGAGGCGGGGCTTCTGAAAGGGGGGCCCTAATTGCAGGCACCAGCTTCATTTGGGTGCTTGTTGAATATGCAGATCCCTGCATCTCACAAAATCAGAATCTTAATTGACACACCAGCCCATGAGATTTTCAGAAATTCGAGAATACGTGCATCAGGATATAGTTTCAAAGTGTAATACTGAGAGGACTTTTAATTTTTTTTAAAATATATTTTATTGATTATTTTTACAGAGAGGAAGGGAGAGAGATAGTCAGAAACATCGATCAGCTGCCTCCTGCACGCCCCCCACTGGGGATGTGCCCGCAACCAACGTCTGTGCCCTTGACCGGAATCGAACCTGGGACCCCTCAGTCCGCAGGCCGACGCTCTAACCACTGAGCCAAACCGGTTTTGGCAGGACTTTTAATTTAATGTACCTCACGGTTAAGCAAAATTTGGAAAACGATGAACATCAGGAAGGTGCTTATGAACCTACAAATTAGTGAGTTTTCTTAAATTGTAAGCTTCTTGAAGGAAAAGCAAAAGCCTTCGCATCATCTAAGCTCAACATTAGAGGAGCTCAGAAAACAGACATTAAATCAAATGGTATTTTGATGTAGTAACTTTGAAAAGCAGAAATGTCAGGTAGGGAACTTGCTATTTAGACATTAGATTTTTACCTGGTGCTAAAGGCAATGTCCATAATTAATTGGTGTTTTCTAGGGACATAGAAACTCCATCAGGGTTTAGCCCTAAGATTAATTGCATGCGCTGTTGAGCAAATTTTATGTTATTTCTGTGCCTCAAGGTTTTTATCTCTCAAATGGGGAGCATACCTATGGAAATTTCTATTTCAGGGTTTGTTGTAAGTATTAAATATGGTTTGACATGGAAAAATAGCTTTTCTTCAACTATATTTAATAAAATCTGTACTAAAATATCAGTCACATTTATTTTTTAATCAGTAGTATTTACTTAAGTGGGTGCTGGTTCAAAATCTGTACATCTTCTCTTCCCATATAGGCCTTTAATCACTGCCTACTTAATGAGTAAATGATGGAATGGTGGCTCCATATCCTGTGAAACATGCCGGCTGTTTTCATGGTACCCAAGCCTTTTTAAACTGCTATTTTGAAAGTTATTACACATCATTATTTAATCATGATATCGTTTTAGAAAATGTACTTTTACTTTATCTGCATGTTGCTAATTTGCTTCGGCATGACAGTAGCAATATTCGAAATATTATCCATCCCATTAGGATTTGGCTCAAACTTATGATCTTGTAGTTCCTCTATAAATAAGTGAATACAGATAGTCCTCATCCTGCAGTTCTTAAAATCGCCTTTTTATCTTATATGTTGTTTTCTATGGGTTTTGTTTGCTGCCCTTTCTCCTTCTGTCCCCACATTTTTCCCAGGAAAAGGATGAAGAGAATCTGATGTTAGGCTTTCTGTCTGATGGGGGTCACAGTTTGGTCTATTTGGAGCCTGGTCATTTTCCCACCCACTTCGCGTTCCCAAGGCACTGGGGTGGAAAAGAGAAGAGAGGAAAAGGACCAGTGGGAGCACCTTTATAGCTTTCGTTTAGTTTCTACTCTGTCTGGTTCCCGTGCTGATTCAAGGATGCTGCCTTCTGCCCCATCTCTCTCAGGGTGAGGAAGGGAGGAGGTTGTTAAGCAATGTTTGTTCCTGCCTCTTCCTGGGAACCCCAACATTGGAGGGGGTATACCTCAGGGCATTGGACTCCACCCTCAACCCTCACTGTGGGTCAGTTGGTCAATAAGGAAGTGCTGCAGGCAATGGAGCAGGTATCCTACCTCTAATCTGCTCTGGACTGAGAAAAAACAAAGGAAACCAACCCGTTTCAGTGTTTTGCTATTGAATGTGCACTCTGCTAAGGAGTTTACAACTGTTCTATACTTAGGCATGATCCAGCTTATTTTTGACTGAATGTAGCTAATATTGCTGAGTGTGTTTACCTAATGCCTTCCTCCTAAAAATATTATACTGCATTCACTGTATTGCTAAGGACGAATTCTATTTCAAAACATGTTCCAGAGTAGACACTTCTTTTGTTTCCAGTATCTGGATTTCCATGCTCGTCATTCCTATAGTTAGCAATGTGTACTTAATGATTAATACAAAGCAAGGATCGCATTTATGAAAAGGAAGGAAATATTTCATTCTACATGCATTTAAGTCTTAATCACACACAAAAGAACCACACAGCACATAATGTTATAAAATTTAGAATATGTTCAGGGCTGACCATTGGGACAATAATGAAGTGATGACACTTGCCTTTTAACATCCTTGGCTCCCATTTTCTGAGTTCTTTGTAACATTCTATACTGCATAGCCTTATTCTTAATGACCAACTATTTAAACAGCCAAGTGAATGAATCTCTAATTGTTACAACTTTTTAAAATTAAAGGAGATATTGAGTGTTGGTTGATTTGTTTTGAAATCACAACATGGAGGTAGGATCCTGTAGTATTTGTGAGAAAGGGTGGCCTGTAGCATTTGCCTCACACAATCCTAGAAGTAAGGTCTCACATTTTAATGACTACAGAATATAAACTGAGACATGAGGTGGAAATACTGAAATAATTCTTTGAAAAATAAAACCAGGCTAATAAGATGACTGGCATTCATGTCCAGCAGCACTAAAGACAGAAGCCTATTCCATGTTGGTTCTGACTGTCAAGACACTCAGAGTTATCTTTTTACAGCTGCTGTCAAAAACGGGTGAAGAGAAACTCTTGCTTTTCTCCAAAATTGTTTTTCTTCCTATCAAGATAAGGACAGAAATCTCAGTTCGAGGTCTTCTATTAATATTCCAGAATAAGCAGGCAGAATTGTAAAAGGTTCTATAAGCCTTTAAATTTCCATTAGCTAATCAGAATCATTGTTCAGTGATAATTATCTTTTATTAAATGACCATTGAATCAGAATGTTCATACTGTTTTTCAATTAAAGTGTAGAATAGCCAGAACTGATTCAATAGCAACAATATGACCCAGTGAAGCAGCCATTACCCAGAGCTAATTGGCCACTTAAGAAGTTAACTTCTTGATGCAGCCAGTTATTTCTGCTATCATTTCTAAAGGCTTTTCCTGTATAAGAAAGAGCATTTTTATAAGCAATATAGCCTATAATAAGGTGTTCGAGATGAAAACTGCTCATAATTTTTAAAATTTCATCCAAGCATGATGCTATTTTTTCCCCCTCATCATTTGTTAAAAATTCATACCATATCCTAGGGTGATGAAATGAAGAAAGGTGATAGCAAAATAGAGGCAATACGGAGAGCTCAGGGTATGACTAGTAAAGGACTTTATATTAAATTAAAATGTATTTACATATATGCTTAGACATACACATAGATATACACAACTACTGAAAGTTCAAAGCAATTGATGACAAAATGAAAAACTCAAACATGACAATTAATTCAAACATGATAGCAGATTAACCTTACCCATTTCTTTCTCACAGAATTAACAGAATTGTCCTTTTAATTTTTTTAGTGTTGTCCCATGAAAAGTAGAAAGAGCCTAAATTTACCAAGAAAGAATGAACTAGCTACCAAAGAGTTAAGTTTTCTATGGGAAAGAGAAACACAGTTAAATACTACATCACAAATTACCATTTTTATGTCACTAACCCAACATGACTTTAGCACTAAGCCTGCTACATCTTCACACTCTCATTAGGATATAATGCATATTCATGGTCCTAATTATATAGGCACTTTCTTGACTTGTTTTAATTGTGCATAAAGACACTGTGACAGGAGACCTGACCTTTTCAAGATCATTTTCTCTCCATTGCTTTTCACTAAGCTATTAACTTGTCTTCTTCCCAAGGATTGCAATAATTTATTTCCCATTAATAAAAAATTCCTGGTGCCATGCAAATTAAAATTTATTCAGCAAATAGAATTTTTTTGGATTATTTTCTAATGGCTTTAAATACTTCCAGCTTAGAAAGAAAAATAATATTAATGAGTACAGGCTGAGTGGATAATTGCATACATTAGAGAAAAATGAATATACAACTGATGCTGTAGTTTGCCTCACATCAATTACCCATAAAAGTTGCTTTACTTCTTTTTTTTACCTCCAAAAAATATATTAAATCATTTATTTCAGGGGGTGTTATTATGGTCTTTGAAATTATCCCTATTGTATGAAAAGCTCAGCAACTTACACATATAAATAACACATGTTAGTATAAGAAAGCAAGACCAAGTTAAACGTGTGTAGGTGTAAATGAGATTATTTAAGGGGATCACTTAGCTAACGTGGCAACTGAACTTCAATTTAACGTAATCAAAGGATAAATAAAATGCAAAGAATTGGAACAAGGTACCTGCCTTGCTCTTTGTAATCAAGATTACCCCATGAGAGAGAGAAATATCAGAGAATGTTACTTTTGAGCCTCATTATCTTAAGGAATATATCTTCTTCATACTATGCTCTTCTTTTCTTTTTGTTTCATGTTAATGTGATGAAACTCTGGTGTTCAAATGTTTATATACAAAATGTTTTAAACCTAAAGCTCTGGGGGCAGCACAAAGTAATTACTGTCAACCTATTTGCTCCATATAAAAATAATCATTGCCTAACGGGTGACATTTCCTACGACACGATACTGCTATAGAGAGAGAAACCTAAATACTCCATAAAAATTTACTAACACTGATAAATGAGTTCAGCAAAGTAGCAGGATACAAAATTAATATTCTGACCTGTACTCAGAAAATTATAAGACATTCAAGAAACTGAAGAAAATACAAATAAATGAAAGCATATGCTATGCTCATGGATAAAAAGAATAAACATTATTAAAATGTCTATATTACCCTAAAGTAATCTATAGCTTCAGTGCAATCCCTATCAAAATACCAATGGCATTTTTCACAGAACTAGAACAAATAATCCTAAAATTTATATAAAACCACAAAAGACCCTGAATAGCCACAGCGATTTTGAGAAAGAACAAAGTTGAAGGTATCATGCTACTTGATATCAAACTATACTACAAGTCTATAGTAATAAAAACAGCATGGTACTAGCATAAAAATAGACACATGGGTCAAAGGAATGGAATAGAGAATAGAAATAAACCCACACCTATGTGGTGAATTAATATATGATAAAGGAGGCAAGAACATACAATTGGGTAAAGACAGTCTATTCAATAAATGGCATTGGGGAAAAGACAGATACATGTAAAATAATGAAAATAGACAACCTTCTTATACTATATACAAGAATAAACTCAAAATGGATTAAAGACTAAAATGTAACATACAAAACCATAAAACTCCTAAAAGAAAACATAGGCAGTAAATTCTCTGACATTGCTCTTAATATTTTTTTCTGATATATCTCCTCAGACAAGGAAAACAAACAAACAAATGGGACTACATCAAACTAAAAAGCATTTGCACAGCAAAGGAAACTATCAACAAAATGAAAAGACAACCTATTGAATGGAAGAAGACATTTGCCAATAATATATCTGATAAGGGGTTAATATCCAAAATTTATAAAGAACTCAGACAACTCAACACCAACAAACAACAACAAACAATCCAATTAAAAACTGGGAAGAGGACCAAAATAGACAGTTCTCCAAAGAGGACTTGTAGATGGCCAATAGACATATGAAAAAATGCCCAACCAAGAAATGCAAATTAAAACCATAATGAGATATCACCTAATAGAATGGCTATCATCAATAAATCAGCACATGTGTTAGCAAGAATGTCAAGAGAATGGAACCTTTGCACATTGTGGTGGATTGCAAATTGGTGTAGTCACTACAAAAACACATTCTTTAAAAATTAAAAATACCTTATGACCCAAAAGTTCCACTTCTGGATATATACCTGAAGAAATCCAAACCACTAATGTGAAAAGACATATGCATCACTATGTTAATTGCTCCATAATGTACAACAGCCAAGATAAAACAATTGGATAGGCACATATATGCTATGGAATATTAATGGGCCATAAAAATAATGAAATCTTACCATTTGCAACAACATGGAAAGACCTAGAGCTAGAGGTCTTTATGCTAAGTGTATTAAGTCAGACGGAAAAGACAAATACCATGTGATGTAATGTATATGTGAAATCTAAAAAACAAACTAACAAACAAAACAGGAAAAGTCTCATAGATACAGAGAACAGACTGAAGATTGTTACATGGAAGGAGGGTGAAAAAGGTAAGAGATTAAGAGATACAAATTGTTATTTACAAAAAGTTATGAGAATATAAAGTACAGCATAGGGGATATATTCAATAATATTGTCATAACTATGTATGGTGCCAGGTAGGTACCAGAATTATTGGGGAATCAGTTCATAAATTATATAATTGTTTAAAATAACATTGAATGTCAAATGTAATTTAAAGATAAAAATTTAATAAAAGAATGACATTTCAACTTTGAGCCATCATAAGCATAACTGTTTTTTGACATATTCATTACATTGAACAAGAAGGATTAGAAAGCCCAAGAGAACTATGGGTTTGAAATTTTTTCAATGAAAACAAAGCTTTTTGAGTGTTTTCTTCATAGTTTAGAAAATTAGAAAAGGATGGAATTGGTGGACAATCTAGTTAACATGCCAAATGGGTCAATTTTCCCCCTTCAATAGAGGACTTCATTGTCTGATCCAACCTAATATTAAAGACTCCCTTTTTCTGTCCTCTCTCATAGTCCAAAAGGAAAAAGAAAAATAAAATTAAAGAATGCGCTATTATTTTGATGCTATATGGTGTACAGTGAGAATTTACGCACATTATTTCATTGTATCCACAAGATAATTCTTTGAGCCAGTTAGGATAGTTTTTAACACCCTATTTTACAGATATGGAAGCTGCAACCCAGGTACATGCCCTTGACTGGAATTGAACCCGGAACCCGTCAGTCTGAGGACTGATGTTCTATCCACTGAGCCAAACTGGCTAGACATCCAGTTTTACTGAAAAGGAAAGATTTTCACCAATGTACAGCCTTAGCTAAGTCTTCTTGCCTCTTACCCATCTTATTGAAAAGTATGAGAAAATGCTGATGAAAGGCTGATGAAAGATGAGCAGCTTAGGAATCAGACAACCTGAGAAGCAGACATGAAGCCCATCTCTAGCTCTTACTGGTTTATGCATTGCAAAAATTGCCAGTGTCTTCAAACATTGGTTTCCTATTTGGTAAACTAGGAATAATATCAACTATCTCCAGGGTAGTATTAAAAATATTTTACAACTAGTATAGTATGGATCCTGACCAAACAGAATGAGTGCACTGATCAGTCAGAATGAATACGAGCTGTAAACAACTAATATGGCCAGACCAGTCACTGACCATCAGCCCTGCCTTGTTCACAAGATTATGGGGAGAATGTTATAATTTTGTTTATTTATTCATTTGTTTATTATGTACCAGTCTCCAAATGCTATATTATACACTGGGAATATGGAGATGGGTAAAACACAATTTCATGTCTTTGCAAAACTCAAAATAATGAGAGAATTAAACATATAAATTAACTAGAGGCCTGGTGCACAAAATTCATGCACTTGGTGTGTGTGTGGGGGGTGGTCCCTCAGCCTGGCCTGCACCCTCTCAGAGCCCTCAGGGGGATGTTCGGGGGGAGCGGGCCTAAGCCGCAAGTTGGACATCCTTAGCGCTGCCTCAGAGGTGGGAGAGGCTCCTGCCACCGCCACTGCACTCGCCAGCCGTGAGCCTGGCTCAGGGCTTCTGGCTGAGCAGCGCTCCCCTGTGGGAGTGCACTGACCAGCAGGGGGCAGCTCCTGCATTGAGCACCTGCCCCCTGGTGGTCAGAGCACATCACAGCAGCCGGTCGTTCCACCGTTTGGTTGGTTTGCATATTAGTCTTTTATTATATAGGATAATTTAATTGCATATGTGTGAGGTACTATTAATATTGAACTTTATTAAATTATCACCGGCTTGTGGGTTTCACTTACACCTAAGTCTGTAGCCTTAATCTTTCCTTGGAGTTTACTCCTGCACTTAAGGCTGTCTGCTGAACATTATCTGGCTAGCTGCAGGTACCTCAAAGTAGCACCCAAAACCAAATTCACAACTTTCTTTGCAAAACTGGTTTCTTTACCGTGTATTTTAAAATCCTGCTGTTATTTGTCTTGGTTTCCAGGCCTAAATTTGTGACGTCATCATTCCGTCTTTCTTATCATTCAGGTCTTGTATCTGATATCCTGCCAGTCCTGCTGACACCTTCCCTCCTGAGTTTTCCCCTCCCTTTCTCAGGCCCACACTAATTCAAACGTTATTATCTCCTGCTTGGCCCCCATTACTGGGCTCTCTGCTTCTGCTCCTACTGCACATATTTCCAGTTCCTAACTTTTGTCAACTACCAGTGTCTACACTTTACTTATTCTTTCAGACACGTCCTATTGCCATGTTCTGTTTCTATGTATTATTGCTTTGAAATTAACATGTCCATGTATTTTCTTATAAGTACCCTTGTCCTCCCTTTACTTTTGACCCACTCCATTAGCTACAAGGTAGTAAAAATCAGCATATCATCAACATCTAGTTGATAATGTGTTGAATGGATGGGCAAATTGATGAATGTGTGATCTGTCATGTTCTTCCCAACCCCTCAAGGCACAATTGTCTGAATTCCCTCACAATGTTAGCTGTGTTTGTCTTTTGGAGCCCAGCTCTGGATTCTCAGTTGAATTCCTCTATCATTTCACCAATCACTGCTTCCAAGGGCGATCAAGAACCACACTAAAATAGCAGTGGAACAAATGTTTCTTCCTCTCACTAAAAATGATTATTTTGCTTGACCATGGTTTGTTTCTACCTATGTCATCTCAATATTCCTGCTTAAACAAAACTGGGACTTTTAAAAAGATATGCCTTCAACAATACCTTAGCGTTAATCCGTTAGCCCAACTTAATGAAACTCATTTTTCTCCTGCACCTTGATACAAGTAAAGGAAAGAATGCAGATTGAAACGGGAAGTGTGCAAACCCTGCTGTTTCTCATCTGCCAGTGTAATCAAGGCCGCAGGAGGAAGTTTCTGCTTCCGTTAGCTCATGTCTTCATTTTCTACTTCTCTCTTATTCTCCCAGTCCTTATTTTTTTATGCTACACACCTGAGTCTTTCACACCTTTTCAGCATAAAAATGAATTTTATTCAAGCATAAACTATCCAAAACACTGTACTAATTGTAGCACAGTAACAGAGAATTATTGCAAAGGCATACAGAGTAAAACACATTTTATGAGCATTTTTCCTAAATAAATAAGTATATGTGTCCGTTTTTAGTAAATTTGGAGACCAAAGAGAGGGAAACACTCTAGACGCCATATACTAAGTGCTAGGTTAGTGGTGCTGACAATGAATAGTTCAGCGATGCTCTAATGACTGATCAGGTATGAATCGGTGCTCTGAAGCTCAGAAGAAGGAGAACCCTGGCCTTTATTATTTTGAAGGAGACAGCTCTGTCCTCACAAATTTCCTTAATTTACCTACATTTTAATCTCTTAGACACATTTCAAAAAGATTCCCTGTTTAGCTCCTTTTCTTACTCATCACTCTTCCACAAGCTTTTGATTCACTGCAAAATTTTATATCAGTCTTAAACAAAATGCTCCTTATCATAGAAATTGACATGAGAAATGCTGCCACAACTTGGCAGACCTGTTTGGGGAATTTCTGTCGGCAAAGGCCATTTCTGCTGAAAGTGATGTAGCAAGCCTTTTTCGGGAGATAGCCAGGAGATATCCACCCCTACACCCACCCCCCTGAAAGGTTCTTATGGGTACCCTAGTTTACGTGGCCATTTGAAAGTATTGATTTATTGCCTAGTGGACCTGGAGATATGGATGCTGAAATCAGGATTGAGTTATGGATTAGCTAGTTGAAAATTCACTCTGTGGATTCCTATCCGCTTAATTAAATAGAAGTCATATACTCTTATGTGAGACACTCTTTCAGCTTTGCTTATCAAAACAAGAATATAAAGCAAAGATGTCTGCTTATGAAGATGAAAGGCCGCCTAATATAACAAGCCTGTAGCTATTGATCAGCCTCAAGCTCCAAAACACATTATAATTTGTGCCCAGCTGAGTAACTAGTCTTTGAGTCCCACTTTTACCTCTGCAGGGAATTGTCTTAGCACTTCCTGGTGTATCTAAATAATGAGGCTGTTGCCCCTGTGAAATAATCATCACACAACCCACCACTACCTATGGGACGCTCAGTGCAGCAGATGTCTCAGCTCTTTTCTACTGGTGGGTTGTGTTCCTCCTTACACTATTTGCTGCCTCGTCAATGCAAACATGTTATTTAATCAAATGAAAACTAACTCAGCAAATAGCATAAAATTCATCGGCACCTTCTTCAAACAAGCACTGAATACAAATTTCCTCATCTTCAATTTTCTGTTTGAAATATCATAGGAGAATAAGATGGTTCTATTCAAGGGCACCAGAGCCTCTCTGCTAAATGATAAAGGGACGTGAGAAACGGATGGAAACACCCATGGGTCAAATCTCATTATTTGAAAAGAAAAATCAACAAATAATAAAGTATTTTTTTCTTTCTCACACTGAGAAAATGGCAATTTCGTTAAACACACAGTGATATAAAAATCTCTCTTTTGGGTCCTTCCTATGCAAATTTCCACATATAAAATGCATATGTAGATTGGGCCATTTTTGGACTCCAGGACATGGACAACGTCATCGTAAACTTGATTTTCACATAATTACAATATATATATGTGCAGTAGAGTCTGTAAATCTCTGAAAATAAATTCATTGTAATTTTAAAAATAAACTCACAATAATGCATCAATGATTTATGTCATAGCTCTGAATATTAAATATCTGGGTTAGCTTTCTCATCCTCCATCATAACCTTCTTCTAATTAGATATTTGAAAAGCTTAAACTACTTTTTTTCATGTTGCTTCACAAACACTATTCTGATTTCAAAGTCAGAATTATACTTAATAAGAAATTTGGAAGGTAGACTTCAGGAGAGGATCACCTTCTGATACCTCTACCTAGGTCAGGGGTTCTCCAATTTTGGTTCCTGGACCAGCAATAGTACCACGACATGGGATCTTTTCAGAAGTACACATTCTTAAGCCTACTGAATCAGAAATTCCTGAAGTGGGTCCATCCGTCTATGTTTTCACAAGGCCTCTGTGTGGTTCTGATGCATGCTGAAGCTTGAAGACCACTGCAAGGTTGTTGGCAGTTGATCAACAAGATGGTAGACACATCTGCCTTCCTTGAAAACAGTCCGTTCTCCAAGTTCCTGGATGTTGAGAAGAAGTGAGAACAGTGACATTTTCTTGACCTGATGTCTTAATTGAACAGACGGGTGTTCACGCTCTAGTCTTTTTGGATGTGAGAAGCAGATATACCCCTCACATTGGCGTCTTGTGTTCTAGAGGCTGATCTCCAAACTACAGCTGCTCTAATGAATCGCCGATATTGTTCTGGAAGTCATTTGAGAGGGACCAGCCTAGAACTTGCTCCTTCCGTCCTTCTGTCATCTCATGAGCATGTGCCTATATTAAATACTTGATGCTTAAAATATCAAAAGTGGTGTCTGTTTCCTATACTGAACTATGATTGAGGCATTCACCGAGGCAGTGTTGAAGCATGACCTCAATATTCCTTGAACTTGTTTCCATGGAGAGGCAAAAATCTATGTGCTCTTTTCTTGATTCGGAGCTTTGTGATTGCTAGCCCAATCACACACAGCAGAGGTGACACGGTGCTAAGGTTTTAAGAAACTGGCAGCTTCCAACGTCCTGTCTCTTTGGACACTAGCACTTGCAACTCAGACACCAGCCTGTGAGGAGGCCAGGGAACAGCCAGCACTGACTTAACAGCCAGATAAGCGAGCTATCTCAGGTGTGGCTTCTCCAGCCCCAGGCAAGCTGCCCCAGCTGAGGTCACGCAGAGGGAAGATGAACTTTTGCTGCTGAGAGCTGCCCAAATAGCAGACTTGTGAGAAAAAGAAAACCTTAAAAATATGTTAAATTTATAGCAAATGTCAGCTTGTCATTTTAAGAAGTGTGATATTCTTGATCTGCCTTTCTATTATTCCTAAATCCATAGTTTTGTAATACATGTTACATTTAAGGTTAAAGCTAATTAAGTGTAATCCTTGGTCCCTTTTATTTGGATAAAGACATAAGAAGACCCTGCTATTGGTATGTCACGATCTTTTATGCGGCAATAGATATTTGGAACAGTCTCTAAGTCGGAATATTTGTAAAATAAGAACAAAGATGTCAAATATAGGCCAAAGTGTTGTCACAGTTTGGATTTCTCTAAAATGGACCCAGATGTGAGGTCGCTGAGGTATGACAGACATTGAGAACAAATAGGCAGGCCCTGGCCGGCTCGGCTCAGTGGCTAGAGCATTGGCCTGTGGACTCAGGGGTCCCAAGTTTGATTCCAGTCAAGGGCACATGCCTGGGTTGCAGACTCGATCCCCAGTGGGGGGTGTGGAGGAGGCAGCCGATCAGTGATTCTCTTTCATCATTGATGTTTCTATCTCTATCCCTCTCCCTTCCTGTCTGAAATCAATAAAAATATGTTTAAAAAAAAAAAAAGAATAGGAAGGAATTTTGAAAACAAGAGGACCTTCCATGGCTTTCACATCACAAAGTTCGTTCTAATATTTTCCCCATTTAAGCCTGGTTTTGTAAAAATATCATATTTTATGCCATGGAAGCACCTGTGTAGGGAATGTATGATTTTTTTTCCTTCTTACAGCTTAAGTGTTAATGTCTATTACAAACCTCTAGAATTAGGGATGATAAGAGGTAAATAAAGAAATAACAACTTCTTAGCCAACAGATGACATTTGCTGTAACCTGAACAATTTCACAGCAGTAAGTCCTAGAATGCCACATCTCCCCCTCGTAGATTCTTCTTCGTAGACAACCATGTCATATATTTTCCAAGAGGCATGATTATCCTCTTTTCCAGATGAAAACATAGAAGTGCAGGAAAGTTAGGCAACATCATATGTTTAACAAGTGAATAAAATAATTAGGTACCTGGCCCTGGCCTCTCGGAACCCTAAGCAACATTCAATGAGACAGAACACAGGGAAGTGAAGCAGAGATGTGGCTATACTTATAGAAACTGTCGGCTTTCTTAGGGTGATCAGGCAAATTATACAATTCGAGATTATAATAATTAAAACAAATTATTTATTAAGTATTATTGCCTTAAATAGTTCACATATATTTTAGTTGGTTTTCAAAAAAAATTTATGAGATGGATGGGGCAAGGACTAGGCTTCATGTATTTTACTGTAGTTTAGAGTAATAAGACTCAGAATGTATAAGAGATTTTCCCAAATCAATGTTTGACCTGAGTCATCTATTTTGATTAAGAACATGGAGCAAATTTTGTGGGTGATTCCTAATTTTCCACCATTAAGGCATAACAAATAGGTCATTTTAGTACCCTTTATTAATAATTAATTGTTCTATGTTTTAATGACCTGTTCCTTTGAAACATTTTGTTTAATTCTATATTTATATCTTTATTTACTGAAGTTAAGGATTAAGTGTAATAAGTTTGAACTCTTCATTTTTTAAATAAAATAAAATCATAGAACCACAGAAATTAAAAAATTGGAAAAGACCTTCAAGAAGATCTTTTCAAATGTTCCCTTTTACAAATAAAGAAACTAAGGCTCTGAGAAGTAAAGTGACTTTTCTTTTTTTTTTTTTTAATGAATCTTTATTGTTCAGATTACAATTGTTTCTCCTTTTTCCCCACTTATCTCCCCACCACCCAGTTCCCACCCCCCCTCCGCCTTACCTCCCCCCCGCTGTCCTTATCCATAGGTGTATGATTTTTGTCCAGTCTCTTCCCATACTCCCCACACAGACACCCCTTTCCCGAGAATTATCAATCCACTCCCATTATATGCCTCTGATTCTATTAAGTTCACCAGTTTATTCTGTTCCTCAGATTTTTAATCCACTTGACTTTTAGATTCACTTGTTGATAGATATGTATTTGTTGTTCATAATTTTTATCTTTCTTCTTCTTTCTCCTCTTTTTAAAGAATACCTTTCAGCATTTCATATAATGCTGGTTTGGTGGTGATGAACTCCTTTAGCTTTTCCTTATCTGTGAAGCTCTTTATCTGCCCTTCAATTCTGAATGATAACTTTGCTGGGTAGAGTAGTCTTGGTTGTAGGTTCCTGCTATTCATCACTTTGAATATTTCTTGCCACTCCCGTCTGGCCTGCATGGTTTCTGTTGAGAAATTAGCTGATAATCGTATGGGAGCTCCCTTGTAGGTAACTAACTGTTTTTCTCTTGCTGCTTGTAAGATTCTCTCTTTGTCTTTTGCTCTTGGCATTTTAATTATGATGTGTCTTGGTGTGGTCCTCTTTGGATTCCTTTTGTTTGGGGTTCTGTGTGCTTCCTGGACTTGTAAGTCTATTTCTTTCATCAGGTGGGGGAAGTTTTCGTTCATTATTTCTTCAAATAGGTTTTTAGCATCTTGCTCTCTCTCTTCTTCTGGTACCCCCATAATTCTGATGTTGGTTTGCTTGAAGTTGTCCCAGAGGCTTTTTACACTATCTTCAACTTTCTGAATTCTCTTCTCTTCATGCTTCTCTGGAGGAGTGTCCTTGGCCTCTTTGTATTCCAAATCTTTGAGTTGATTCTTGCAATCCTCTAGTCTGCTTTTGGGTCTCTGTATAATATTTTTTATCTCAGTCAGTGTATGTTTCATTTCTAGTTGGTCCTCATTGAATTTATCAGCCTTTTCCAGGAAATTCTTGAAAAACCTTATAACCGTGGTTTTGAACTCTATGTCCAGTCGCTTGTTCTCCTCCATTTCTTTGGTTTGTGATCTGTTTCCTTGCCTTCTCATATTCTCTGCTTCCCTGAGTTGGTAGGGTAGCTTTGTGTACTAGGTGTCCTATTGGTTCAACGGGTCAGCCTCCCAGTTACTTGAGGTGGACACTCTTGGTGTACCCTTGTGTACTCTGTGTCCCCCAGCAGGAGCTACAGCAAGGGCTAGTTTTCTCCTCCTTTGCTTGGGCGGTTTTGGAGCAGTCTGGAGCTGCAGTTGGTTAAGCTGCTCCAGAACAGGCCATTTATATGCAAAAGCCGCTGTGTGGAGCCTGGGCGGGTTTGTAGAATGTGCGGGGCGGGGTCTCAGGGCGTCACTAGGCTGGGGCATGGCCAACGGCGATGGCTGCCGTCAGCCGTCTCTGCCTTTCCACGTTTCCAAGTCCCTGCGCCCCGCGCTCCAGCGCAGTAAACAATGATTGCTGAGCGCACCTCTGCAAAAAAGTCACTCTCACTTTCCGACCCGATGGCTGAGAGTCCAGCTTCTCCCCGTAGGTGCCTGGGTCCCCCGAGTGTCCCCAGAAACTGGATTTCAGAGTGATCGGGAGCTTGTCTCCCTGCGGGTTGAAGAAAAGCCGCGCACCCAGCCGCCCGCCGCCGGCCCGATTCGCGTGCCTCCGTACCTCAGCTTTTCAGCAATTGTGCTCCTTTCTCTTCTTAGTTATAAATCTTCCACTCAGCCAGCTTTCCCGTGGTTCTAGGTGGTAGACGTTTTTGTCTTTTAGTTGTGTTTTTGAAATTGTTGTGTGAGGCAGCAGATTAGTTGTTTAACTATGCCGCCATCTTGGTTCCTCCCCCAGAAGATCCCCTAAAGTGACTTTTCAAAGGTCATGGTTAGATTATGGAGAGTGGGATCTAGGACTCACAATTTCTGACTTTTGCCCTCAAGACAATGCATAGACATGCTGTCTGCTTTAAGTGTGTGTACACTAGTGCCTGTAGCAGTGTGGGCCTTTAATGTTTATTGAATAAACATTATTCAGAACCGACTGTTTTCATTTCTATGATAAGCCACTTGAAGGCAAGATTTATGTTTTATTTAATTTGCATTTCTTACAGTGCATAGGATGGATTTTAAGCTTAAATCAAATACCCAAACAATTGGTTGAATTTGATTTGAATGACATCAGAAGGCACATCTGTATGCAATAGTAAGCCATTCCCTAAAAAGATATGTATGCTCTATCCACAAACACTTTCAGTTGTCACAAAATAACTAACAACTAAGGTTTGTATGTCTTCTTCCAAAGTACTTTTGCATATATGCTTTTATTTTTTCCCATCACAATCACATGAAGGTTTGTGTGTGAAGGGAACATGTTTTGTAGAAATTAATTGCTTTACGCAAAGCTACACGGGGAATACATGTAAAGCAGGAGGTTTAAACCTCGGCTTTGTGCTCCAGAAGTTATGTTCTTTTCGGGTCCCGCCTTACCAACGGACCACAGAGAAGATCATGCAGTTAGGACAATGGGTCAAGAAATACGAAGTCACCCTGGCTGGTGTGGCTCAGTTGGTTGTGTTAAACCATGGTCTGGGGTTCAATTCCCAGTAGGGGACATGCAAGAGGCAGCTGATCAATGTTTTTCTCTCTCTCTCCTCCCCCCTCTCCCTTCTTCTCTCTCTAAAAGCAACAAAAACAAATTTAAAAAGGAAAAATAAAATGAAAAGTCATGTTTGAACTATAGTTTTACCAAACATACCCTGTCACCTTTAATAATTCTAATTTGTTTATGGAAAAATCCCACTTAAGGCAATCCTCGGAGAAAAAAGAAAGGCGTGGAATGAATAGGTACTTTCCCCTTTGTATGTAGTAAATACCACCTTTGTTTCTAAATGCTGTAGTTCAAGATGAAAAATTCTAAGTGCCCTAACATTTCAAACTATTTTATTATCAAATAAAGATTTTCGGTTGAATTTGAAAAAAGGAGATAATACTTTATGAAGGTACTAGGTTTTAGCTAATAAAAATGTGAGAATACTAGTTCACAGTGAATATTGCTTTCATTTCTTCCAGAGAATAAATAGCTGAGTGTTCGTGCTCTATCTATTATGCTATTATCACTTTATTTGTAGTACATAATAAAAACCAAAGAGACATCTCTTTTGTTCACAGTGTGACTCTGCAGAAGAGTTGGCCAGTCTGATATTCCAAGAGAGAAGGGCTGTCATTAAAATCTTGCATACTATCAAGTAAGAAAGCAGACTGATATTGCAATTACTTTCCTATTAGCTGCTGCCCATTGCTCCTGACAGGTATAAATTAGGTCTCCCTAGGTTGCCTACAGATTAATGAGTTCCAAAATTGGCATTCAATTGTTTGAGAGTGAAAGGCAGAAAGGGGAGGGAGAAGCAAACTCTTTATGTACCTGTGATTAGAGGATATTTCCTTTCATTTCATATTTTTTCTTTCTTCCTCGGTACGGCTTGGGTGATAACTGACACTTCTATCCGAGGATTCCTTTCCACGCAGCAGAAACTTGCAGCTGAGGCAGGGCCAGAATTAATAATTTGCGTGAGCAAACACACAGCTGCTGTTTGCGGAGAGAGATTCTATTAACGAACAGCGAATTCTCATAATTAGCCGAACGGTTTCTGCAGCTGCCTGCCTGACCCCCGGACTACGCAAATTGTGGGTGGTGTTCGACTTCAAAATCAATCTTACCTAATTACTAGAAGCATGCTCCTCCAGTTCTAATGACTGCAAAAATAAGTAGACTTTTCTTCCTCCTTTAAACACTCTTCTTATTAGATTCTCTTTTGTGCCTAGATTCATATTTGTCTGTTAGCCTTCCTAAGAGTGTCCAGGTGTAGTTACCCATCAGACACGGAGAAGTGTCCTTTGTGTTTCTGCCAGCGTGGGCCCACAACTATCTCCTCTGGATAAACAAGAGCGGGATCTGTGCTCCCCGAAAGCATCCTTTCCCAAACAGCATTTAGAGCACATTCTGCGGGCTGGTCATGACTCAAGGTCCTGCTTCCATTCTACCTTGGGCCCCCGTTCACTCATCTGCCCCTTCTCCCCTCTTCCCTCCTCCAGCTCTCCAAAACTCTACTCAATTAAAACAGAAGACAGTGTGTGTGTGGGCAATACGCCCAGCCTCCTGGGAATCAGGGTTTGGTTTTTCTTGTCATTCTGTCACCTGAGATCAAACCAACTCCTTGGACATTGATTTTTCTTGACAAGGGTGTGGCCTAGTGCCCCCCTCTCCACATGGCCCATCCACACCGCAGGATGTATCAGACATGGCTAGTATTGGGTTGTCCAGGTAGAACTCAGTACATTTTCTTTGCAGAAGCAAACACAACCGTCTCCCTGCTAGCCTGAATGTCTTGCTGGTCTTCAGTCCGCAATGACTGGGCATTAGGAACTGTTTGCTGCTACAATGGGCGTAGGTGCCCATAGCCCACACGGGTTCCAGCCACACTGTTTTTCACTGAGTCTTAAGAAATGCAAGAGTGATTATTTTGAAGTGAGTTTTGACACTCAGGCAGTGCACAGTTTGGGCCACATTGTCCAGTCTACACTTAGAACAGGGTTTGAGTTTTTCCCTCCATAAGTAATCTTAGCCATGTCTGAGATAAAGGGGTGTGAGCACCAATGAAATTGACTTCTTGGTCAATGATTAGATCATTCAATATTGAGTTAGTTATCTTCCCACCCCTCCCCATCTCCCTTCTCCCCTCCCCCTTCCTTCCTTTCTCCCTCCCTCCCTCCTTCCCTCCCTCCCTCCCTCCCTCCCTTCCTCCCTCCCTCCCTCCCTCTCTTCCTTCCTTTGTAAAGTGTCTAGTATCTGCCAAATACTGTGCTAGGTATTAGGTTAACATAATGGACAGAAGCAATTTGTTCCCTCACTTCATGAATCTTCTACTTGAGAGGGGGAGACACAAAATAAATAAGCAAATACATACATACATATATAATGACTAATTAAAAGAGGCAGTTCAGTGTTATTTGACAAACATGAACTCTGGGATCATGAAACTTGCTGTTTGTAAACAAGTTATTAAATATATAACTTTTCATTCTTCCATTTCTTTATTTTTAACATAATAAAAATATGTGTACTCATTTTAAGAACGAGAAGTAAACTGAAAACTGCTTAAGACAAAACATGGTTTGTTAGGTGGGAAGGAGAGTAATATTAGATACTATTATAATTGTCATGAAGGAACAAAATAAGTTTTCATACCAAATGAAGGGAAGCAGCTGTCAAATGGATGGGAAGGGTAGGACTTCCATTGGACGAACATTAAGCAGAGACTTCGAGTTTGTGGAGGAGCTGACCATGAGGAGCCTGACACGTGCTCTCAGGTAGTGAAACCACACAGGCAAAGGGTCTGAGGTAGGACGTGCTTGATGTGTTGCAGAAACTAAAAGAATGGCCAGTGTGGCAAGGGATCCGTAACAAGGCAGATTAGACTAGAGTTGAAAGACAAGATGCTTCAAAGAGTAAGCATGAGGAATACTTTTTAAATATTCTTTTGAGAAATAAATGTCACCATTCCATGGTTATCTTAAATTCTATTAGAATCTTTGATCTAAAGATGAGAGAATATAATATTTTACAATGGTACTCTGATCATAAAAGAATTACATGTAAGTTGTGAAACCATAAAAATCCTAGAAGGAACCATAAGGCAGCAAAATCTCAGACATCTCTCCTAGCAATATGTTTGACGATACATCTCCCAGGGCAAGGGAAACAAAGGGGAAAAAAATAAACAAATGGGACTATATCAAAATAAAAAGCTGCACAGCAAAAGAAACCATCAACAAAACGAAAAGGGATCCCACTGTATGGGAGAACATATTTGCCACTGATACATCTGATAAGGGGTTAATTTCCAAAATCTATAAAGAACTCATACAACTTAACAAGAGGAAGACAAACAATCCACTTTAAAAAAATGGGCAAAGGACCTAAATAAACATGTATCCAAAGGGGACATACAGATGGCCAAAAGGCATATGAAAAAATGCTCAACACCACTAAACATCAGAGAGATGCAAATTAAAACAACAATGAGATCTCACCTCACTTCTGCCAGAATGGCTACCATCAAAAAATCAACAAATGACAAGTGTTGGCGAGGATGTGGAGAAAAGGGAACCCTACCTAGTACACTGCTAGTAGGAATGCCAACTGATGTGGCTACTATGGAAAATAGTACAGAGTTTCCTCAAAAAATTAAAAATGGAACTGCCATTTGACCCAGTGATCCCACTTCTAGGAATATATCCTAATAATCCTGAAATACCAATAAGAAAGAATATATGCACCCCTATGTTCATAGCAGCACAATTTACAATAGCTAAGATCTGGAAATAGTCCAAATGCCCATCAGTAGATGAGTGGATAAAAAAGCTGTGGTACATTTACTCAATAGAATACTATGCAGCTATAAAAAAGAAGGATCTCTTACTCTTTGAGACAGCATGGAGGGACCTGGAGAGTATTATGCTAAGAGACATAAGCCAGTGAAAGAAAGACAAGTGTCATATGATCATATGTATATGTGGAATCTAACGGACAAAATAAACTGACAAATAGATCCAGAGACATGGAAGCACACAACAGACTGATCAATTTCAGAAGGAACAGGAAAGATTAATCAAAGAATTTATATGCACACCTGCATAGGGCATGGACACAGATAATAGTGTGGGGAAGGCCTGGGGAGGAGGAATGAGCAGGAAGGAGGGGATCAATGCGGTGAGGGGAAGGGAATATCTGTAATAATTTCAACAATAAAGATAAACTTAAAAAATAATAAAATAGAATTTAAAAAGAAAAAAAAAAGATCCTAGACTGTGTGTGTGTGTGTGTATGTGTGTGTGTGTGTGTGTGTTTTGCTTATTTCTATAAAGACTATTATGGTGCAAGTTTTCTCAGCATTGTTTCTGTAATTTAATTTTAGTAAGTGAGTATAATATCCAGCGGTCAGCATTAACTTACTATTTCTAATTTTGAATGAAATATTCTGGTTTTTACATTTTTTACTCTTGAGACATTGCTATCAGAACAGACCAAATAAGAAAATGAATATTCAGAGGATGGTGACTTGTGTCCATTTGGAATAATGGGTTGGGAATCAACCTTGTATTTTTCTCATCTTAGAAGAAAGAGTTTTGATGATCATTCTCTTTCCCAGAGGTTTCTCATACAGAGGAAGGGGCATCATCTACCTCTGGGCTGGCAAGGACAGCTTTTCCAGGCATTAGCCTCTGTAAGTTGGGGGAAGAAACATTTCCTTCATTTTAAAATGGCTATTGTCAACCAAAGCACCAGAATGTTCCTATTTCTCACAATTGAGTCTGAGTTCCACATGTTCAGGGATCTATTAGCTCTAGTATGAGGACATATTATGCACAGTGGAAATATTGGTAATGCAAACATCCACTCATTAACGTAAGAGAATTTGTTGGGCTAGCTATGGATGTTTGCCTTGCAGATCTGTACATTGTGTAGACATTCATGCGTAAAGATAAGTTCTCTGTGAGGTTCCATGGCAAGAAAAAGAACCTATTTTCTTGACGATGAGAAGATGGATGCTAACTTTTATCTGAATATTGATTTAGGCTTTAGGTAAGTCAATGATTTCACAAGACCTGTGAAATCTTTTTATTTACCTTCTTTCTAGTCATCGAAAATAAATCATTGGGGCCTCATCTGTTAGCTTTCCCTTTAGTGGGGGGTGTTATATCCAATGGTTTTTGATGGTAGGATTCATTGCCTTGGGCCAATGAATGGGTTCCCTTTTCTCTACAACTATGTCCATAGTTCTTTTCAAAACCTTCCATTAACTGTTGTAAAATCAGTGTACTAAAATGCATCATGAACACACACTGAAGGCCACAAGGTGACATGGAATGTCAGGTAGTAGCTAAGGGCATGGGTATTGGGTTAAGCTCCCTGCATTCAAATCCTGGTTTCCATTACTTACTAGCTGTGTGGCATGGAGAGAGATCCCTAACCTTTGCAAGCTCCCCCCCCCCTCTGTAAAATGGGGATAATAATATTAATATTGATTTCATCAAGATGGTTCTGAGTATCCACTGAGATAATGCATGAAAAGGGCTTAGAATGGTGCTTAGTAGCTAGCTATGAAACCAGCTTTTAATATTATTGATAAGGAAAAGAGCCTTGCTTGTAGGAATTAAAGAAGTGTCTGCTCTTTTACATACATCAGAAAAGTGCCTTCTCTATTAGAACTTACATCTTTAAGTTCTAATTATTATATAAAAATAATGAATATTTTCTTAGAATTAACTAGAAACATGGTTTCATGCTTCACTTACAGAGAATAATGAATGTAAGAAAAAATAAACAAGAGAGATTTCTGGTGTTATTGAACCAGTTTATACACCCCTTCTAGACCACTTAATACAAGACACTTATCTGCAGAAAGGGTAATAGGATTCTGGTATAAATTCTAATAATTGCATCAGTGATTACCTTTAGATCCTGCAAGTTCATTAGTGGTTAAACAATTCCAGAGGCTCTCGTTAAATGGCCCATGGAATGACTCAGGCGTAGAATTAAACTTATCTTTAGTTCCCTAAAGCTTATGTCCCATGAAGGAGTACTCATATTGCTGTGTGTCTATCAACCTATACCCTTGATTCTTTCAAAAAATATTTAAAGGGGTTAAACCCTGAATCTGGTTCAACTGACCCTTAAGTGATTAAAAGTGGAAAAAATCTGGCAGCAAAAATTATTTTAAATGACTACCATCTTTTTCTTGCAGCTACCTTACCTGCCAATTATTGGCTATGCTCTGTGGTTTGGATGCCAATTTCAAGGCAGCTGCCCTGTCCCATCCTGGGAATTATCTACAGGGGAGTCTTCAGGGATAGAGATATTTTGTGCAATGGAAGGATAAGTATTGGGTTAATAATCACTGAGGATATATCTTTTTTTTTCCCAAAGCTTCAGTGACATTCAAATGACATTTTAGTTGCTTAAAATGTTTCTAATAGGAACACTGAAATGGGTTCACTGAATTTGTGAGAATACTCCTTTGCCATATAATTTTTTTCTACCATGGGAGAAGTGAGCATTGCTACTTTAAAATTGTTGTCCTGAAAGTATCTTCTATAATAAAGGGGTAATATGCAAATCGACCGAACGGAGGAACGACTGATTGCTATGATGTGCACTGACCACCGGGGGCAGACACTCTACGTAGGAGCTACCCCCAGCCCGCAGGCTCCAATCGCCGGATCGGGGCCTACCGGCCATCCTCTCAGTCCCTTCCCCTGGCAGGCAGGCTCTGATCACCCAATGGCGAATGGGGAACCAGGGGTGGGTGGCGGCAGGGGGCGGGGCCACAGGCCAGGCCTCGGGACCGTACCTCTACATGAATTTTGTGCACTGGGCCTCTAGTGTTTAAATAAGATGCTATTTTAGAGACTTGCCATTTGTGAATTTTGGAATATGCTTTTTTTGGTCCTTTTTTTTTGGGGGGGGGCACTCTAAATGGTTACAGATTCATTGAATCCTAGGGTTTGTAGGAAATCTCATCCAATCTTTCAACCCATGCTTAAATCTTTCACCAAATCAAATCACTTTGTAATATGCACTTCTAATATTAAAGAACTCACTGTATCCCAAGGCAGACTATATATCAGATAACTATACATTAGAAAGCTCTTCTATATGTTCCTGTGAAGCCAATTCCTTTATAAAACTTACCAAGTAGCCGAATTATATTAATTGACACCATACAGTATGGATCTAATCCCCTTTCTACATCTACAGTACCTGCTCCCAACTCAGTTTATTTCACATGCTGAGACTTACTGTGTGCAGGCAGTCATTGCTCATTTGAGCTAATTTCAGCCCTCTTACCATCTGGTTTACTCTTGGGACAGGGCAGCTCTAGTCCAGTGGTCGGCAAACTGTGGCTCGCGAGCCACATGCGGCTCTTTGGCCCCTTGAGTGTGGCTCTTCCACAAAATACCACGGCCTGGGCGAGTCTATTTTGAAGAAGTGGCATTAGAAGAAGTTTAAGTTTAAAAATTTGGCTCTCAAAAGAAATTTCAATCATTGTACTGTTGATACTTGGCTCTGTTGACTAATGAGTTTGCCGACCACTGCTCTAGTCTATCTTTGTCTTCCCTAATGGGTAGTGCTCTCCTTAGACAATGATATTCCAAAATGTGACCAATGGTCTATATAGTCTTGATTATCATCACCTTTGGGCCAATAAAAAGTAAGTCTTTATAGAATTGACTCACGATAAGCTTGAAGCTATTCCAGCACAAAGAAGAGAAGCAAAGAATAGACCTGATGCTACCAACATCCACCTCACACATGAGTTCCGGCATTAACCTCACTCACAGACTTATGAATGTGAAAAGGCTGGGGTGAATCCATTGATCTCATCATTTCAGGGAGAAACATATTCTTCTGTCATTTGCCTACTTTGTCTTTTCCTAACACTATACTGCTATATACTTTCCACAAAGAATCAAATGGGTATTTACTGCCATCATCATCTTGTTAGATTTAGAATGCTTATTAGATGTTTTGGGAATCTATCTTGTCATATAATGTATTCACTATACTTCTCAGATTTCCCCCCCAGTTTGATCTGCTTATTGTCAATTAGCAACCAAAGTTGTTCATATCCAACGTTTACCAAAACTAAAGAATTTGATCATATTCCAGGTTCTGGCTCTACCACGAGTTTGATGGCTTCAGAAAAAGCAAGTTTCTTAAGATAATTTGTCCAAGACTTTGAAACCACATTTTCCAGGAGACATCAATACCCAGTTTTAATAATATTCCCTATAAACCATTAAGGGGCTTTCATATAAGTTAAATTGATGTACAACAAGCAAATGCACTTGTGATGATATGGATAACGTACGTGTGAACTAAAACACCTCTCTCCTTGGCATGGAAGACTTGGCCAGACATCCTTTGTTTTATTTGTCATGGATGTTTTCTCATAAGCTTGGAATAGGTAAAAACAGGATAACAAGTTAGTTCACAGTTTGTAGGACCTCATGTATAGTTTTATATTGGACTGCTTTTATGGAGAACAGCACAGACCACAGTATTAGTTCTACTTACGTCCTTTAAGAAATAGGTTAAAATAAATAGGAATGAAAATTTAAAAACTTAAAAAGCTTCACAGAATTGGTTAATATCCTCCCCTCCCCCATGCCTGGTGGCAGAACTATTGAATAAAACACACACACACACACACACACACACACACACACAACCTCCCCCATCCCCCGCCGCCTCCAAAACCAAAAACTAAAACAAAACCAACCTCCTACACCCTAATCACTAGTCTTCTCCAGGTATTGATTTATTGGACTCTTTCCACCAGCTGTTTAGAGGTTACAGAAAATGCACCAGGCTTTGCTGGTGACCCCAAGTGCTTTCATTCTTATGCATGCATATTTTAACATTATTACAGAAAGGTTTCATTTGCAATTTTCAGGCTGAGTAGCAATGAGTCTGTTTCAAAGAGGTCAGTGCTTTCACCATTCCTCCGAGTGATGGAATTATAGTTTAAACAGCTGGAGCACTGTCCCAGGAGAGACACCGGGGTATCGCTCCTTAACAGCAGAATAAATCCATCAGGCATATTTC
Organism: Eptesicus fuscus; assembly: GCF_027574615.1. Lineage (NCBI taxonomy): Eukaryota > Metazoa > Chordata > Mammalia > Chiroptera > Vespertilionidae > Eptesicus > Eptesicus fuscus. Next base: position 7,928,903 of record NC_072491.1, read on the forward strand.
ATATGTCTGATAACATTAATAGATACCAGGGCAGTTTAAATATTTAATGGACTCACTCAGAGGCTGTTTACCAAGGAGTGAAAAAGAGCTATCAGAAAAGATGATCATGACGTTTTGATCCACAATGACAACAAAACCGAAATCTCAGCCAATGATTTCTCTTTCTGGCCGCCAACTCCATCAGGGAAACCCATTTGCTACATGACATGTTTCATTTCCACGGTGTGCACAAGTCTGTTTTTAGTTTCATAGTTCAAAAGTTAATCATTTCCATGTGGCGCACGACTTAATAGAGATGCCAGAAGTCACAGGATAGTTTTCAACTGGGAGGGAGAAAACAGGAGAGGGAAGCCCATCAGAGACACCCAGAGCCAACCAATGGCATGCAGAGTACAGAGCCCAGGGGCTCTGGGTGTGCTAAGGAGAAAGCATTGGCTTGCAAAGAGCCAGCAAACAGGATTAAACTGTGGCTCATGGCTGCCTTGCTAACAGTCTTTAGGATTGCTTGCTACAGAGTCCTTGTTTCTGGGGATGAAGAATGGTCATTAATAAAAAATAATAATAATAATGGTCTGATATTTGGCACCCGTTCATTGTAGTCGGAGAGAAATTTTGTTTTGGTTTACAAAATTTCACGAAACGTGGTTTGGCTAGGCAGAATAAAAATGGTTTTATTTGGTGGTTTCAGACGCCTGGTTGGTCATGCAAAAAAATGAAACAATAGCTAAATTTGAAATGGTGGGAAATCGCTGGCACGCTGTCCTGACTGTCTGCTGGCACCAACTAACACTAATGTTGGAAAATGGTTTATTGTCCACTTTCCAGAAGATTTTTTTTTCTCTCAATTACATTGCGTATAACCTGAATACAGTTCTTTTTATGGGAATAAAGCTATGGCTAATCCTCGTGTGCACCTTTGTGGTCTGTTCAAATACCTGAAAAACTCAGCCTGGTTTAGAAGGAATTCAAGATGCCTCCTAGACCTGGTGGAAAATTTCTGTCCACTTGGCAATTTAACTCTAAACCAGAGTGTGGATATATAAAAAAAAATTAGTGGCAATTTTCTTTGGGGATTAAGAGAGGATCTTGGCTTAATTAGAAATGCATACTTTTTAAACATCTCAAATGAATGCCATTAGCATTATTTATACTCTGTTTTCTCTCAATCCTGTTTTGGTGTAGGTTTGCAATTTGTAATAAAAGCATAAGAAAGCAGATGGCAGATTTCCTGAGTGCACAGTGTTGCTCTACTTTCTGAAGAGCTGCCATTTTCAGAAATGAAAAACCTATCCTAGCCCATACCTTTTCAAACAAATCATTTTCAAGTATATAAAGAGTATAATTAATCACAATGGAAATATAAAATGTTTAATTTGCAGATGGACTAAAACAAAGAAATCTATGTATCAGACTACTTGAAATGTTCATTGCTACAAACTTTTAATATGCTTGTAATTTGGATTTTGGGGACCATGTTTTTATTTAAACTTTATTGTTCGATTTTTTTCCCTTCTTTTAAAAAAAATTAAACAGCCCACCTAGCTGCTGTTTTAAGAAAGCAACCGAGTCACTACCTGGCAGAAAAGAGAAAAGCTAGCTAAAGTATCCTATATAATAAAAGGCTAATCTGCAAATTGACTGAAAGGCGGAACAACCGGTCGCTATGACACGTGCTGACCACCAGGGGGCAGACGCTCAATGCAGGAGCTGCCCCCTGGTGGTCAGTGCGCTCCCACAGGGAGAGCGCCACTCAGCCAGAAGCCAGGCTCACAGCAGCACTAAGGATGTCTGACTGCCAGCTTAGGCCCGCTCCCTGTCAGTCAGACATCCCCGGAGGGCTCCCGGATTGTGAGAGGGCACAGGCCAGGCTGAGGGGACCCCCCCACCCCCACCCCCAGTGCACAATTTTCTTGCACCAGGCCTCTAGTACATTTATAAGGGAACAGTTTGAACTCTTCAAATTCTCCCTTTTATAATAACTGATAGCAGAATTTCTGCATGTCCTGGAAAAGAAGTCAATGGTAGAAATGCTCTGTGGAACGATGTAGTTGGTGCACAAAAGGCACAGAGCTTTGATATGGATTATAACTTTAAATATTTTAAGTTAGTGCACTTTAGGGAAGGGAAAATTCTGACAGTGAAGGAGCAGGGAACTCCTTTTGGAAATCATGTCTGGTTTGGACTAAATTCTGCAACAATGAGAGCTGAAATTAATTTCCAGATGGAATAAATTGGTTCCAGAGTTTCTGAAATTTGGGTCAGCGTGTTGCACAGCTGCAGCTGATCTTTGCTCAGCCCCGTTACCACAGGAGATGGAGAGGGGCGGGCGGGGACACTCTGGGATACAGTTCCCAAGAGAGCCCGAGGTTGGGCCGTTGGTGTGGTCCTGTTAGCTTCAGCTATCCATTTCTTTGTGTTTCAAAGGGAGGCGGTTTATATTACGTCTCTGAACTTCACGTGGACTCTACTTCTGCCCCCACAGTCTGTCAGACAGACTGGCAGATACAGTCTGTCAGGGTAATTCTCCCAGCAACAGAACAGTAGAACACGTTAGATATATGGGCTCACCATGCATTTGATCATATTCTGAATGTACTGAAGTGGGGCAGTGATGTATGGGGGCCTGAGAATGGACAGATCTTTCTTTTCTAGGAAAAAAAAAAAAAAGAAAAAGAAAGAAAGAAGATCCATTGCTAGGCATTTTAGAAAATAGCTTTGAAACATCCTCAAGTAGACATGGGCTATCTTTCCCTGACACTGTGGCCTTCTCCTCACAGCATCATCATGGCGTGAAGGCCTAGAAGAGCATCTGATGTCCCTGTGATGACCAGGCCATTAGGGAGAAGGTTGTCACCAATGCCCAACTGATAGTATCACAGCAATGACAGGGGAAGGCCCCAGGGCATGGCATCTTATCTCCCATCCAAATAAGGCCCCCGAAGGGAAACCATCTCACATTAAAGATGGCATTAAACTTTTGAAACCACTGAGGCACCAGTGCCACAAATGTGCTACCCAAGGTTATAACATACTGAGTTGTACACGGGGAACCTTAAATAACTGACATTCCTCCATGTGGTTTACCTAAACCAAACCAGTACATTATGCACCTGAAGGATATAGAATGGTTCACTCCTCTCTTGCTCCATCCTTCATGCTTTCACAAACACAAATAATTATGCTGGGCAAAGAGGTAAGTGCATGTCTATATAGAAGCCAAGTGACTTCTTGCTGACAGAGTTGCATTTCTGTGCCATGAATAAAAATATTAAGAGTCATTTGAAGAAAGGAGTTATTTGACATTAATGATGTTTTCCAACCTACCCATGATTGCTTCCATTTGCAATTGTCATTAATAAAGGAAAATGTTCTATGTTTAGTATGAGTGATTCCATAAGACATCTAATAGTTAACAGAAGCATCTAAGCTGTTTACATCTCCCAACTGTGTTAAGATGACAATGTTTTAATCTTGAAATTTAGCTTTACACATCTATCCCACACCATTTAAAGTTTATACAAACACGATGCAACTTACCTTTTGTGTTTAACAAATACCACAGGTGGCACGTTTCACCTTCGTTATGAAAGCCTGTGTTTCTCTCTGCTCAGAGAACTCTTTTTATAAATACTCAAATTAGTGAGAACATTTACCCCAATTTATTAGCTTTCTCTGCATTATTGGACAAAGCCATACCACATACTGAATACTGTCACATTAGTGTTTTAAACAATTATCATAAACTTGTCATGCTGTTTGGTGTAATGAGGTAATAATATCATTGTACATGAGGCTGTTAGAATTACATATGTTAAATCTATTTTCACGAGTATTTTCATTTTTGATAGCAAAGGTAAGGGGTTTAATATTAAAATAAACAGGCTTTTTATTTTTTATTATTCTTTTTGGGAAGCAACTTTTATTTTTTTACTTCTTTTTACTGACTCATAGAGTTCCTACATCCAATATCTGCTCTCCAGAAAACAACAAACAAACAAAACAAAATACTAAGTAAAATAAAAATACTTTGAGATTAAATGTTATTAACCATTCCAGAGAGATCAAACCTCATGACTTCAGTTACTTTCACAGTCGTATCTCTCTTCATCTCAATTGTCCCTTGGTTCTGTGGCTTAAGCTCACAACATAGGGCCAGCTTGTGAAATCAATAACCAATATGTAATGACAATAGTTTGTGTCATGTCACTAAATCAACATGGATGCTGAACTAGGATTTGAGACTAGGTCTTAAAGATGAGGAATACACACTCTAGGAAGACAGTAGATGATGTTTCCATTGCAAATACAGAAGTCAGACATTTTTTTGGCTTGCATTAACTTTCAGGTTAACCTGGGATTGAGCAAGAGAGATATAGAGACATCTTTTTAAATCTAGGTACAGAGCACATGCAATACCATGCACCAGGAAAATAAAAGACGCAGTCAGGAAAATGTCATCCTTTGAGAGGCGGTAAAGCACGAGGTTAAAGGCACAGAGCCTGGAATCACTTTTCCTGGCTTTGAATTCTACCTTTGAATAACCTAATAATGCCCGACCTTGAGCAAGCCTTTTAATGGCATGTGTATCTCAATTGTATTTATAAAATGGATGTAATGTAGCATTTAACTCAGAGTTGTCCTGATGTATAGTTTCTTTTTTAAAATTTATTTTTATTGTTGAAAGTATTACAGATGTCCCCTCTTTTCCCCCATTGATCTCACTCCCCCAGGCCTTCACCACATGATTGTCTGTGTCCATAGGTTATGCATATATGCATACAAATTCTTTGGTTAATCTCTTATTTCTTTACCTTATAGAATGTGACTCCTAATATTAAATAAATAAACTATGCTTTCTAGGGATTGTCAGACATATCTCAATTTCAGAGATGTCAAATGTGAAAGAAAATGCTAAGAGAACTGATAAAAATGTAGTCCATCTGAACACCTGGGACAGTGTCTGGCAAATGGCATGTGTGTATTGAATGTTAGAGGTTATCATTTGAAATGTTCAAATGGTAACTGCACTGAGAACCATCAATAAGATGTGTTTGTGTTGTTTCCACTTTGAATTTTTGGAGAAGGGATAATTGTGTTCTTCCACAAAACAGGGCCTTTGGGAAGAAAAGTATCGCCTCGTCATATTCGGGAGCATTTCACTGCTATTTAAAGAGGACTCAGGGGAAGTGCTGGTTGGAGAGGCCACACATCCCAAAGGCACTAACAGCGCCCAAGACAGAGCTTTCTCTGGTGGGCGAAGGAACCATCGCTTAGTCTCAGTTAGATGAGGTCCTGCGCTTCTTGCTATATACACTGAGTGGCCAGATTATTATGATCTCTGCATGCGTAATGATCTGGCCACTCAGTGTGTGTGTGTGTGTGTGTGTGTGTATATATATATATGAGGCCCGGTGCATGAATTCATGCATGGGTGGAGTCTGGCCAGCCTGGCCATGGGGAGGGGACATGGGCAGTTGACCGGCCTGCCTGCTGGTCCAACTCCTGGTCGAGGGGACAATTTTCATATTAGCCTTTTATTATATAGGCTATACACTGAGTGGCCAGATTATTATGCATTCAGAGATCAGGGCTTATGTATAAAGTTAATGGTAGGAAAGACCATAGAAACCTTCAGAAACTCAAACATTACAGAAAATAAGATCAAGTTACTGAAAGAAAGCAGCTTATTCTTTTTATTAATGAAAAGATCTTTTATGGGCTATGAGCATAGTCTAGGTATGCATATATGGCTTCACCCATATTTTCTCAGACTAACACTTGGATAACTTGCATAAAGGAAAAAAAAATAAGCACCTGAATCAGTAGGTTCCCAAGTCCTTTTCTTCTGTAGGAAGCAATAGCTATTGTTTACTGAGCAGATGAATTAAGACATGAGGCAGCAAAGTAAGTGAATGAATTAAAAATAAGTACGTGTATCAGTAAGCTCCTGTGGCATGGCTGGGGTAGGGATGTCACATTTCAGCCAAAGTGCTGTCCTTGTCATCTCTCAACCAGGGTCGCAGTACTCTTGGACAGCAAAGCATATTGTCTAATAGATTAACTCAGAAAGAAAGGGTTCGGCTAAGTCCCTGAAAGGTCAAGCAAAGAGCATACACTAAAATGGGAAGGTTTGTTTCCGAGGCTCATGTCAGCAAGGTCAGGCATTTCCTTGGCTAATAGCCAGTGAACCAACGAATGGCACAACATTAATGGATGTCTTAAGTTATGGGAAGGAGTCAGGTTTCCCAAATGAATGTCCTTTCAATGCACTAAAAAGGAAATGATGGACAACCTAGAACTGGAAGAGCTTTTACATTAAAGGGTTTCCTTTACATCTTGAAAAGGGCACTGGTAGTTTAGTTAAAAAATGAAATGAGAGATGACTAACCTCCCAAAGGAAAAGAGGGTACCATGGTCTTGGTGACCAGTGGGGCCAAATCTCCACTCATGGCCAGTGGCCAGGATCCCAACCCTGAAACAGATGCAATTCTAAAGTCCACAAAATGAAAACAAAAGCGTTATTGCAATAAGACAGGGAATGGCAAGTTAAAAGTAACGGGGTCCACTTAAGTTTAGTTTGGAAGCTCTTGAATCTGTGGCTAAAAATTTGACAAGATTTGTCTGAAGGAAAAGGGAAAGGATTTGGTTGCTTGGATTTCCACATGCTTAGTATTATCCTAACATAGCTGGCTAAGAAGGGGAAAGCTGTACAGACTCCCGGGGGTTGGAGAGAGATTTTTTGACCCTCACATAGGATTTTTTGGTTGACTAGATATCTGATACTATGGTGGGATTTTTCTCTTAACCCTTAAGTACCTGTCCCTGTTGCAGACAATAAAACGCATGAGAGCTCTACCTGGCCACACAAAGCCCAATTTGTCATCCCATTTCATCACAACAGGGTTCTTATTGTGGAACACGAAGTCATGATCACTTTGTCAATTCCCTTAGCTGATGGAAAGTGAAAACCATCTTTGAGGAGGCTATTTATTGCACTATAGGTTAATGGTACTTGTCCTTCTTTTCTAAAGAAACAACTTGCTTTCTGGGGTCATTGTTTCATTTTCTCCCTGTCCTGTACTGCAGATTCCAGGTTAGTGATACTCACTGACTTCCAGGGGGCTTCAGAGTGCACAAAGAAAGACAGGAAGTATGGCAGCAATATTTAAGAGAGGACTTGACAAGGTCAAGTTTTCTTTCTTCAATTTCCTTAGCGCATCTCAAACCGTTTTGTCTTTCTATTTCAGGAACCAAGGGATGTGTGGTCCCTTTCTTATCCACAACCCTCATTAAAGTCACAAAAATGTTTTGTTTGAGTTCAACACACAATACCATGGATAGGTGGACTCTGCTAGCCTGTGCATGCAATTCATATTGCCTTACTTTGAAGCTCTCTCACCAGTGCTCTGTGGATAAAATCTGAATTTCAATACTGACTTGTAGTATCTGCCTCACATGTAAATACACTTGCGAAGATGATGAAAATCTAAACCTAAAATGTTGCTGTTTTTTTAAAAAAAATTTTTTATATTTTATTGATTTTTTACAGAGAGGAAGGGAGAAGGATAGAGAGTTAGAAACATTGATGAGAGAGAAACATCGATCAGCCGCCTCCTGCACACCCCCCAATGGAGATGTGCCTGCAACCAAGGTACATGCCCTTGACCGGAATTGAACTCGGGACCTTACAGTCTGCAAGCTGACACTCTATGCACTGAGCCAAACCAGTCAGGGCTTGCTTTTCTTAATATAGCATCAAATTCCATTTCATCCATGATGCTTCTTTTAGTTATCTCCCCCCATCTCCTCCCAATTTTCTAATGCCATCATGTTGATAATGGTAGAGAGTGAATGGATTTAAGACTTTATTTTCAGTTGAGCCTTGGGATAAAGTGCTTCTAAAAACATATTCCATTTATAGAAAATTACTATACATGCGTACACAATCTCTACCTATGCCAAAGCATGATCTCTATTATAATGAGATGCATCTTTCTGAATTTTCTGCACAATCAGACTGCAATTAAGCACGGGATGACATAGGTAAGTGCATGAGTTGCCAGTTCAATTACAAGAGAAAATGCTGGTTAAGTATCCATTTGTGTGACATTCATTTTACAAGGAAGATTCAGAAAGCTACTCTCTCATATTTCCTTTTAGATGTATATATGTATTTACACACATGTATGTTTTCACATTGAAATCATAGACTTCATGTCATATGCTAGAGCTGCTGCCCCATGCACTGCCCTCATCCAAGAGAATATTGATATACACTGAGTGGCCAGATTATTATAATCTCTGAATGCATAATAATCTGGCCACTCAGTGTGTGTGTGTATATAAAATATATATATATTATACATATATGTATATATATATATATATATATATATATGTGTGTGTATGTGTGTGTATGTATATATATATGTATATATGTGTGTGTATGCGTGTGTGTGTATATATATACACATATATACATATATATATAATATATTATATATATATATTACAGGCCCAGTGCATGAATTCATGACTGGGTGGGGTCCAGCCTGGCCAGGGGGAGGGGACATGGGCGGTTGGCCGGCCTGCCTGCTGGTCAAACTCCTGGTCGAGGGAACAATTTGCATATTAGCCTTTTATTATATAGGATATACACTGAGTGGCCAGATTATTATGTGTTCAGAGATCATAATAATCTGGCCACTCAGTGTATACTGAAAATCCCCATGAAAAAGAAAATGCTGGCATAAATTCATGTAGGGCAAGTAAAAAACCAGCCAGGACCCAGCAGGCTGAGTCAATGTATAAGCTTGCATATGGAAACAATGACATGATTGCTTACTCACTGGTTTAATGATATGCACTGTCTCCTAATGGCAGCATGGAAAATGTGGGTGCCAGCTGCTGAGAAAAGAGAACAGGGGAAGGTCTACAGTAAGAAATGTATCTTAACACCAGAATGTGGTGTAGCTCTTCAGTTTATTAATGCTGTGCTTTATATATATAAAACTTTGAATGTTTGCAGCTTAAATTTCCATATTTTTGTAACAGTTCAGCAACAAATTTACATATTTCCTGGAATCTGCAGATATAAAAGCGGTAAAACACTCCAGGCATTATTAGACCGTAGATTATAACCCATTACTATTGTTTCCAATTAGCAATGTAAAAGTGACCTGCCGTGTTCAGATGACCCGCTAATGGATTTAAACGCTTTCAAATATTAATGCGGGTTTTATAAAGATAAATCCCAAACCCATTATTCCTGGAAAAACTGTGAGCTGAAAAGCTGGCAATGATGGTGTATTATGTAGAAAGGCTCATGGTTAATTAAATGAATACCTAGCATTACACTATTCACTTTAGTGCTACAACATTATTGCTCATTGATTTTTACATTCTGAGCCTATGATTCAATTTACTTCTGCAATTTGTGTTGCTGTGTCAATAAAAGGGAGCTGCTTGAAGATGGAAGCATTAGAGACTGATAAATACATTAAGATCCAAAGAAAATTGCTGCTTTCCTATTGTTTTCCTCTACTGAGATATCATTTGCAGCAGCACTTTGTTGCACATTATTAATACAATTTTTGTTTGCCTCCATCTGCTCTCTCTTACACTTTTCTATTCAGGAACTTGAATGCTAGCGATTCCTTGAGGGTGAGTAGCTAATTTTTCAGTAACAAGTTCTCTCAATATCAAGAACAAAAGCACCATCAACACAAATCTGTTATTTCATGTTAAATGAACTAGAAGGCTAGATTCTTCATCGAGGACAATATGGGGAGTTACTGTGTGTGTGTTTTGATTTCACAAAGTAAATGGCACTCCTGTTTACTAAACCAGGAAAGCTACAAAAATAACAAATAGCTCTAACCCCATTATTCAATTTATAACATGTAAAGGCCACTTAATGCATGTATGAAGTGCACATTTTATTTAAAAACCTTATTACATCCTAGCTGGTTTGGTTCAGTGGATAGAGCATCAGCCTGCAGACTGAAGGGTCCCAGGTTCAATTCTGGTCAAGGGCACATGCCTGGGTTGCCGGCTCGATCCCCAGTGGGGGGAGTGCGGGAGGCAGCCAATCAGTGATTCTTTCTCATCATTGATGTTTCTATCTCTCTCTCCCTCTCCCTTCATCTCTGAAATAAATAAAAATGAAAAATATATTTAAAAAAGAGTTCTATTTTTTTAAAAAAAATACCCCTTATTACACATTTTACAATTAAATCTACATGTGTCTTTTTGCAAATAACATGGACTCAGTTTTGTTAAAGTCTAAAGTTGTAAGTTGAGGTTTGTTTTTAACAATTTTCTTTACTCCAAAATGTTGCAAACTTCAGTTCCTTGGTGTCAAAAGAAACCTTAGATGTGCTATCTTCATGCTATTTAGACTCATAAGCTGGGACGTGTTTAGTATGTACTGTAAATTTAACTTTTCCTGAGAAAAGTAGGTTTACCAGTAATGTAACAATCAATATCTTCTACTTAGGCTCATCTCATTGGAGTTTACTGTGCTAAAATTGTCTCCCTGGGGAGGGCCAGTAGGTCTCATCACATTGCATGTCTGAATTTGTCTGGACTCTACATCAGACCCAATGGAGGATCAACTCTCAGCACAGGTGGTGCCCACATTGCTAAGGAGCTACCTTTTACTGTCTATAACCTCCTTACAAGCCTTATCTTCAAGTTGTTGTTTTGCAGATTGAACTGAGTTGATGACAAAATTCAGTTTGACTATTGATTTGATATCAAATGTACAACAATGAACATTTTGTATGGAAATCATTTTGCAGAGTGTTAAGAAAAGATCATCCAGTTGGAGAAAGACAAGTAGCATATAATCTCACTCATAAGTGGTAAATAGAGAGGTAACTGAACTACCAAGCAAAATAGAGACAGACTCATAGATAGAGAGCAGACAGACGGTTTCTGGGGGTTGGACGTTGGGGAGATGGGTGGAGGTGGAAGAGGGAAGAGAGGGACAAATGGTGCTGGAAAAATAACAAATAAATAATAAGTAAATAAATGAAAAGATCACATACAGAAATAAAAAATACATAATAGAATACAAATGACCAACGAATACAATAAAATTTCAACTTCTCTATTAATCAATGAATGCTGATTTACAACAATTAGCTATTTTTGCCTATCATTTGTCAAAGATGAGAAGAATGATATTTCATATGGGTGAGGAAAATGAGGCATGCATAAACTTATATTGCTGATGGAATGTATAATGATGCAATATTTTAAAGGTGGTTTAAACATATATTTTTAATTTTAGAAGTTTTGCATGCCCCTTTACTCTGAAATTCTACTTTTTGCAAATTAACCTCAAGAAATAATTATGAATGTGTGCAAAAATTTAGATATAGAAACTGTCATTTACACCTTATAGTGTCATTCATGAGAGTAAAAAAATTTAGACATGTAGAACATTACATGTCTAAAATGAGGAATCAGCTAATAAATTATAGTGCATTACTGTAATTGAATATCATTCAATGACTTAAAATAACATATAACAATATTTGATGATATGGAAATACACTTATTAACAGCACTAGAGGCCCAGTGCATGAATTCATGCACCAGTGGGGTCCCTCGGCCTTGCCTGTGGGATCGGGCTGAAACTGGCTCTCCAACATCCCCCGAGGGATCCTGGATTGTGAGAGGCCACAGGCCAGGCTAAGGGACCCCACCAGTGCATGATCAGGGCTGGGGAGGGACACGGGAGGTTGGCCAGCCAGAGAGGGACTGCAGGAGGGCTCCAGGGCATGTCTGGCCTGTCTTGCTCAGTCCCAATCGGCTGGACCCCAGCAGTAAGCTAACCTACCAGTCAGAGCATCTGCCCCTGGTGGCAGTCATAGTGACTGATCAATCGGTTGACTGTCTGCCCCTGGTGGTCAGGTCAGTGCATGTCATAGCGAGCGGTTGAGCAGCCTTAGCATATCATTAGCATATTACGCTTTGATTGGTTGAAGAGATGACCAGACACTTAGCATATTAGGCTTTTATTATATAGGATTGTTGATTAAATAAAACATCACACATACACACACAAACACTCATAAGTGACCAAACTATATAATGTATTTGGTGTTTAGACAGTCATGTTATATAATTTCTTCAATAATTTTGAAAATATTCTAAAGAATTTGAATTATTGTTTAGAATAACTTTTCTTTATTAAAAAAGTAACTCAAGTTTGGCTGGCATGGCTCAGTGGTTGAGTGTTGACCTATGAACCAGGAGGTCACTGTTCGATTCCTAGTCAGGGCACATGCCCATGTTGTAGGCTCCATCCCCAGTAGGGGACATGTAGGAAGCAACTGACCAATGATTCTCTCTCATCATTAATGTTTCTATCTCTCTATCCTTTCTGAAATCAATAAAAATATATTTCAAAAATTTTAAGAAGAAGTAACTCAAATTCATTGCACCACAATTTAAAATGCCTTTAAATGAACCAAAAAGACCATCTTGCATCTGTACATTCAGAAGGAAGGGTAGACTGAAAAAGATATAAACTAAAATATTACCAAAGTTATTTTTTAGCTATGTTATGAGTTTTTCTTATATTTTAACTTACGTATTTCAATATTTCTACAAATAACATGGAAAACATTTTTTAGTAGTTAAAACTATGACTAAGAATTTTATTTTAGTTTTTCTACATAGAAATCAAGTGCAAAGAACCCCTTGTAGTGTTTATGGAAGGAAAGAAGGGATAATTAAAAACAAGCACGATAGAGGAAGAAAATACTGATTTACTTGTCAAAACCCTGTGTTAGCATGCTAGCTCTCCGAGTTGCCAGCTGGGGGACCTAAGGCAACTCATTTAATTTCTCTGAACTTCAGTTTGCACTAAATATAGTACTTATGTCTTTTAAAGCAGCAGTGGTCAAATGAGAACAGAAAATGCCTGCATAGATGCATCTGAATATCCTATATAATAAAGATGTAACATGCAAATGGTCGTTACGCCATGAAGTGTAACGACCGACCGCGTAACGGCTGGATCACGGATCAGCAGAAGGGTGGGGCAGCAAGCTACAAGCGGGTGGTGGAGAGCTTCAGGAGGGGGCAGGGCAGCAAGCTATGTGGGAGGGGGTGAGGGGGGGGCAGCTACAGGAGGGCAGGGCAGCGGGCGGTGAGCTACTGGAGGGTGGCAGCGAGCTACTGGCAAGCTACTGGTGCACGGATTCGTGCACAGGGCTACTAGTTGAAACATAATGACTTCTGAGAGGACTGCAAGTGGGCTTAAATGTCACTGATCCCTTCTTCCTGTCCAGTTTACTGCTGTCTTCAGAGTCATGGACATTAAAGGCCAAGGCGATCAACCAAAAGACTTGTGTGCATGCATATCAGCATAACCAATGGACACAGACAGTAGGGGGGCGGGGGCTGGGCTGGGAGGCAGGAGTGGGCGGGGAGATGACAATGGGGGAAAAGGAGACATATATAATACTTTCAACAATAAAGAATTTTAAAATAAAATAAAAATAGTAAAACACACACACACAACACACACACACACAACAAACCAAACAAAAAACAAAAACAAAGCAACTTTTACCTTGTGATATTTGCTCTAAAGAATTTTCTGTCATTAAAATCAAATGTGCCTTTTCAGAAGCAAGTAGAGCAGTAAGTCGTATAACAATGTCCACAACAATGTCACTCCTAATAATTAATAACACATTATACTTATTGTTTTGGCCTTTGGGGGACCTCCTAGAGTACAGGGCCTATGTCGTATTTTGCTCGCACCTGCATGCCCTGTGCGTACATGTAGTTGATTCATATTGCCCAACAGATACAGACAACACACCCAAGTGAGTTTCAACATTTGAGCACTGAAGTTTTACTGAATACTGATTCACTTCCATCGCAACAAAACTGAAACAAGAAACTAAAAAATAATTATATCACACTTTGCTAGTTATTTAGCTGCTAATTAAAAACGGTGTACTACCAAAAACAAACAAACCTCAGTTGCTGCTCTTAGAAGCTGGGGTCATCACATTTGGTAACTAGAAAACTAGCTCTTTCCTTTGCCAAAGGCCCTAACCACCCCCACCCCACCCCCAAGTCCAAGTTGCCCAGCTTGGCATTGGTTCCTTGTGCCCCTCAGGCAGTAGCTGTGCTTGTTGGGTGTTACTGGCTAGTGAAGAGGGCCAAGGACAGGCCTTTGGGCCATGCACGTAACACCCTTTCTCTGGAAACTGGGCAAGGAGATATTAAAAACTGATTTCTTTATAGCAGAGGTTTTCAGTATCCAGATCACTATGTAATCAGCATCAGTAAGGTTGACTCCAAGGATGACCAAACACACTTTCTTTTTCTTTTTTTTTTTTTTAAATATATATTTTATTGATTTTTTACAGAGAGGAAGAGAGAGGGATAGAGAGTTAGAAACATCGATGAGTGAGAAACATCGATCAGCTGCCTCTTGCACACCCCCTACTGGGTATGTGCCCGCAACCAAGGTACATGCCCTTGACCGGAATCGAACCTGGGACCTTTGAGTCCGAAGGCCGACGCTCTATCCACTGAGCCAAACCGGTTTCGGCCCAAACACACTTTCAAAAGCTGTTTTGGGTCCACGCTGGCTCTCAGTTCAACATACTAGCGGAGAAGAAACTTTCGGCACTTACTACCTCAGTTTGCTCATCTTCAAAATGGGGCTATGACAACATATAAATCGTCAGGTTGTTACGAAGGTGAAATGAGTTCCTGTGTGGAAAGCAGTTTAAAGAGTGAAGCCACCGAGAGTAAGCTCTCAAACGATAGTTCCTATTTCTATTTCTACGACTCGACTACTCCCCCTGGAAACAGGAATGACATTTTAGGAGATCTCCTCTGAGGGGAGACAGAGCAAATGGGAGTCTCCACAAACTCAATGGTAAAGGGAGAGAATGGTTGAGATAATTAAAGCCATGAGGATATTTGATATAAATCCTTTTACAAGTCCCCTATTCCTTTACATGGTAGGCACAAACATGGCTATAAATATGAAGCAGCATCGTTAGTTTTCTGGTAGAAAGAAACCTTACGGGGTATTGAGCATGGTCACATTACTTTATTCTTGCATTGGATGTTGGATGAAGCCTAGTTCTCATGCTGCATGGGACAGACTCTACCGTATTTTTTTTTCCTTAATGGCCTAGAATAGACTATCTTTCAATTAAAACAAAAAAAAAATAACTACCAAAAAAAAAAAAATCCCTCAGAATACAGTTGTACTCAGATCCTGAGGCATCAAAAGAGACACAATTCTTGTAGTATTGCAGTATTGCATCTTAACAAATTACCTTATATGTTAACAAAACATAGCACATGCCTATACAGGGCAGAGCAAAAGTAGGTTTACAGTTGATCGTATGAACAATAATACAATAACTAATACATAATAATACAATAATAAACTGTGTTTCATGGACTCACACCTGTTAAGCCTACATTCGCCCCACCCTGTATGTATGCATGCATACCCTCCATCCCTAATTATGAACCACTATGCTGACAGATCTGGGGCTTAAAAATACATTTTATAGAAAAATTCAAGATTTCTATGTAAAAGCACGTTTTCCGTGTGTTTTGTGGATAAATGACTGGAATAATAATGAAGCCGGCTGGGCTGGTATTCAGGGCATGGGCTAGCAGTGTGGCAGTTGTCTTGTCACGGGTTCTAGGAAATGTGGGTGGGAGGGCTCCTTGTCGCCGCAATACACGGGAGCACTGGTCAGAGCGTGTCACGCCCATTCATTCTGGAAATGCCGGGCAGAATGACATGGACCCAGGGACGAGGCAGGCAGCGCTCAGCACTACAGAAGGGAGCACTGTTGTCAGCAGACAGAACGTGATTCTGTGCAGGATGGTGTCACGAACTGTACCTTCGATAAGTTAGCAGGCAATGGGAAACGCTCCACGTTCGCTCAAGACTGCTTTTTGTTTCGATTTGCTTAGATTATCTTTACTTACATCATGACCTGGTTACTAAACAAACACCTGTGCTTGTTGAGGTGTTACTGGATAGTGAAGATAACAGGATAATGGGATATAAATATTAAAATAACGGCAACATAACTATATGGCTAAATAAAAATAGAGTGGAATTTAGTAAAAGAGTACTACACAGCTGTAAAAAAAGAAGGCGCTCCTACCTTTAGTGACAGTATGGATGGACCTTTTATGCTAAGTGAAACAAGGCAGTCAGAGAAAGACAAATACTAGATGATCTCACTTATATGTGGAATCTAATGAGAAAAATTAAACTGACAAACAGAATCAGAGGCATGGATACATGGAACTGACTGACAGCTGTCAGGGGGGTGGGGCGGTGAGGGGGACTGGATGAAAGAAGGTGAAGAGATCAGCCAAAGAACATACATGCATAGCCCATGGGCACAGACCACGGTGTGGCGATGGCCAGAGGCAGGGGTGGCGGGGGCTGGGTGGAGGTGGGGAAAGGAGGGGATATGGGAGCATCTTTAATGGTATCAACAATGATTTTTTTTTTTTAAAAAGAGTATTTTATAATGAAATACACAAGGAGCATATTTAAACATGAATTTCCTTTTAAAAGTTTTTACCAAGTTGATAACTATATTTACAAGTATTTTATTTAAAGTTAGTGAAGATTAATAGGAACTCCCATTTGACCCAGTGATCACACTTCTAGGAATATATCCCAAGAAACTAGAAACACCAATCAGAAAGGATATATGCACCGCTATGTTCATAGCAGCACAATTCACCATAGTTAAGATTCGGAAACAGCCTAAGTGCCCATCAGCAGATGAGTGGATTAAAAAACGGTGGTACATCTACACAATGGAATACTACGCTGCTGTAAAAAAGGAGTTCTTACCATTTGCAACAGCATGGATGGAACTGGAGAGCATTATGCTAAGTGAAATAAGCCAGTCAGAGAAAGATAAATATCACATGATCTCACTCATTTATGGAATATAATGAACAACATAAACTGATGAACAAAAACAGATCCAGAGACAGAGAAACATCGATTAGACCATGAAACCTCAGAGGGAAGGTAGTGGAGGGTGGGGGTAAGGGGGAGAGATCAACCAAAGGACTTGTATGCATGCGTATAAGCCTAACCAATGGACACAGACAACAGGGGGGTGAGGCGGGGGGAAGGGAGGGTAATGGGGGAATAAGGACACATATGTAACACCTTAATCAATAAAGAAATTTAAAAAAATAAAGTTAGCGAAGATTAATTTAGACCAAGAGAAAAACAAGTCCTTTGTATTGTACGCTAGAAATTATTATAGACAGAAAGAATTAGAACACAATAAATGGTATAGATTTTAGAAAATTACTGTCTAAGGCAGATAGTTACACTTTGTTAAGCTAGGTGAAGCTGTATGAAACAATATTTATTTAGAAGCAAGCTAAATAAAAATGCCAAAATTATTAAGATCACAAAAAAGATGTTAAACACAGAGAGTGATGGGGAAAAATGCTGAAAACAGGATCAGTGGAACATGTAGTGTCAGAAATAAGCAAATAACAGAATTATGTGTTTGTGAAGACATATTGCATAAAATACTTTTTTAATAGTTATATAAATAGCTTCACTTTTCAAAACAACAGGAAATACATGATGCCTAACATAATCAGAGCAGCAAAACTGCATTTTGTGCAAAGCTTACTGTGAATTCATTTTGCTTGTTATGGCTTCACTGGCCCTAGTCTCTCACCTCGAATCTTGACAGGCTCTTGGTTTAATTATGTTTCTCGTTCCAAAGATGAGTTAAGCATTTTCGCATTTTCACAGGGAATTTGACTTTTGTTGATGGGGTGGCGGCGGGGGGGGGGGGGTGGGGGCAGAAAAGGCTCTGATGTTCTGATTAACCATTTAACTGACCACCATCTTAGCTTCTTAAAATGGTTCTCTTACAGGCATTAAAGTTAAGAAGCCAATATATAGACAGGATGGAAGAAGACCTCCTCAGACACTCAAAACAACTGCAAATAGTGTTATAAATTAGTTTCTCATTAAACACACCGAGAGCCAAAGGACTGAAATGAGAGAGGACTTTAACTCCCCGGAAGGAAATTGTACCTTTAGAGACCAAAGGTACAGAAAATTACTGGAACGAGTAGGACAATTTAACCTGAACCGTTTTGTGCATCATATCCTTTTGTCCAGCTAAAATTCTATAACAATAAAAGCATAATATGCTAATTAGACTGGACATCCTTCCAGAGGACCTTCCGGACGAAGCCAGGGCTGCGAGGGAAGCCCGGGTCCTGGGTGCCAGAGGGAAGCCGGTGCCGGCAGCTGAGGGAAGGAAGGCCTACTCTTGCACAAATTTCGTGCATCGGGCCTCTAGTAAATAAGTAAATTCTTCAGCTTACTCTTGCAATTTAATTGGAAGGCCAGTGAAATCACAGAACAGCAAACATAAAATTAGGTCTGAAAATATGTAATTTACTTTGGCAATCAAATAACAACAAATCTATTAAAAATATAGCATTATTTTTACTTACATACCGAGCATATGTTTTTAACATATTTTGAAATGAATGTCCACTCTGTACATACATATTATAGTTTTTGCAGAAAGTAACTGAAAATCTAAACATTCGTTTGGTCTACATATCAGCATTCTGGGCAGGGACTACTGAACTTCACACTGGGTTTTGTGGCAGTTTTTCCTACGTTGAGGCTGTAGGAAAGCAGATTTGGCACTTAATGTTATTCTCTCTCCTAGATTCTCAAGATATGACACTAAGAGCAATGATGTATACGTATGAGAGAGCTTGCTATATGATGAACTTTCTTCAGAACTATACATCTCAGTGTAGACTTGAATTAGCTCTGTGGATTTAACTCATATCTATCTCAATGTTTATTTTCCAGTACAAGATTTGCTGGACACTATTTCAAATTTCCAAGTTCCTGCTGCTCAGTGAGAAAACACAACTTTATGTGATCAATAATACAACATACTCCTTAATATAACCAGAGTTACTTGCCTACCTTTAAAATGAAAAAGGCAAGGAAGTCATTTAAAAACAGGCCAGAAACACAAAAGGCAGCAGCATGTGCCTTTAAATACTTAAGATTTAAAAATAAAAGTATGCAAAATCTATGGAAATGTAAAGTACATATGTATACATATATACACACACACATTATATAGTATAATATATATGTGTATATATATATACATTCATACATACATAAAATCAACCTAATTTAAGATTACACTAAAATTCTATGAGCTGAAATTCACTGTTAATAAGAAAAGAATGTGTTTGACTTTACTGGAACTTACCTTCATTGGACCTTGGTATATACAATATAATAAATTCACACTTTTCTATGTCAGTTCATATAATAGAAGCTTATAAAAATATATAGACTAAAGAGTAAGTTGCATAATGAGATTTAATCTATATAAAATATGCCCAGAAGAAATGTCCTTTACTTTGATCATGTCCCTTCAAACAAGATTCCCTGCTGGAAACCTCAATAAAATAATAATTTGTAAAAAAATAAAAACAAATAAATAAACTCCTCTGGCAAGCAAGCTTGCTTTTTAAAGCAAAAAATGTACCATGCCCGCCGAGCCCAAGATCCAGGAGTGGGCTTAATTAATGTCGATGAAGTCTCAAAGGTTCCCTGAGGCTTAATGGGTAAATACATTTCAAAGAGTTCTCCAGGCCTTCTTCTCTGAGATACTCAGACTGGACACACACACACACACACACACACACACACTCTCTACATATGGGCACATGTGTACATAGACATGCACACCACATACACATGCACATTAGGTATCTATTTCATTATGAAATACACTTTATAGATTGTTCTTTATTTCAGAATAGGTTCACACATCACTTTACCACCATTTTCAACATGGATTCAGTATGTCGACAGCTGTACTGGAATCCTATAATCAGAATGATCTAGCATATTTCTGTTAGCGGACATGATAACATTCCTGCCCTTCTTTTTGGTTCTGTCATTGACTCATCCTTATATTGAATCTACAGAGCTGCTTTCTCAAGCTTAACTGAAAAGAGATACCCAAATACCTGAGTAGCATCTCCAGTTATTTTTTCATTAAAATTTTACTTCATGTTAAATAAGCTCTCATGGAATTAAAAGAGTTGTGTTTTTTTAAAGTACACAAGCCATTTAACTTTACTCAGATCAATGGGATTCTGGACCTAATTACATATCCATCTAGAGGACTCAAATGAATACAAATGCCAATGAAATGTTTAATTTTCTTTTATGTTGGTTGTGTATTCAATAAACTTATCAAGAGCAGGTTCACAGATCACATGAAACCACGTTGTCCCTAAAAAATCTATAAGGAGGCTAGAGATCAGGTTTCACTAATAGCTAAATACATGGCTAATGCTGATTCTCTGGCTTAAAAGTTACAATTCCACTCTATAAATAGCACATGTGACTTTCAATGTGAAACACACACACACACACACACACACACACACACCCCTCCCCCCACACACACACAGTTTCAAGATCATTAAGCTGCTGTCCGACTCAGGAAAAACCGTCATATTCACACTGAAAAATTATCATTTAAATAAAAATTCTCTTTCAGTTGTTCTATCTTTCCAATTATGCCAGCCACATCATTTTGAACCTCTGTCTGAGCCACTTTAAAGGTTTGTTTTTTTAAAATGCAGATTTCCATTTTCTAAAGATCTCAGAAATATACAAGTGGTCTTAACAAATATGGTGTGACTGCAGTGTGGCTTTGTGGTGGCTTTGTAGTTTCTAAGACACTCTAACATTATTTAATTAGCTAAAATTTCTCTCCTCTGGAGAAATGGAAACTCGATGAAATGTCAACAGAGCTGTCAGTCTGCTTCAGGCTAAACTCATTACACAAAAACTAAAGGTAAAAATGGTCTAAAGCAGAATTCTTTGTCATAGTATGAGGCCTACCCCTTATGACAATGAAATCTATATGTGATTATATGAAAATGCTAAATTGGAAAGAGTAGCTAATAAATTATCCCAACAGAGGCAATAATTGACCAGTCCTTGCATAGAAATTTATCGAATTAGCCAAATAACATATCAAGTTCTGCTGGGGATTATCTGAGTACTACATTTATTTCTTGACAAACCTTTGCTTTTCAGCTCTGAAAAGGCCAAAAACATTCTGTGCTGCTCTCTACTCCTAAAATGAATTTCTTCCCCTAGAAAGCAAAAAAACAAAACAAAAAAACAACAAAAAAACATTGTCTTTTGAAGCTACGTAGAGCCAAGAACTGAAGAAAAATGTCCCACTTTATCTGAATTATCAGGGAGGACTTGGGATCTATGAACTTATTACTAAAGCTAATAAAATTTGGCATTTTTATTGTCTGAGGGTTTATATAGGCTAAATTTCATGATTTATTTAAATTGATGATAGGAAAGAGCAAACTACAAAAACAAGTGCTATATACTGAAGGCATGTGAATTACCTCCTTCCCAAGGATAATGCAAATTAGAAGTATGTAAAGCTTTGTCTGCACCTGGGATCTTTAATGAGGATAAAAAAAAAAAGCAGACAAGAGATTCTCCTGGGGAAAGAGAGGATCGTTATTTGAATAACCTGCAGTGAATTCTAATCAATGCAACGTGACTTTGAAAATGAATGTGGTCTTTCAACCCGTTGTACTTGAGCTGTGATATTAATCATAACTTCATGGTACAGTAAAGCTTATGACAAATGATTATTCAGTGGACTCAGAAAAAGACTGGCTTGGGTATGCCAAAGAAATATGGAACCATGAAAATGAAAGTCTTTTTATTTCCTCCTTGCCAGCCCATTTATTTGCTGGAATATTCTATCTTTCTTTGATTATCCCAAAAGAGGTTGATGCAAATAGCATGTCATAACTGTAATTGTTTTATTTTTTTCCAAAGGTGACATTTTACATGCAGCTCATTTCCTGACACACTCCTAGGAATGTTCTTTAGCATTAAATTAAACCACGATGCTGGTGTGCCAATATGCCATGAATGCATTAAACAGCACAGCAAATCTCTGCCACACAGGAGGGAATTTTAGCCCTGCCCCATTAGTGCCTTATAGTCTTTAAAAGCGCATCTTTGACCTGAAGGTTGAGCACACATATAGCAGAATTCCTAGAATGCTAGGTAGAAAAGTGATGCTGACTTAAATAATTTTCCAAAAAAAAATAATCAACCAGCAAGTTTTCTGTGCAGTTTGACAAGTTGATATTAAAAGGAGAAACATGTGTTAAAAGCAAATGCTTAAGAATCACACAAGGTAGAAAATGATAAAATAAACATCTTAAAATAATTGAAATAATCTTTTTAAAAATATAGATTTTATTGATTTTTTTTACAGAGAGGAAGGGAGAGGGATAGAGAGAAACATCAATGAGAGAGAAACACCCATCAGCTGCCTCCTGCACACCCCCCCCCCCCAACAACTGGGGATTGAGCGAGCCCACAACCAAGGAATATACCCTTGACCAGAATGGAACCTGGGACCTTTCAGTCCGCCGGCTGATGCTCTATCCACTGAGCCAAATCTTCTGGGGCTAAAATAACCTTTTGTCAGAAAGTAATTCCAGGGAAAGAAGAGGCCTGGCATACTACTAGCTTTGGCCTAATGGAAATAGTGTTTAGTAATCAGTCGTCAGCTTGGTTATTGCAGTTGCTATAATGCACTGAAGAAAAAAAATGTGTGTGACTCAGAGTCGCCAGCCCTCATGTGCTATTACCTTGTTCATAAGGCAAAACAAAATTTTAATTCTTCAAATATATATTTTCCGAGGGGAGCAGTTTCTAGATTTCAGGTATGAAGTAAAAGAGAATGTTAAATGGTACTCACAAATCTGAGAGCAACCAAAGTAGACAGATATACCCAAACTTACTCTTATTTTACAGAATTTAAGAACCAGAAGATCTCATAAGACATCATACATTTTATCTCTTGCTTCAGTGTCAAGCTCAAGTCATCATGATCTCTGGGATATACTTACATGCATACACAGATGGCATATATATTTAATATAAATGCAATGTTTATAATTATGTGTGTCTGTATATGGACCAAATATGGTATATAACACTTATATATGGAATGAACAAACTTACATATATGTAGATATAATGTAGATAAACTTGAAGTCATACTCAATCACATCATGCACACACATAAATAGTTCTTAATAAGTATTTTTATATGCCATTTAATGATATTTTAAGGAGTTCTATTCCTAGACAAAAATTATTAATTGTGAATAATTTCAACTTGTTTATGTGGGACTTTAAACTTTTAACCTTCGTGCTGATGAAACCCAACTTTTTTTGGCTTTCCCAATATGCTAAGTTAAACACTGTATGAGATAGGTACTATTTTTATCCCCATTTTAGAGTGAGAGTCCAGGGCCTTTGGGTTACTTTCTTAACTTAATCCAAGTTGCAAGTGACAGAGCCAAAAATCATATCTATATTTCTAGCATTAACACTTCATGCTTTTAAAAAACAACTCTATTGAGTTAAAATTTACATGCCACAAATTCTTACATTTTAAGTGTACAATTCAGTGATTATTAGTAAATTTACTGAGGTGCAACCATCACCGTAATCCAACTTTAGAACATATTAATTTCCCCAGTAAGATTTCTCATGCCCATTTACAGTTAATTTCTGTTCCTACCCTCAGCTCTGGGCAGCCACTGATCTATTTCCATCTCTATAGGTTTGCCTTTTCTGGACATTTCATGTAATTGCAATCATAAGGGAAATAATGCTGGGAGTGAGAGGAAGAAGATCTGGGGTTGGGCCTAGGACCAAGTCAATTAGATCTCATTGCTACCTTACCTGTAAGATTTTGCTTACTGAGAAGAGCAAATAAGACAAGACTCCTAATTGTATTTGTGAAACCACATAAAATGATGATAGTTAATTATTATTGTATTTATTGCTTCATCATGAAGTAAATGACTCAAGTTTTCAAGATCAAATTACCTCTCTAAACTAAAAAAAAAAAATTGGATCTGGGGTAAGAAAGGTTGATGAACATAATTTCAACAGTGATAAATAAATCTAAGATTCTTCAGTTCAGGTAACCATTCCATGGCTATAAAGTTGACGGGAACTCTGGTTCAAATGTATATGCCACAAGTGGTAGCCTTTACTTATACAAAACTTGTAAACCATGGCCAAATACTAGTCCAGGCAGCCCGTAATAGTGACCACCAGTCCCAAATAGAGGAAACTGCATCAGTAAGAATCACCGGTGGTGTCCCTTTAAAATGCAAGTTATGGAATTAGTTGATTTGGAGCTGTAAAAATCTTCATTTAAAAACATTTTGAAGACCCATTTATACGCTAAAATTTCAGAACCAAACCTGAGTGAAAACAGTTCCTAGATATGTTACCCAGGAACAGCGTGGTCAATAACAAAAGCTGAGTCCAATTCTCATTGTGCAGAGGTTGCTGTTGGCCTCCAATATCCATTCTCTCTTCTCCCTTATAGTACAATCGTACCAGAATTTTTAATTGAGTACATGTTTGCCCAGCCTTCTTTGCTGGTCATTAGTGACACATGCTATGTTTAGGTCATGTCCTTAAAAAGAAAGTGGCGTGCTTTTTATTTCTCTCTTCCTCCTTCCCACTAGCTAAACTATGGATAGAGTAGTGGTGAGCCATCTATTACCATATGAATAAGGACAACATGAGTGAATCATCGGGGATCAAAAGCATAACCTCCTGGACTGCCTACTAGCTCTGCTAGGTAGAGAAATACACTTCCATTTTCTTTAAATTATTGTTATTTTCTTCTCTGCTAAAGAACTAAACCAATAACCAATATACCTGCTAAAAACATTCAATATTCAGAAAACTCAAGCAAGCTAACATTCGGATGTTTCCATTCCCGTGGGTATTTTTTTCTGAACATATTTACTTCACATAAAGATCTGGGTTTCTCTGCTATTCTGTGCAATCAGATGTTCAATTTGAAGAGCCTGAGAGGTCAGAGAAACATGCCACCATAAAAGCTTGTGGAGGAGGTGGCAGAGAAAAATCTAGTAATTTGCATGGCAGGGGTTTGTCCATCTGGTCTCACACTTTTGGGCTTGATAAATGTAAGATCACTGGTCTGAGTGAATGGAGGCCAGGGGACTGGTGTTAGTTTCTTTGGTTTCTCCAGAGGACTTGGCACACAGTGAACACCCAACACTATCTGTTGATTTATCCTCAGGAAGGCCTGTGGCAGAGAAGACTGCTGCACAGCATGAGTGCAGATAGAATGAAATTTGTAGAATCTTCAGAAGTTAATGCACACCCACACTGGAACTATCTCTTTAAAAGGGAGATAGGAGAGTGTGCAATACTGGGCAGGTGGAATTGGCAATTGCTGGGTTCCTTCCAGCTCTAACGCATCATGGCTTTCTCTCCCTCCTCCCCCAAATCTGTTGCTGATTCTCTACTATTTTAAGAATAAAGTAAACAACCCAAATTAAACACCTTTCATAAATGCACCCAAGTTCACTTTCTTTCCAGCTTTCTCTCTTCCTATACTTGCTCTGAATTCTCCCTGGCTTCTCCTGACCTCTCCTTCTGTTTCACCTGCTTCCTCTGCTTGGGGACATATCTACCTATTAAATTCCCATCCACTCTGTGTGAGTGACTGCCCTTCAGTGTTGTGTGAATACAGAAATTCCCTGATGGCAGGACAGGTGAATAGCCCTGACAGTTCCTGGATGTCATTTTAATAGATTTTGAATGATGATCTCTCACAGAAGAGACTCCATATGGCACAACTCCAAGTCAGAACCTAGAGCTGAAGATGCATGATGATCAATAAGGACTATGCCCACATTCCCGGTCACATGTGTACCCCAGGTGGACCAAGATCAGAACTGATTCTCTGCCATAGGCCTTCCTGATGGTTACTTCCATTTAAGAAATCACCAAAGTACCTTCTAAATGCTCTCATCATCTCTACCATATCTGGGTACCATCCACACCTCCCCCACCACTACTGTCTTGGTCACCATTAGCTCCTACCTGAACTCATCTGAAGTACTGAAATAGCCTCCCTACTGGTCTCTCTTCTCTTCTAATCTACCCACTCCAGTTTATTCTATACAAAAAGATCTGAATGACTTAAAACCCACCAATGACTTCCCAATTACCCTGATCATGTTACAACAACTCTAATGATCTAACTCCTACCAGTCCTTCTGAATTCATCTTGTACTACCCTCCCTGATTCTACTGTACGTCAGTCACACTGACCTGTTCCTCAATATACCAAGTTCTCCCTGATCCATAGTCCTTGCATTTTTAGTATCTTCTGCTTGGAACACACTGTCTGTTCAGCTTTGCTGGCTGGTTGCTTCTCATCAAACAAGTCTCAATTCAAAAGTTACCTTTCAGAGAGAACTGTACCTCCCTAGCTAACATTCCTCTCTCACCATATCAGACCATTTCTTTCAGAGCACTTAATATTATTCAAAATTAATTTATTTTCATTGAGTATGTCATTGAATATCAATAAATTGCTGTTAAATGAATGAGTTTAGCATTATGGTTAAGAACTCAAGTTCTAGCCTGGCCAGCATGGCTCAGTGGTTGAGCGTCGACCTATGAACCAGGAGGTCATGGTTCAAATCCCCATCAGGGTACATGCCTGAGTTATGGGCTTGATCTCCATTGTGGGGCTTGCAGGAGGCAGCCAGTCAA
The DNA here is from genome assembly GCF_027574615.1 of Eptesicus fuscus. Taxonomy (NCBI): domain Eukaryota; kingdom Metazoa; phylum Chordata; class Mammalia; order Chiroptera; family Vespertilionidae; genus Eptesicus; species Eptesicus fuscus. The sequence goes on from NC_072491.1 coordinate 7,955,661, forward strand.
TGATTCTCTCTCATCACTGATGTTTCTCTCTGAAATCAATAAAAATATATATTTAAAAAAAGAACTCAACTTCTGGAGCTAGGCTTTCTGAGTGAGTCTTGGCTCTGAGACATGAGATGTATGGGTCTGTGGGAAAGTTTCTTATTCTCTTTGTGACTAAGTTTCCTCATCTGTAAAATGGGGGTGCTAATAGCACCTACTTTATAGGATTGTTGTCAAGATTAGATAAATTAATACGTGCAAAAGAGAGAAATGATGCTTACATCAAACATTTTATGCACCCAGAAAAGTCAGCTCACGATTTAAAGAATATTTAAATTTCTAACCACGATGAAAGCTGAAAAGCGTTTTGTTACTACATAGGTTTAAAAAGTGCTTAAGGTTCTAGGAGGAACCAGAACCCCTTAGGGATCATTATATGCAACATTTTTTGGCCCCTGAATTATTAAGGTAAGCTGTTGTTGAGGATTTTGATTTTTCCTCATTAATTCACTCATTTATCAGAGCAATTTACGGAATTATTATATGTAATGGTTTGTGCGAGGTTCTAAAATAGATGGATTGCCCATAGACTTGAGAACAGATATAAACAAACGCTGATAGTACGATGAACATCAAAATCTATGTTTCCAGAACCATGTGTACACTGAGGAGGGAGCATGGAGAAAGAAGTACCCACCCCAACCCTCTTGGGGTCAGAGACGGCTGGCCAGTGAAGATTTGTGGTCCTTGCAAGGCAGACTCTAGCCTTGGAGTGCTGGCAATTTTGGGAGCACCGGTGGACTCCCCATTGTGGGTTAAAATACCACGCAGGAAACATGCAGTCACTTCATTAGTGCAGATCCAGGAAAGAACACAGAGTGATCTGCTCTACCCAGAAGCACGTGAGTAAATATGCCACACATATGTATTTACACAAACGCAGCATTAAAGGCCTGCTCAGAGCAGGGAGGAGAGTGTTGAAACCTGATTGCGGAGCAAGCATTTCCTGAGGGATGTTGTCTGTCAGTCTGTTTGTGCTAGCTGATTGAAAATCACATGTGGCTTTCAGATGTAGGAAAGGAAAAGTATTTTCATTTAAAGATGGGGAGTATTTTTTGTATTTATAATGCTTGACATAAGCCACTTGGGCAATCATACAATATTTCTGGGCAAATCTTTGGGCACAAATTTTTGGAAAAACTTCTAAAAACCATCTTATTGGTTCCCCCTCCCCTTTATTTTCTCTGACCTTGTCCTCTTTCAGGAATGGGGTGTGTTCTAGCCTAGCGCCCCTTATTTCTATATTTCAGGGAGATGATAAGGGGGTGAAATTTATTTTTTCCCTTTAATCAATGCCAAATCTTACTACAAAAAAAAGTGAATGAGAAATAAAAGTCTGATAAGACTGATTTTGTGAATAAAAAGGTCTGAAGGTGAGTTTTTAAATAGGAGGTTGAGACCTGTGAAAAGGGCAGTCAAGAAATGTAAGAAGAAAAGCAGATTGGCTGTTTATCTAATTCTCTCCTGATTAAAAAGTAAATAAAGCCACCCCACATTGCTCAGTGGTTGAGCGTCAAGCTATGAACCAGGAGGTCACGGTTCGATTCCCAGTTGGGGCACATGCCAGGTTGTGGGCTTGATCCCCAGTGTGGAGCATGCAGGAGGCAGTCGATCAATGATTCTCTCTCATCATTGATGTTTCTATCTCACTTTCCTTCTCCTTTCCTCTCTGAAATCAATAAAAATATTTTTTAAAAAAAGTAAATAAAGCTTCAGAAGAGGAAATGATACAGCATTCCAGCTGAGTGTGTTAGTTTGGGAGTCAACTAGACGTAGGTCTGAAAGCTGCCCTGCTATTTACTAATTATTTTACCTTGGTGGCAGAGCCAGTTAGGGTTCCTCAATATTCACCCTCTCTTCCTCCTGGGCATGTAGCTAGATTGCATTTCCCAGCCTCCCTAGCAGTTCCATGTGGTCACATGATTGAGTTCTGGCCCCTGACCATCTCCACCTTGATCCATGGCCAAACTACTTTGGAATATCACATGAGATAAAAATAAAGTTTTGATGGGTTAGGCAGCAAAAACTTTGAGGTTGATATAGCAGCTAGTCTATTCTTACACATTTGATTAAAATTCCTAAACTCTGCTTTTGTTTCATGGGTTAACATAACTACCTTATAAGTTTATGAGGACCCCCAGGTGGTTCCTTTTACTAGTCTTTCAGCTACTTTCTTCTTTCATATACTTATATTCTCCATTATTAAAATTTAAAAAAAATCATAGTCTTCATTCTCTGATGCCCACTCTGTTCGCTAACTGGAGAAAATTTGTAAGCAAAGTAAAGTAACCTAAGAATGGTGACTCTAAATAAGCCACCATTAGGAAGGAATAACAACCTGCTGTCAAGTCCTTAATTCAGTGTAAGATATAAGCTAGGGTCTTATGGGGCCAGTCCCTGAGCAGTTATATCAATCAAAAACACAAGGTGAACTCTCGATGCTTTGAAGGTTAACACAGACCATTACTAATTTTCTCAAAAGGGATGCCACAGAGATTTTACACAAACATGCTGCTCAGAGTTTCTCAGAAATACTTTCTAGACATCAGACTCTCCTCCAATTTCACACTCATGCTAACCACTAAAAACCTCTCCCACGCTCTAATCCATTTGGTTTCCTTTCCATCAAAGTTATCATTGCCTTTCCTCTCTCCTCCCCCTCATTGCTGTCACCCTGCTGGAGGAAAATGATGGACTTTCTGGCCCTGCCCACCAGCCTAGCCAGACCACACATTGCCGCGAGTCTCAGGTTTTATCATCTACTTCATGGAGGAAGGTACACGCCCTGGTAAGTATGGTTCTAATTTCCTCCATCAGCTGAACTTGTAAATCATTCACATGGGATATTGTCAGTGAGTAAAGTTCTCTATTTGTTATATGATTTAATCTAATGGCTTCTCAGTGACCCGAGAAGGGAAAAATCAGAATGGGAATATTCAAATCTTCATTCTGACAATAAGCAGTTAGGAAGAGTTCTTCACCGTCAAAGTAAAGCTGAGGATTTATTTCAAGAAAAGGAAGGATGACTAAACCTGGCCTAAGAGGCCTGGGTAAAGAACACCAACCCTTGACCTCTCTGAAGCGGTGGGCAGAGCGAGTCAGACGGGAAGGGTTGGTGCAGTCCAGGCATACTCTGATTGAGTGCACGCAGGGAGAAGCCTCTCTTGCTAATAATACCTCTTGCCTGTGGCTTCCCATGGTACCCGAAACGCCCACATTCCTAATATATATAAGGATGAGACACTGTGAAAATGCAATTTTCATGTAGGAGAGGCAAATGTAATCATCACTTCTATTACTTTAGATGGCCATGTTTATTCAGGTAATGGGAACTGAGGTCCTGGGTGACTAACCTAAGTTGAAAATAGGACAAACCAACGACTTGGGGTCCAAGGGGAGGAAGCCACTAGGAGCAATCCAAACGCTTGTGACCTTTCACATTGCGGAAATCACGGATGTGAGGGATTGCGAAGGGCTTGCAATTTTGCTCTACTTCTAAAGTACCAAGAGACATGTGATGCCTGCGTGAGAGAGAGAGAACTTTATTACTCACAGAGCAGAGGCGGCATGAGCTCTGTGTGAGCACTGGTTCTCCGTGTCACCCAGGCCCCGTGGGGGGCACTGTGCGTGCAGTGCGTTTGGGGCATATCTGAGTGACACTGACGTTAGGCGATTCTGAGAGTCTATAATGGGTTGTAAGCAAACCTATCCAAACTTTTTCCCACAGAGAGATATTGTCTTTACTATCCTGGACAGCGAACAAATTTGCTCTTTTCTCTGGAGGGAGATAGTGGCTCTACCTTTCAGTACTGTTGGCTCTATATGCATCCTTGAAAAGATAGTCCTGAACAAAAGTTGTTCAGTGTCTTTGCTCAACAGATGTGCAGAAATTCGAGAGCTCCATGGAGAAATATTTTCTAACGGTGGCGGCAGTGTGTACTGAACCAGGCATATTGAGAGTAGTTAAATCGACCTGGGTCCAAGTCCAGCTCTACCATTATTGTTTAGCAGATTTCAAGGAAGTTACTGAAACTCTCTGAATTTCAGATTTTGTCATTTATGAAATAGGAACGATATGTAAGGTTTCCATAAAAGTTGTAAGGGTTAAATAATATGCTCAGAGATGTAAGGGTTAAATAATATGCCCTGTAAAGTGAATAGTAACTATGATTATATATGTATATTGTATGGGGAATGTATAACATTATATTTTAAATTTTGCAATATAATGCTATATATTATTTTATTTTGTACTTCATATTAACATGCCATATATATATATATATATATATATATATATATATATATATATATAGATAGAGAGAGAGAGAGAGAGAGAGAGAGAGAGAGACTAGTAAATCTAGTTAGGTTTAATTTGCTATTTAACTTGTTAATACTGAGCCCAGTAAAGAGCCTTGGCAAGAAGACAGGGTCCCTGGGTTCCAAGTCCACCACAAGCCACCTGTGTAGTTTTAGCCAGTCACTAAAACTCACTGGTCCGAGGAGGAGACTGGACAAGCATTCAGAGATCACAAAAAGATGTGATCGTAGTGCCAGGCCTGAGCAATGGTTAGTGACTATCTTTAGAGTTGGGTTGAGAAAAATGTTGAGCCTGTATCTACTAGGCTCCGCAGAAAAGTGTGCCCATGATGAGTTAGCCATACCTTCGAAGTGCAGCCATATCTTTGTTGAGGGCCTGAGTGGGGCTGGGGTAGGGTGGGTTGGAGGGGGTAAAATTGTGATAGCACCCTGGTCATTGTTTTACATATAACAGTTGCTAAGTTAATACGTGTTAAGTTATTAATTGAGGAATTGAGCAATAAGGTTTTCGGAACCCTGGGTAAAGGATGAAAATGAGGAGGACGTAAAGTGATTGGCAGGTGAGGGGGTGGCAAAGAACCACTTTGCATGTCACTTTGGGATGAGGGGAGGCCTACTTTCAGTTAGGCCATGACCTCTAAGCCAGGTTAAGTACTTCTGGAAATCCCAAACTGTTATCAGGCTGTCTGTGCGGCCCAGATGGTCTTTTTTCAGATGGCCTGGTCTGTTGATGCTGCCTCTGGTTTCTCCTGGGCTCCAAATTACTTCTATGAAGCAGCTGCTCAAACATTTTAATGGCCACAATTAAACAGTCCCAGAGGCTGACCTTTAGACATGGCAGTGGCTAATTGAGCCAAATGCCCTGGACTCTGCCATATTTGACAAAGCCTTATAAGTCCAGTATGGCTCAATATTTTGTTTGGGTTTCCAACACATGTTTAAGGAAAAAGCTTACTTCCAATCACACTAGTAGAAATGGCAACAACCTGGGGATGAGACAAGAATTTTGAAGAAATACCAATGTCTTTATAAGAAAAATATCTTATAAATGGCAAGTTTGAAGGGCTCTCAAGATTATCTAGACTTATTAAATTATTATTAAACAGGTAGAGCTCTACCTGTTTAATAATAATTTATTAAACAAATAAATAAATTTGTTTAATAAATTATTAATTATTATTCCAAGCTCTACCTGGAATGGGGGAAAAAACAAAAAAACAAACAGTGACTTAGAAAATCAGAAATAAAAGAGGCAAAGTAACAACTGACATCACAAATGCAAAGTATTTTTATGAAAATACTATGAGCAACTCTATGCCAATAAATTGGACAACATGGTCAAAATGAACAAATTCCTGGCAACATACAATCCCCCAAAACTCAATCAGGAAGAATCAGAAAACCTGAGTAGACCAATAACAACTAAAGAAATTGAAGCAGAAATCAAAAACTCCCAGCAACAAAAGTCCTGGACAGGATAGCTTCACAGGCAAATTTTACCAAACATTCAAAGAAGAATGTTCTTTGCCACCCCCTCACCTAGCCTCCTCAAATTATTCCAAAAAATCAAGAAGATGGAAGACCTCCAATATCTTTTTATGAGGCCAGCATTATCCTAATTCCAAAAACAGATAAAGACACTACAAAAAAAAAGAGAATTACAGGCTAATATTCCTGATGAGCATATGCTAAAATCCTCAACAAAATTTTAGGAAAATGGACAAAGCAATACATTAAAAAGATCATACACGATGACCAAGTGGGATTTATTCTGGGGATGTAAGGCTAGTATAATATTCACAAATCAATAATTGTGATACATCACATAAACCAAATGAAAGGTAAAAATTACATGATCACATCAGTAGACACAGAAAAAACAATTGACAAAATCCAGCACCCATTTATGATGAAAAAATCTCAGCAAAGTGGGAATAGAAGGCTCAGACCTCAATATAATAAAGGCTATATGTGACAAACCTACAGCCAAAAACACACTCAATGGGCAAAAAGTTAAAAGCATTTCCCTTACGATCAGGAACAAACCAGGAATGTATGTTTATACCACTCTTATTCAACATAATACTGAAAGTCCTAGCCACAGCGATCAGATAAGTAGAAAAATAAACTAAAAAACATCCAAATTGGAAAGGAGGAAATAAAAGTACATGACATGATATTGTACATAGAAAATCCTAAAGACTCCACCAAAAGACTACTAGAGTTAATAAATGGATTTGACACAGTAGCAGAATACAAAATTAACATACCAAAATCAATGGCACTTTTATACAATCATGAACACTCAGAAAGTCAAAAGAATACCATTTACCATTGCAACAAAAAGAAATAAGGTACCTAGGAATAAACTTAACCAAGGAGGTAAGAGACCTTTACTGAGGAAACTATAGGACAGTGGTCGGCAAACTCATTAGTCAACAGAGCCAAATATCAACAGTACAACGATTGAAATTTCTTTTGAGAGCCAAATTTTTTAAACTTAAACTATATAGGTAGGTACATTGTTATTAACTTAATTAGGGTACTCCTAAGCTGACCTTTGCTAAAAACTCAAGGGGCCAAAGAGCCGCATGTGGCTTGTGAACCACAGTTTGCCGACCACTGCTATAGGACATTGAAAAAAGAAATAGAAGGAGATACAAACAAGTGGAAGCTTATGCCGTGTTCATGGGTTGGAAGAAATTAATATCATTAAAATGTCTAGACTACCCAAAGCAATCTACAGATTCAACGCAATATCTATTAAAATGCCATCAGCACATTTCATAGACCTAGAACAAATATTTCATAAATTTACATGGAACCAAAGGGGACCCTGAATAGCCTCAGCAATCTAGAAGGAGAAGAACAAAGCAGGAGGAATCACAGACCAGATATCGAAGTATACCATGAAGCCATTGTAATCAAAAGAGTCTGATACTGGCACAACAACAGGTATATAGACCAACAGAAGAGAGACCCCAGTAATCGACCCACATCTTTATGGTCAATTAGTATTTGACAAAGGGGGAAAGAGAATACAATGGAGTGAAGACAGTCTCTTCAATAAATCGTGTTGGGAAAATTGTACAGGCACATGTACTCATTTTCTAGAAAGAGAAAAAGCAAGGTAAATAATATGTGATAGGTATTGTGTTAGGTATTTGACATGCCTAAAACATCATTCATTGTTTGGATGATGGTCACATTTAGGAAATGGGCATGATCCGCTACCCAATCAGTAGGAATTAACTCAATTAATTTTCTGGCATATGCTCCTGAAATCCAGAAATGATTTTCAGTAACTACCAACTGGAGTCAAAATAAAATTTCTGCAACAGATTTTTTAAAAGGCTTATTTTTGCACTTATCTAAAGGTGGTATGTGTTTTAATTGGCAATTAAGGCATACCTAACACACTATGGGGCCTCAGGATGACATCTGGGAACATGAGCAGGTGGAATACCTGAGAAAACCACTTGTGCTTTTAATCTGGACCCCCGTAGTAATTACACAAGGTGTGTGTCAATTTCTTTAGAAAAACCTGAGTCCTTTAGTTATGTTTTAATCTAACTTGTTCACTTGACATATTTATTCTAATTGCTATTACTTTGAAAATTGCTAAAAATATGAAAATACGAGGGGTTGCCTCACTACTCTCCAGGGGACTCCTGTGAGGGAATACTAGTACATTCAACAGCTGGCTTTTTTGCACACAGGCTTACAGAGAATTGTCCAAGTTCACCTCACAAGTAATTCATACTTGTATAGAAGACCCAAATATAAGATTTAGAATAATGCTTTTTTACTTCAGATGTGTCACTGACAATAGCCTGTAGAGAGGTAAGTGAAAAGTTAACAAAAATGTTTCTGGATTGAAACTTGCCTTCCACCTCATCGATTGTGGATTTATTTCGGGCAGCAGCTAACCCAGCCTTTGAACACTAGTAGCTATCAAAACATGACACTTTCACCTGAACCAAAATAAAAGCTCCTTTGAATCTTGTTTCCAAATCTGTAAGTTAAGGATGATGATAATATATACTTCACACCACTATAGTGAAGATTAAAATAAATGATCAATGAATATAAATCAACCTCAAAATTTAATTTCATTTTCTCCAATAATATTGGCAAAAGGCCTGGGAGGGGTGGGTATGGGGTAGAGAGAGTCAATAGGAAAAAAAAAAGTAGACATCTGTAATACTTTCAACAATAAAGATAAATTAAGAAATAAATATAAAAGCAAACACAAAACACCAAATACACACACACACACACACACACACACACACACACACACGTATAACTATATATATATACTAGAGGCCCGATGCACGAAGATTCGTGCAAGTATAGGCCTTCCTTCCCCTGGCTGCTGGCACCGCCTTCGCTCAGGCCCGGAGCCGCCTTCCACCTCTCGCCTTGTCATGTCAATTTGCATTTTCCCTCCTTATTGGCTGTGGGTGCTGCCATCTTTGTTGTGGAGTTACGGTCAATTTGCATATTCCATCTTTATTAGAGAGGATATACTAGTACAGCTAGGTTTTTCAAATGCCTATATTCACAAAAGCCTGTGAAAATTGTCGCAAATAACTAAGGAGATGGTTAGTTTTTAACGATTAAAAGCATTTGAAAGAGCATGTGTAAATATGTATAGTTTGCTATATGCAGACGTGTTAAATGTCTTCCGATGCAGACCGCCTCAGACATGGCCTCAGAGAAACTCCCTTCGTTCTCCTGTGGCTGGGGATGTAATGCTCTGCCCTGTACACAGGTAATGCTGGCGCACTGCTGTGACAGTCCTTATGCCGATGGTTTTAGTCAAGTAGTTCCACAAACAGGATTGAGAGTCAGGGGTACGTTCAGGCTGCAGAGTTGGGCGTGTTGCTTTTTTCTGACCACAGGCAGGGTTCGTCTCTCATTCATCTTGGGTGTTTGTTTCTGCCTTGCACGTGGTAGATGTTCAATGCCTTCATCAGAGTAATAACCGTCATTATAATAAACATGAGGTCAGATTTATTCGAGGTGTTGAACGTTAGCATTGCCTTTTTAGAATTTATGCCTTGTACCCTAAAATGTCAAAATATATATTGAGGATAATTTCACTTAGCTGCACTAATGTAAGTGGACTTATATCTGTAGAAGAGTATGGTCAAAAGATACATCACATTCATAAAGAAATATTCAACTGTGTTCAACCTTTGCGATTACAATTTATGAGGAACTTTTCAAAATTCAAGAAAAAGGACAATGTAAGAGGAAGGCCAGTTATACCTATGACCTCTAAGGAGTGGTGATTTCGAAAAGTATTTTTAAAAAGTGATGGAAGATACTAAAAATATAATTTTAATAATCTAAGCATTAGATGACTGGGGGATAAGCCAGTGTAATCACTAACTATTTAAGTGGTGCCTAAAGCCACAACTAAATGATTTGACAAACTTGGAAAACTAGACTCAATACACGTGTCCACTTAGAAGTCTACAGTGAATAGCTTTATGCCATGGTCATTCCTGGATATTTCAGAAAATATCGCTGTCTAAAAAATCTTTATTTTTTTGTTTTCCTATTTCCAAATTCAGAAGAAATAAACTGGCAACATCATATTAACATATTTACATGATGAAATATGTAGATGCAGTATAATTTTTGCAGATGGTAGAATTAGAGAATGTATACTGAACAGGAGGAAGGCCCGATATTTGAAATGTCAGTCATGACACTATTTTTGAAATAAATTTCCTGATTGTTTTTTCATTAACAGAACTGAAGTTCTTTTATTAAAAGTGCTTTACATGTTTGTGTAGAGTATATGTATGCAGAGTTTTGAAAATAAAATCTTTAAAAGAAGGTGAAGTGACGGACAATTTAAGGTATATTTATGTGTGCATTCTATTTGTCAGGCACTTCACCAGCCATTTAGTCAAGTAGGTATTACTTCACCACTCACAATAAAGTAGGTATTAACACTCCATCTTACAGATGAGGCACTGAGGCTAAAGAAAATAAATTACTCTCCCAAATGCCCATAGATAGTAAGCGAGCGAATCAGAAATCACATGTGAGTCTGTCTAAAAGCAAAGTTTACTTCCTAATCTTGCTAATCGTTCTAATTTTCTAACCTTTTAACTTAATTTTTCACTCTATTCCACTGTGCATGTTCAGATTCTTGTTTTCTATTCTGCTAGCCCCTTCACCTTCTCAACAATGAAACAATTCCAATTAACCGTCTTCAGGGGTCTCTCAAAAGAGGTGAGCTCTAGTTTGTCATAATATTCTACATTGTAAGTTATTTGAAACGGTGCCAACTGCAAGTGCTTTATTTTTACCTCATGACAGCTGTGATACAGGAAATGCAGCATATTTCAAAAATAGGCATAGTAATGATACCAGCTAAACTAGCTAAATCTTTACAGTCCTTACTATGTGTCACTCATTAGACCACGTGTTTTACCTGAATTACCTCATGTAATCTCCATAAAAATCATACAGGTTAGTTATTATTTTGACCCATATTTATTTATTTATTTATTAAATATATTTTTATTGATTTCGGAGAAGGAGGGGGAGAGAGATAGAGAAACATTGATCGTCTGCCTCCTGCATGCCCCCTACTGGGGATCAAGCCCTCAACCCGGGCATGTGCCCTTGACTGGAATCAAACCCAGGACCCTTCAGTCCACAGGCCTCTATCCACTGAGCCGAACTGGGTAGGGCTTATTCTGACCCTCTTGTAAAGACGAGAGAATTGAACTTAAATAAGTTCCTCAGGATAACGAGAATTTGGTGAAGAGCACGTATCTGTCCAGGTGGAATTGGTGTACAAGGCCAGGACCACTCTACAGGCTTCGTCTCACTGGAGCGCCCACCTACTGGTATTAATCGTTACCTTTGTGACATGGACATTTAGGAGGCGTTGCATAGTTTCGTTTATTTCCTGACTCAAAAGAAACGAAGCTCACTCCAAATGTTCTCCAACTGTTTTAGCTTTTGGCAATGTTCAGTGTCTGAGACATACAACTAAAATAATTTTATTTCCAGTTTATTATTTTTTTAATTTTTAAAATACAAAGATTTGTTTTGTTAATTGCCTATTTTTTAAAAGATTTTTAATTGATTTTTAGAGTGAGAAGAAGAGAGGGAGGAGGGAGAGAGAGAGAGAGAGAAGAGAGAGAGAGAGAGAGAGAGAGAGAGAAATATCGATGTGAGAATGAAACACTGATGGGCTGCCTCCTGCATGCCACCTACTGGGGACCAAGCCTGACACCTAGGCATGTGCCATGACCGAGAATCGAACCAACTGGCAACCCTTCAGTGCCCGGGACAATGCCCAATCACATGAGCCACACTGGGCAGGGCCTTTCCCAGTTTCCTAAATACGATATAGTAAATATTTGCAGGATTTTTCTGTTTTTAAAGATTTGTTTCCAATTATTACCATGAAAACAACTGTGTCACCTTAGAGATTATTTTTAAACGCTATGCACTAAGACGGTGTTTCAGTTTGACCTGTGAAAGCTTAGCATTTTAAAACGTTACAGACATCTCAAGGATGCGTTCATTTTAAAACGCTTCATAGGAAAAGGAAAAACATTTGAACTAAAACAGGAAATGTGGCAGTGTGAGCCGTGAGCTGGTAAAAATAGGTGTCTAATTCTGGAGAAATCCGTTATTAAGCACTCCAGAGTGAGGAGATAAAAATACAGCATTCCACCACCCTTTGTGTCTGGTGTTTTTCTGGGGCTCATCATGCCAACTTTTGATGCAGAAAGTCAGTGTGCAGCACCAAGCACAGAAGCGACTTGTTCTCCCCTCCCTGCTCTTGGGGTTTCATTCGCCACGTTGCCATCCACGCAGTCAGGCACACCCCCCGGAAAGTGCTGGCGAGGTGGGAAGACCTGCCAATCACGTTTGCTGGTCTAGGGGGGCCTTTCCGCCCGATGCCCCCGAAGGCAGGGCTGCGGGAGCCAATGGCCTCGCGTTCATCTCTCCTCTTCTCAGATACAGGCAATTAAAAGTTTTAAAACTTTACATATGCTGTGTAAAATGTTTAAACACCCTCCTTCCGCGGAGATCACTGGAAGAGTCCCAAGATTTTCTTTCAAGAAAACATCATATTAATATTCCTGTGTATCTGAGATTGAACATTTCGCCGTCTTTCTGCGGCACCTTTTATTGTTCCTCCTCGCAGTGCACCTGAGTCACATTGTGCAGCTGGCAGAGAGCCCAGATTCCCCATTTAGGAACAGTTTGATGATTTCACTTTTTCTTCTTCTTCTTCTTCTTTTTTTTCCTCCCCCCAACAGCAGGTGCTCTACTTTGTAAACAATGCCAGTCGCCATAATATTATTAGCTTTTGGATTTTTATTACATCCTCGCCTCCCTACATATTTTTAAACTTCAGTGCAAGGAATCTTTTGGCACCAGCTCAGCAGGCTCCTTATTTCATAAAAAAGATCGATTCCAGCAGATAGAGTGCTTCATTGTCATTTATAATTAGAAAGCATAAGATTTACCTAATCATAAAATTAGCCAGTATTTTCAGGTTTGTCTCTATTTTTTTTTTAAATTTCTTTTTTAAGGTAATGCATTCACATCTGTCCCGTGCAGCATGCTAATTCCCTTTCAGTGCATTCGTTTCATAGATGTTTAACCCTTTTCACCCATTATCTAAAGGGAGCTCTCGTTTGGCTTATCTTCACTGTGAAGGCTGTAGTTAGTTAAAAGCTAGATTTTTTTTTTAAACACTTCACAAATGGCCAAAGCCCACAAGAACCGATGCATTCAATTGAGTTATTGTAACAATCAATATGTATCGCTGCATGATCGATTTAGCTTCAGCAGTCAGCATGAAATAAGGAGATGGCTGAGGTGATACAATTGACCAGGCTTGTTGTCAAATGTAATTTATTATATTCCCAGCAATGGTGACCAAACCCTGGGCAAGAAGAGTCTTTTGAAAATAGCAAGTACTCAATATAAGTATTTGTTGAAACCAATTCACATAAAAAATGTCCCCATTGTCCTCAGAATTTAAAGTTTTATCCCCTATAATACTATATATTTATGAAATTTTTGTAAAAAAACTGTTTTCTAAAATCAGTTCAAGTCACTCTTGGAAATACTGAATTAAGCTAATCTACAATGAATTAGCCAGTCAGGAGATACTTTGCAAGAACTGCTGTGTGTAACTGGTGAAAAACAAGAAATTATTTCCAGCCCAAGTCTCGATATTCCTTTCATTTTCCATTTTCTGAGATGAATTTTAAGATAACATTCAGCATAAACAATATTAAACCTTTTTCCCCCTTCAGGTTGTGAGGGACTTTCCATTAGCTAACCAAAAGGGAGAGAAATCAAGCTATTTTAATTCTACAGCTATGATCTTTCCCGTTAAACTGCATTTAGAGCTACATTTTTTCCAGATCACTTCAATAAGTGAAAGCCCAACAGAGAACAGATGCAATATAAGAGCAATACAGGAAGAAAAAAATTAAAAATCCTTTGTTCTCCCTGCAGATTTACAACCATAAATCTATTAGCATTATTTTCCTTTCTTCTCTCTTTCTCCTTTTTTTTTGTTTGTTTGCTTTGTTTTGTTTTGTTTTTGCATCCCAAGCCAGATCTCAAGTTCTCTGAAGCAACCCTTAATCAAGCTCCCCAAAGGCCTACGACTGCACGCAGCAATTTCTCCCCTGCTCTCAGCACAGATGTTTCAAGCACATTCCATTACACCTACATGCCATTACAGCTAATGGCTTACTCTGATGAAGAAAGCTGCTTTCTGCTCAGTGCAGCAAAGGGGAAAATTTCCTCCTGTACAGTTCGATCCCTGCAACAATGAGATGTGGGGGCAGGTGGTACAACAGAACTCTCTAATGTTAATTACATACTGTATTACCCCCAAATTTGGCTGGTCATTAATTATGCTAATTTACCTTCTTGAAAATGAGCACCATCAATGTGAACATTTGAGCAGATGATAGCAAAACGTAGTCCATCATAGATGCTTATAAACCTCTTGAACCCTTTGAGCCATCCAAAATATGCTGACCGGTCTTGGACATAGCTAATTTAAGAAAAAATAAATGGTTTATGGCTAACCTTGGTACTCCTCATAACAATTATTCTGATTTTTCAGAAAATTAATAATGGCAGGAAGCAATTTCTGCAAGTCCTGGGTAGAAATGCATGTTATTATTTTTTTAAAAATGTATTAAATATAAAAAAATAAGTATACGATCTAAAACATCAAAGAAAAAAAAGGCTAGTTTACTTTGCACTGAATCAAAATGATAAGGTTCTTTTGGAGCAGAAAAGGTGGAGGAAAAGTGGAAAATAAAACTTCCCTGGCAATGTTTAAAATTTTCATGACATGGAGAGCTGCAGTGATTTTCTCCTATGCATTTTTCATTGAGTTTTGATAAAGGGAGATGAGCATTGTCTTGAACAGTTGTAGATTGTATTTTTAAATTTATTACCTCATAAAAAATTAACACGTGTCTCCTTCCAACTAAAGCTCAGGTTTTACTATATTGATCCTAAGTTTAATAAAGTGCGCGAATCAGGGTAGGCTATTTTTCCCTGAGTTAAATACATATGAATTAAGTACAATTTCATTTCGATCTGTAGACATTGATTGGATTTCAGGAGTAAACAGAATATCTTTTCTATGAACAGTCTCCCTTCCCTCTTTAAGGCTGCTGTTTCCTTCTCTCCATCTCCAAGAAGCCATCATCATATTAACATAGATGACAATCTGGCAAGGAGGTGCTGATCAAAGATAAATTTCACACTCTCACTTCGAATTTTCTAATTACACCATCTGTGTCAGACTCTTTCGTGGCAGTTCTGCCCAATCTGTCAAATGCTGCGTGCCTATGGGAATGCAGAGGAGCTGAGAAAATCTCCTTGTCTCCCCCCACCCTCCCCGACAATCCATCACCCCCAATCGGAGCCGGGCAGATATATTAGTCTAATTGGGGACTGGAAGGAAGTTTACAGGTTGCATCAGAGATGAGGTGTTTTGGGGATGCAAGACATGAGACTGCAATTTGAATAATATTACAGGGCCTGCCCCAGCATGTCTCCGAGCAGGCAGAGAACAAGCCATGCATGCAATATCAGGATGGGAGGGGTGAAGACCAGAGAGCCATTTTTAAAGGAATCGTGAATGACAAAAGTGTCTCCTTTCATTTCTCTCTTTTTTAAAATAAATGACTGTGAACAGGCACTGATGGAAGGCATTTATCCTTTTATTATAACGTTATAAAACATAAGTATAAGGTGTTAAACACAATGACCTGGTTGATGTGGCCAGATCTATTTGAATCAAAGCCCAACAAACAAATACAATAGTTCTTCCTAAATAACACAAATTAGTTCTTCTGGCATATACATGACGCTCCCAATTGGATATAATAGATTAAAAACAAAAGACACTGAAGGCTGCAAATATATGTTGAATTTTAAGAGTAACTTTGATCTCTTCTTCTTTTTTTTTTTTTAAATTTAGGATAAAAAAAGTCCATGAAATACCAAAGAAAAACAAAATGACTGCCCTTTCAAACTAGAGTCATGGCATAATAACTATTTCCAGTTATTGATTTCTCTCTGCTACATGCCACTGCCTTTAAGTCATGTTGCAACTGATGTCAAGGTATGTGACTAAACATAATAAATCATTTTTAACTTTTCAAGGGTATACTCTTATGTGTGTTTATCTAAAAATGGTACTGCTATGAAACCCAGGAGATCCATCCTTTATTTTTTCATATAAAAAGTTCTTATAATAATAATACTTCTGTTGCCCTTGAGAAATCTGTGATCACTTTGTATCCTAGTCGTGGTCAAATAGGAAAGTCTCTGGTAACAGGGAAACAGCAACGTAATGCCAGACAATTTGACTCTGGACCAAGCTGTGTTAATTACTTTTCTGATTCTCTGTTTTCTATCAACTTCACTCTTCTCATTTCATACATTTGTGGCATATGCATGTAAAAGCATCTTAAAGATTAGACAACGTCTCCAACACGACAATATCATGTTGTTAATGCCTTTAGTTATAGTGAGTTGGAGAGATATTTCCCCAAATATACTATCCCCATATCCAAATGCAGCAGTAGGACCTCTCCTGCAAGCATTTCACCCTCTGAGTAATTAAATTTAGAAGAACAGGGCTATGTCTGACAATTCTGTCTTGCATACTGTATATGATCACAAGCTGTTTATTAAACAGCACTGGCATATTTAATATTCATAAGGAAAGGAAAATGCTACTTGAGTCACGGAGCAAACCAGACTGATGATGCTGACATGACTGCATTTTAGGGAAGGAAACCTAACAACCTGAGCCTTTAGCATTTTCTTGCTTCTGAAAATCAGGACGTTGCCATCAAATATTTATGCAAACTTTGCAGGTTTTTTTTAGATTCTAGAATGTTTCCTTTTCAAAGAATGGACAAGATAAACTCACTATGGACAATTTCTCAACAACTTCCGTGTGAGGACGTGTGTAGGTAAAATTTAAACCTCTGCTTACAGAGACTGTCTTCTCCAACCTTGCTAATAAATCCATGGGAATACTGATTTTATTGGAATTTAGAGTTTGACTTATTAAGACGTAAATTCACTATTGGCTTCTTTCTCATAAGTATATATACAAACATACACATTCATATATGTCACATCTATCTATCTACCTATCAATCATCTTATCTATTATAACTTGAATATTTAGAGAAATGTAAAAAGAGCATTATGGATTATCAAGTTATAGCCCAGAGACTGGACATACAAAGAAAACACTAAATAAATCTATCCTTTGCATTGAAGAGTAGAAAGATGAGGAAAAAATTAAAAACAGTATTCAATTTCATGAGGAGTTATTGCCCATGGTGAGTAAAAAAAGTGTTTTTCATAACAAACCTTCTGAATACCCTAACATGGGCATCTGTGAAGGTTCCATTCAGTAAATGTTATCATTGAATTACTTAATCACATCACCTGCTAACATGTGAAGAACATTGGATATTAGCAGAAGTTAATTATTACCATTCAACAGCATAGAAGATCTAAAACCTATCTTTGGTCTTCTTTATTCTCATGAATTCCTAGACAACTACAAATAAAATATTAATAAATCCTATGCACTTTTAGAGAAAGTAAATGACCATTTCCATAATTATTTGCAGAAGTGTACATTTCTAGAGTATTAACTTCTCTCCATTCTGCTTAAAGAACATCTATATATATAAAACCCTAATATGCAAATAGACCAAATGGCGGAACAACCAAACAACCGAATAACTGGTCACTATGACATGTGCTGACCACCAGGGGGTGCACATAGAACATTGTGGGCATAGGCAGCAGACTGCAGAGCACGAAACATGGCGGGCATTGGCCACAGCAGGATGGTGGAGCAGGTGAGCAGGAGCGCCAGACCAAGGCGGTGTGCCAGTCACTGTCATCAGAGCGAGCCTCTGGTGGTTACTGAAAATTCTTTGCTCCTGTGTGCCATGGTCCCACCCAGCGCTTGCACCTGCTGCTCACACCTGCTGCCAGCACCCGGCGCCGGCCCCAATCACTCAGCGCTGTTAGCGGGTGCGAGCGGTGGCCGAGAGCCCCAATTGCCCCTCAGGGATTCTCCAACTCCCCCTGCTCCTGAGGGGCAATCGGGGCAGCAGCTACCGCTCGCACCCGCCCCGCTCATACCTGCTGCTTATGCCGGCCCCAATCGCTCTGCACCATCAGCGGGTGCAAGTGGAGCAGCGGTGGCAGGAGCGGGGCTACCAGCACACAGGGAACTAGGGGCCGCAGAGGGAGGGCCGGGCGGGGGCATGGAGGATGGGCCAATACCCGCCCCTGTGCCCATCGCAGCCTCGTGACCACACAGTTCCTTTTAAGGTGTACGAATTCTTGCACTGGGCCCCTAGTTGGCTATAAAATAGGTCTGTTATAATGAATAATCTTCAAATTTAAAATTGAGCTATTGCAGGTGATGCTTTACTTATATGAATATTTTTTTCCTTGATACATATTAGCTAGATCTTTAACAGCTCTAAGATATTTACAATGTAGTTCCAGGTTTGAAAATACTCATGTTTAAATAAAGATCTTTGGAAAGTTCACTATTTCATTTTATCACAAACACCTTAAAACATGAAATGCTTTACATCCTTTCTAAATTCACAGATAAAGCAAAGAAAATAGTTGATTGTTTTGAAGAAGGAAAAGGATGTAGAGACTTGGGGAAAATCAACAACAGTTTCTTAACCATTCACAGTCACTTCTGCAATTTGGTTTCTGCCCAAACACCCACTTCCATGTCATGTTTCCATTAAGCACTAAGAACTAAAAATAAAGTAAATATATCACAGCTTTGTAACCCAGTCCAAGGAATCATGCATTCTTATTTCAGTAATGCTTCCATGTATAAATATTTTAAGATTAAAGATTATTTTGTGTTTTCTGGCTCACTAAAACTCTACAACCAGAAGTATAATATTTACAAAAAGAAGAGTAACACTTTGGGCCAGTATTCACAGAGCTGTCTCCTAGATAAGGCATTAAAGATGGTAAACCTCCAGCTTCACCTCCATCATCCGGGAAACTAAACGGGGGAAAAGCCCGGCTGCCAATTCTATTTTGTCTTGATCACTGTCCAATCCCACCCCAACCTACGTTTCACACTCCATTTAGAGCAGGCTTGGAGGGACACCCAGAGATTTGGAAATAGGCTCAAAGCTTATCCAGACTCTCCAGACATCAGCAGTGTTAAAAACAGGACTTTTAAAAATAACGTTTCCTGCTCTTCCTGCTTCTGGTCAGGCCAAAAATTCCATACAAACTGCTGTTCTCATGGAATTTTGGCACTTCCTCTGCAAGACACAGCCAGAATCTTGAGGTGCAAAGGGATGTGGAAATTAAAACTGATTGAAAAGTTTCAAATCAGGACCACAACAAATGTTAGGACAGCACATCTAACGGGGCTAGCGTTCACAAGAACACTAAGTCTAAGAGCATAGTTTCCCTAATTATATCGTTGAAGTCCAGCCAACCTCCCCATCATTCACTCTCATCATGGGTGTTTTAATTAGAATATATGGGACATCCATGTAGATTCGAAACTAGCAACTTTCCATTCAATCCAATCTATAATTTTAAAAAGTTTAAAAGTACTCTTTACAGTTAAAGGCATTGCTTACCTCAACCAAACACGATTGACTGGCAAACAGAAAGAAGAGTAAGTGTAAAAAAAAGAAATAATATTGCCATTAAAAAATGAAAAAATTTTCTATGAAGGTAACATTTTTTAAAGAGAATGAGATTTAATCATGTAAGTGCAGATGGCCCCTGACTTAACAATGGTTTGACTTAGGATTTTTCGATTTTACTATGGTACAAATGCAATACAAATTTAGTAGAAACTATACTTCGAGTTTTGAGTTTGATCTTTTCTCAGGCTAGCAATATGTGATAGGATACTTCCTCATGATGCTGGACAACGGCAGTTGAGCCACAGCTCCCAGGCAGGCACGTGACCACCAGGGTCAACAATCATACTCAATAGTATCGCCATTGTGTTAGATGATTTTGCCCAACTGTAGGTGAATGTAGGTGTTCTGAGCAGGTGTAAGGTAGGTTAGGCTAAGCCATCACGCTCAGTAGGTTAGGTGTGTTAATGATATTTTCAACCTATGATGGGTTTATTGGGATGTAACGCTATCGTAAGTCCAGGAACGTAGTTTCAGGCAGTGATAAAATATAGTAACTGAAATGCCAAGTTAGCATACTAATAGGTACTTAAGGATGGAAATGCAGATTAGCAAAACATTTTATTTTCCAAGGTATTCTACAAATGTCCCCCATTCACAGACATTTTTGTTTGAAAATTCCATTGTATTAATGGTCATTGTTTTGTGAACCTATTGATTTATGAAAGCACTGTTTGATGGGATGATAGAAAATGGGCAGCTAAAATTATAGCCACTTTCGGTACATTTTTCAGTCAGAAAACTTTATTCCCTACCTAGATTGTTTTCTTTCAAACGATTTCCTCTTCACATCTAGATATGATCAGTTTTTATAACTATATCATTACTAGGGATGTAGCCCTTGTTCCACTCCTATCTTCTATATTCTTGATGGAATCTGTCCTTTCCCAATGTACCCAGAATGTCCTTGACTCAATGTTGAAAATACTACAAGTGATCTGACTCACAGAAAATGGGTAAAATTTGTTTACTGTTTTATAATATATGCTCCTATTTTAGCATTCATTTTATGATAATCACCAGTAGATACAGCCCAATCTAAGAGAATGGAGAAGGTGTTATTTTGTATACGACAATATTACAACCATTGATGTCGAAGTATCTAAAAAGGTTCTCCCCCAATTTTCTGTGGACAGATGTATGCTCGCCCAAGAAATACTGAAGGCTATGGGCTCCCTCAGGAAACTGCCGTCACGGGCAGTAGATTTGGAAGTATGTGGCACGTACCAAGGTAGATTTCTTTTCCTAGACTCCTTCTCTGGGTATCATAGCTTCAGATCTTTGTATTGTCAAGAGATGTAAGAGAAGTCAGGCATGACTCTTTCCCCTGAAGGATCTCTTTCACCAGCAGAGTAAACAAGGAATTTAACCATCGAGGAGAACTATGAAGCTGTCTTCTATGTAGGCAGAGTCACATACAGTCTGGCTCCAAGTTCAATATCTACGATTCTTTGCCTCAACTCTTCGTCTTGCCGTTACCTGATACATCCCAGCAGGAGCTAGGCCCTTACAATAACCTGAGGGCAGGCCAGCTGTGCCCATCAAAACCATTCACAACGTTCCTTGATTGTCCTGGATAGCTGCCCAAATCTTTTCCATGGCCATACACACACACAACCACATTCGCTACCATCTCTCATATCTTAGACTTTGATTTTTGTTTCCCTTGCTTTTAATTTTTGGCTTTATTTGGTAAACTTTCGTTAAGACTCACCTCTATGGCTCTTCTCATTCCAGGTTGGAGTACCTTGGCCAGTATACTCTGCTTTTGCTGGGCTCCTGGGTCTCAACTCCTAGCTCTGACTGTTATCTGGTACCCTACCCCCAACCCCCAGGGTCCCAACCAAAGTAATTCAAGCAACAAAATGGTATCAGTTAAATTCTGATCTTAAAAAAATATATATAAGAGAAACAGTAATATTTTCCCAAACTTGCCTATTGTACATTGAGTGAGTTTTATTGTTCTGACTTACATTTTGGTTATTGAGGCATGAAAGGAAAGTTGGATTAAAATAAAGACCAAAGGCAAAACAAACAAACAAAAAAAGGAGTTAGATGAGATATAAGTACCACAGGTGCTCGAGATTAGAGGAGGAGTTGGACTTTGTTCTCCCATAAGCACAGTTGTGTTGAACTAACATTTATGGAACACTCTCTATATGGCTGACACTGAGCTAGGTGCTTATGCATGATGTCTTTATCTTTTCAGATGGATGATTAAGTCCACTTGCATTTATTTTCACGTAGGCCATGCTTCCTTTCATGTAGGTGCAACAAAGCTCTGCTCTGTGGTATTCATAAAGTGTCCACATCTGCATAACACCTTGCTACCAAAAGGAACAATAAAAGGCAAGTGAAAATGACAAAGGCCCTGCCCTCTGGAACTTTACAATCGATAACAGATGGGTGGAGAGGTATGGGAGGGGGACCTGGCCCTCAAGTAAATACTCAGCAAGCTGAAAGGTGAATGGAGACCCAGAATCAAGGTAATCCAACCACAGGGTCAGTTGCAACTGAATACACAGGGTCTGCCTCGGAGAACAACCAGCTAAAATTCTGTCACTGTGAGGGAGCGAGGGGGGAGGGTGGGGTGTAATCATTTTAACCTGGGCAAGGACAATCTACCCAGCTTTAGATTTGCCCTGTCTCCTTACTCATCCGCTATCGGTTGTCTTCCATCAATTTGAAGCAAGGCTTTTAATCAGCTGTCAAATTAGTGAGTTCTTCTGTTCCTCTGAGTATTTTGTTTAGCTATCATGTCACTCTTTGCTGTTTCACTCACTGTACATGTGTGTTGAGAGGACTGGGGTGGGAGCCAGGCTTTCAGTCATGCAGGCCATCTCAATGCAGATAGCGATGGAAAAGTGGCTCAGACATCTATTTCAAAATGACTGTGTGTTTTTTAATAACGTTTCAAAGTAAAATAAAATTAGGAGTGGAGGCATAGTCAGGTGCTTTCCACAGTCAAGAAAAAGACATTTCTTTATATTTCAAAGTTTGGACTAACAGTAAATTAGTATAAATTGCTGACTTGGCTTCTTTCAGTTTAGCTTATGAAATAATAACATTCTGCATAAGGAAAAAAAAGTTATGTGATATGTAAGGCTATGCATGAAATGGCTAAAATATATTTAGACGGTCTGAAGACCAATAAAGTAAAGAGGGAGAGGGGATATTTGCTGGGGAATCTTCCATTGTAAATGCACTGAAGTATAAATTAATGGTGGAATTGTCTTAGCCATGACATCACATAAGGACTATAAAATCTGAAAATAAGAACGATTATTTATGGAAGATTTTAACCTTTTTCTTGCAAACAGCCTGGCACATTAGCATTGCATTCCCATATATACATTCTTGTACAGTTGCTTACTCCAAAGGGAATTTCAGTTCTATGAGGACGTGGGCCTTGAAAATATTATTTTCTGTCTTCTCGGTAGAATTTTTCTTTTCAGAGATGCATTATCCCTTCACAGCTTATTACGCAGAGAGAAAAGTATTAATAAAGAAGCAGTTCCTGTCCAGCTCTGATGTCAAACTCTGCTGAGAAAACCAACAGCCCCGCTGGTCTAAAACTCCATCACACTCTCCCTTCTTCTGGTGGCTTTCCTCCTGGGCATTGAAAATGACGTGTGGGTGCTATGTAATTATATTGTCCAGGGATGTATGCAACTCTATTGCATATTTCATTGCTTTTCTCTGGGTCTACTTATTAAAACTACACGTTACATGTCTAATAATGAAATTCGAATTGTACCAAACATGAAACCCTGCCGTGCAGCGTAGGGAAATGAGGCCCGAGCCATTTGAAGGGATTCACTGAAGGACAGGAGAGGGGCGTGTACTGTAATGAGCTGTGGAGGTGCTTCAGGCTGCTATTCCACGTCTGAGACTGTGCTACCTGCCTTTCTCTCGGAACCTAAAGCCCCCGTCTGCTCCCATGGAAAACTTGGATGCGTTTCATATTATGGTGCTCTCATCCCAGGGAAGGCGGTGGTAAAGGGAAGGAGGCGGCGGGCAGGGGGGTGGGGGGTGGGGGGAGTTTGCTGTTGGTTTACAGATCATCTGAACACCCACGGGATGCTTTTCAGAATCCAGGCAGAATGCAAAACATAAACATTCCACGTCATTTGTTGTTTCCATACATCATTTGCCTCTTTTTTTTAAAAAAAAAAGGCTGAAAAAAAATTTTAATGTGTGACTACAGTGGCAGAGAGTGGGTGCCAACAGCTCTCTGGATGGCTTTTTATCTCATCCCCTTAGTGAAAACAGTTAACTAGGCACTGGTGAGAGATTCTGTAACTGCACGACGCAAAGCTGGCGCCAATGCCAAGTGCGCACGCCAGATGTGGGAATAGGTTCTGGAGCGCAGCATCAGCAGCCCCCACAGCCAGGCACAGCCATTAATCTCCAGGCCTCTGGGAGTTCCCGGCAGCGCTGTAAGCGCCGGGCCTGCCAAGGCTGCATCAGATAAAGCTATCAATGCATTGTAAAAAAAGACACAAAACCTATTTCATGGGCTGCACTGATCAAGCAATTACAACCATTGACTACATTAAGCAAAGGAACAGTGGGGTGCCCTATAAAATTGACTGCCAACTTGAATAATCAATAGACTCCATGTAGAGTAAATTAAATAACTGAGAAACTATTTGGAAAAGCCGAAGTTAAAAAGCTAATCAGTAATCCCTCATCCATGGCAAAACAATGCTGCTCCCCAAAGATGGTTGGGTTTGGTTTCATTCTCATCCCTGGGAAATCCTGGGGATGGCCACTCGCTTGGGGAAGGGGAGGTTCTCCCCTCTTTTATCCTGCTCCTTCATCCCTGTACCTTTAATCTGAATGCTGTTTACAATGCAGTGATGTGCTCTTGCTGCCATCCGTAGCTGCGTGCACACCCAAAGCGGGAAGGTGTTGGATTGAAAGCCAACATTCTGGCTAAAGGCATTCAGGTTTGACAGGGTTCACGGCTGAACCTTGGCTTCCCAGTAGCAACGAGGATTTTTTTTCTTCTATATTTAGAATAATTTGGGATTTGGGGATTTGTAATTACTAGATTTTATTTAAAATAATGCCATTAGGGCAAGAGGTAGAGCTGCGTAAAAGCCCTTTTTTAACATTTGGCTGTTTTACCTGGTCACCATTTTAGAAGATGGAGCAATCACAACCAAATTTCACATTTCTTTCCCCATGAGCTATTTCTGTTGTTTGTTTGTTTGTTTTGTTATCATTTTTGCTCCACTGGAGAGTAAACATATTCAGAAAAACAAACATTAATTTATACTTTATGTTACTGGTGCCAAGAAAAGTGTGCATTACTTTGTAAGAAGTTATTTTTTCATTTACACACACACATTTATGTGTTTTGTTTAGGGCTAGGAAAAAACCCACATTTATAAACCATTTCCTTATTGTCTTTTTAGAAAATCCAGGAGAGAAAAAAATGATAGAAATATGAAAATAATTTTTCCTCAAATGCATTAAGAGAAAAAACACACCACCCAAGTCATTTAATGGATTTCCTTCATGATTAAAATGTAATGATAATAATTCCAGAGCTCAGAAGTCAAGTTAGTTGGTAGCAATATATCTGGATAGAATTGGAAAAATTACCAAGATTTATGTGTGCTTAACAAAGATGCTTTCCACCATAAGAGAAAAAACAACATTCAAACCATTATTGCAGAGACAATACAATTTTCTTTGTAGTCAAGCTTATTTCTGAAAACAATATATAATAGTAATAATACGAAGACACCTACGGCGCTGATGAATAGCATTAAGCAGGCATTATTGCCGTTCCCACTGAATGGAAGATCACCTGATATGATGAGCAATTTGCCTATTAAAGAAGTAATATTGAGGTGTATTTAATGTGGCATTTGAATGAACTCTTAACGACATTCAAGTTCTTTGGAAACAGGTAGTGAACAAACTGCAGGTTGAATTTGAAAATAATTGTCCGTAGTGAGGCTTTGTGAACCAAGGTATCTAGGAAATAACTTAGGGGCATTATTTTTAACACACTGATGGGTTTTATCGAGCCTCCTACATTGGAACACAATAAATTAGTTGTCAATAAACAGCCTGTTTTAACAACACTCTGCTTCCTTTCCTATTAAGTCTAATAAGGACAAAATCCTCTGAAATGGTGTATTTAATGAGCAAACTTTATTTTTAAAAAAACTGCACAAGGAAAAGGAGAAATACAATGAACTAAAAAGGATTATGTGTCACAATAAAATTCTCCAACTTGTCTGCTGATGAGATGATAATGTTGCTCATAAAAGCAGGAAGAAAGTGCGGCTGAGCTCTTGATAAAATGTCTTCTTGAAAACTATTGTATTTACTTCTTATTAGATTCTGAGCTCAAATAGATCTTGATTGTTGAAAGCCTGGGTATTTAAAAGCTTTAAGATCATCAATTACATTACTCATAATTTCCACATCTGCCTTTTCTGAGAGAGAGAGAGAGAGAGAGAGAGAGAGAGAGAGAGAGAGAGAGAGAGAGAGAGAGAGACACTATTATAACAGCCTTCCTGCAACTTGATTACTCCGAGTCTCTGTTACAACGTGCACTTGAAATGCTGTTAAGATGTGAACCTAACTGCAGTTTTCAGTGATGTGGGACTGCTCCTGCATGGCTAGCATTTGGTAATAATAGAAATAAAATGGCAAAAGACCTGCCAAATGAGCTGGGAGAAACAGAGGGCCACCTGAAAACCTAGACCCCTGCAGAGCAAAGGAAAGCTTGCCATTTCCAGTTACCCTGTTGTACCTTCCTACTCAAAATTAGCTTTGTGGGAGCTAACGCACATTTGGATTTAAACAAAATACTAATTAAAATGGCCATTATGTAATGGAGCAGCTATTTGGTTATGTTTATGCTAGGTAGAAGCTGGCTGTGGGAAGTAAGAACCGAGAAATTCTCACTGTCCATGTTGCCAAAGCAGCACACTCCCCTCTCACGCCCCCGCCCCCAAAATACTTCGTTTCTTAATTCCTAATGGAGAGGACATCTTAGGGGTAGTTTTCACAATCTCCTGAACATTTGCTCTGTGTTCAAGGTTCAGGTGTCCCCACAGGAGTAGTTTAAAATAACCAGCTCAAAGCACAGAATTGTACACATAAATATGTACTTTGTTTCATTGGATCTTACCACACTCAAGGAATGGAGCATGGGATGGTCACATACCGTATTTTCTGGCGTATAAGACGACTGGGCGTATAGAAGATTTTCCGGGGTTAAAAAGTCATCTTATACGCCAGAAAATACGGTAGTTCATGAAGTGGGAATCCCAGGTTCAATTTATGATAAAAATTCTGTATTCATTTTGATTGTGGAGTTTTTTTAAGACACAGGTTTGCATATACACATACTCAAACACACACATATGCACACACATGCACGCACACATACACAATTATGAACACGTTTTCTCAGAAGTACAAAAACAGCATATTTGAATGCTACATTGCAAATCTTGGGAAAGGGGATGGGGAAAAGACTAAGGAGATATTTTTCTAAAAAATTGACTCCTCTTGGAGAAAAGTCTATTCTCTGCAATTATACATTTTAAATAATACTCCCCCCCCCTCACTCTCTCTGTAATTGGCTCTGACATCACAATTGGAGAAGATTGAAGGTCTCATGTACTAGCTATTGAACACAACAGCTAGTGAATGTTTTGGGTATCCACCCCCAAAATTTTAAAACATTTATTCCAAATATATATGCACCCCTATGTTCATTCTGGCATATTCACGGTGGCCAAGACATGGAAACAACCGAAGTGTCCCTTGATAGATGACTGAATAAAGAAGATGTGGTATATAGACATACTACTCAGACATAAGAAAAGATGAAATGCTGCCATTGGCATCAACATGAGTGTGTCTTGAAAATGTCATGCTAAGAGCAGTAAGTCAGACATAAAAAATGAAGAACGACATGATTTTACTCATACTCATATCCTATATAACAAAGATGTAATATGCAAATGGTCATTACACCATGAAGCATAATGACCGACCGTGTAACGACGGCATCACGGATCAGCAGGAGGGTGGGGCAGCAAGCTACAAGTGGGCAGCGGAGAACTACAGGAGGGGGCAGGGCAGCAGGTGGAGAGCTACTGGAGGGCAGCAGTGAGCTACTGGCAAGCTACTGGTGCATGGATTCATGCGCAGGGCTACTAGTCCTATATAATAAAAGCCCAGCAATCGAATGGCAGAATGACCAGAATGACCAGTCGACCAGTTGCTATGACACGCACTGACCACCAGGGAGCAGACACTCAACGCAGGAGCTGCCCCCTGGTGATCAGTGCGCTCCAGAGGGCGGGTCCACAGCTGCTCGGCTAACCAGGATGAGCGGCGCTCCCACAGCGGGCTGATCCCTGTAGGCCACGCCCCCCCACCAGTGCATGAATCCCATGCACCAGGCCTCTAGTGTGGGATATAAAACTGAAAGCAGCCCTGGCTGGTTTGGCTCAGTGGATAGAGCGTCGGCCTGCGGATTGAGGGGTCCCGGGTTCGATTCCAGCCAAGGGCACATGCCTGGGTTTCGGGCTCGATCCCAATGGGGGGCGGCGTGCAAGAGGCAGCTGATCAGTGGTTCTCTCTCATCATTGATGTTTCTATCTCTCTATCCCTCTCTCTTCCTCTCTAAAATCAATAAAAAACATATATCAAAAAAAAACTGAAAGCAAAAAATTAACAAACAAGATAAACAAAAACTCATCGACACAGGTTCCCATAGGGAAAAGGGGGTAGGAGGTAGTTAAGGGTAAAGGGGGCAACTATATGGTGATGGAAGGAGATTTGACTTTGGGTGATAAACATACAATGGAATATACATGTGATGTATCATAAAATTGTACACTTGAACCTACATAATTTTGTTAACCAATGTCACCCCAATAAATTTCATTAAAAATGTGTTCAATTATCACCATCACATTTTAAAATATATATTTTATTGATTTTTTTACAGAGAGGAAGGGAGAGAGATAGTTAGAAACATCGATAAGAGAGAAACATCAATCAGCTGCCTCCTGCACACCCCCCACTGGGGATGTGCCCGCAACCAAGGTACATGCCCTTGACCGGAATCGAACCTGGGACCCTTCAGTCCGCAGGCTGACGCTCTATCCACTGAGCCAAACCGGTTTTGGCATCACCATCACATTTTAAATGCCAATAATAAAGTTATGGAAATTTAAAAAATATTTATTTCAATCACCATTATGATTCTGATTCTTGAATTACTTTTACTTAATTCCCTTCAGCTGACAGTCTGGCTTTTCTCTGCCCACCTTACTAGTAGAGAATTTGCTACTTCTCTAGTCTGTCTGTTTCATTTATCATCTCAGATTCTTAGAAAGTTCCTCTTGATAGCTGACCTATGCTTTCCCAAGTTCTTCATTGGTCTTATAGGAATAGGTCAACTCTCTCTTTTTTTACCGGTGCCTTTCAAGTATTGAGAGGCATGAATACATCTCCATCTGAACTGACTCCTTTGCCAATTAAATACTCCATTTATTCACCAACTGCTCATGTTACACCAAGGGCCACTTCCTGTTTTGGTTACCCTTCTCTTACTAAGTTTGCTTCAATTTGTCTATATTTTTGCATTAGTCTATTACTAACGTCTACTCATTTTTTTCTCTTTCATTTTTTAACCCAAAGTTGATTTTCTTTAGGATTCGAGTTCTGCAAATATCTTTACTCAAACTGTGGCAAGAGGCATCTAGATATACATGGCCCATTGTCCCTAGGATAAAAATGTGGCATTTTATAGACATCATTATAGGAAGTGAGAAAAAATGATTTTTTCCAGGTTGAATTTTCAAAGAAAATATGTGTTAATTTAGTAGAAAGCGCACTGGTTTCTGAGTCCAAGGAACCTGTTTTGAAATATGTTTCTATCCTTAGTAGTTACAGTGTTAATTCTTTTAAACCTCAGTCTTCTCTTGGGTAAAATAGGGAAAACACCTATTTGCAGGGTTGTTTGAAGAATTAGAAACATGAGTCAACTGTGAAAAAAACAGAGCTAAGCCCATTATAACTAATCAATAGTAAGAGTTTCATTGCTCAGGGAGTGAAAGAATTGTTTCTAGATCATGTTGAATAATGATGCAAAATTAGGGGAAACCAATAGAGATACTGTCGTTAAGAACTACTTACACTAATCACACACTCTCGGAGTGTGACTCTTGCCCACTAACAACAAATTCAAGACCACCATCCATCATTTCACAGAGATGGCTCCACTGAGCTCACTCAGCACCGCAGTTCCACACCCTGCTCTGCATTTGGCATCAACAATACAAAGGTGAAGAGACCATGATAGGCTTTCTGTCCCCAGAACATCCCCAGTCCTTGAACACTGTGAATTTTGCATCAGATTTTTTTCATCAGCTTAACGACAATTGTGCTGAAATAACTCCTTTAGTCCGGGGATTTATTTTATTGTATTTTGTGCTTTTTGTTTCCTTGTATTTTGGGGGGGAGGGAGTGGCAGGGAATACATTCTGAATAAAGGACTTCAATACAAAACATTGAATACTAGTTTTTCTTTATATAATGCAGCTGAGAAATAATTATATGGATATTCCAGTGCAGAAATACCTCCTACCTTTAGTGATAAAGCAGCATGTTATGAGACCATGCTGTCACAGATTCTTACTCTTGTGTATTTTTATCTTCTCCACCCTGGATTCTTTATACGTGGCATGCTGATTTTACATTATTTCCACTCTGTTAAAAGACAGTGTCAAATAAAATCAGTCCTCTCAACTCTGTGCTATAACAATGTCTATACAAGTGTATATAGTCTTTATTTAATTTATTAACTACATTTGTGCATACGTGTCTTTATAAATCATCATGAAAGCCCTAATGCATTTTAGAATCCGGCCACATGTGAAGATTTCTAAAAAAAGGCCCTCTTCTGAATAAAGTCTCACTTAAATGGGAGGGAAACGAAGACATATAGCCTTGCTGAGAAGAGGTTTTATCTGAAGGAGATGGAAGATTTACCACTGCAGGGAAAACTTGTTACCTATACATAAATTATAGTTTCATCTTAGGATGAAGCATTTGGTTTGTATTCATATTCTGCTGTATGTTTGTCTCTGTGTGTGTTCCACGTGATAGGAATAAGGCAAGAAGTCATATCGCAAACCAAAGAAAAAGAGAAATGGACGAGAGGAATGCATCCCCTTCATAAGCATAAAAATTATAAGGGCTCTTTTACACAAGGCCAATGAGTTATCAAACCAAAGGAGAAAGGCCTACATTAATGGCTCAACTGGACACTGGCTCAAACTCTATATTTCTAAGGTAGCTGACGATAACTTAAAGGGACCAGAGAGAAAAAAGCTCTCCTCTTCCATGTGTGTTTGGAAAGTAACTGAACCAGTGGGATAAACAGAGCTGAACAAGTGAACACATAAAACCCAGCACATTACACCCCTCATGGCCTCAGGCAAAAAGCAGCTAATGAAGAATACCGGTATGATAAGTGAACTCACATTTCCATTCTCAGCTCTGTCTCACCAAACCCCCAGGCTCTGGACTAGATGTTCTATTTCCTGCTTGAGATCATGGGTCTCTGATTCCAGGATAAGCAAATCAATGTTCCATATGGCTGAAGCTTTGCTTTCTTGGAATTTCATCTGAAGTTTTTGTTCCGCCAAGCATGGTGACATCTTGCTTCCTTGGTTTCCTAAGAATGTCTTATGATTATACAGCAAGTCAATGGAGTTAAACAGCAAATCCAAACTGTAGGTCTCAGGGTTCCTCTTCCTTGACCAATTTGTAAACATTTATTATACTTTGTAATATGGGTAATATGTGTGATATGCAAAAGCAAGGTATGCTTCCATTGACAGAAAACCAAACCAAACAAAATATCTATGTCTATGCATGCACAAACTGCCACAGATAAGTATTTTCTGCTCATTTGGAAAAAATGTTATTGTAAGCCAGAAAACAGAATTGATGTTATGTGTTTTTTTGTTTGTTTGTTTGTTTTTTCTTAAACTCACTTTTGTTTTTGTTTGTACTTGAGTTTAGCTGGGTAATCCCCACCCACTCAGTTCTATAAATTAGAAACCAGGACTCATCTCTGCATTTTCCTTTCAGCTCACTCCCTAAAGCCCATCACTTTCATCACGTGTCTCTTTTCTGGCCCCTCTTCTTTATTCTGCTATCGCTGGCTTATTTTAAGTCCTCAACATTTGTCTCATCTACTGAAAACTTCTCCAAGTATCTTTTCTGACCAGTCTTTTCTCATTGCATTGCCTCTTCTAGCATGTCCTTTTTCCTAAAAGTCAACTCTGATTATATATTCCCCTTACAATAAATTTTTGCTGACTTTTACTGCCCATAATAAAGCACAAACATCTTAGCATGTTATATTGAATTCTTCATAGGCTGGGTGCTAGTTCCACCTCATATGTTGTATTCCAAATACCCACTCTATGTTATATTTGTATTAAACCCTAACATGTGTAATTCCTTGGGATAAGGTCTTGATGTTATTTATAATTTTGTTACTGTGTGGAATAGCCCTTGGAAGCTGCCATTTTATCCTTCTGTCCCCGTTCTTTAATTTTTCTCCTTTAAGAAGCTTTATTTTCTTGTCTCATTATGTCACCCTTGTTTCTAAATCATTGTGAGTTTCACCTTCTTGTGTACTCTTACAACCTAATTTATCAAAAGCTATGAACAAATTTTGATTTACATTCTCACATATGTTTTCAGTCTTTGAGTGTCTACCTTATTATAGGAACTGTGCAAAATGGTGAGGCTGAAACAATGTGTAAGATAGGCAAAGGTCGTGTAATCAAGGAGCTAAAATCCTGGAGAGAAGGGAATGAAATATAAGCAAATGATAGATTATTATATATACTATTCTTTTTGTGTTCTGAGAGCCAATTTTCAACATGTGTGTGTGTGTGTGTGGGGGGTGGTTACCAACAACAAGCAGTTTTCCAGGCACAAAATGTGTATAATTCAATTCAATTCAATTCAATTCAATTCAATTCAATTCAATTCAATTCATTTCAATTCTGACACTACCTACCTGGGGATAGCATTAAATCCCAGAGGTTAAGAGTTCAGTCCTACAAGACTGTTATTCCTCAACCCCTAGCCCCACTTTGGATGCCAGTCAGAAGCCCATGTCATTATCTATATACTATATACTATATACTATATACTATACTATCTATATGCTTATATCTATATATTATAGCTATATACATCAGAGGTTCCCATGTCACTCAGCTACCCCTCCAGAACTTCAGCTGCTGTCTGTGTCAGCCCGGCCAGCCCTCTCGTGCCTCTGTACTTCCTACTGTTGTTGGAGAAATGAGCAGATCAGATTTTCCCCGCACCAGTGAGTGGGGTTCTTGGAGTACTCCTGGAATAAGCATTTCTGGAAGCTTCCATGGGAGAAGGAATAGTTTTTATTGGTGTGGAATGATATCTCTCAGGTTGCAAAGTCCCATGCACCTTCACCCCGTCCTGAAAAAGGTTCAGTTGGGGCTTCAGCAGAGCCAAAATAAAGCCTGTGCCGAGAGTCCATTCCGTGGCGGAGCTGGGTCCTATGGGGCATCAAGCTCGTTTAAGTCCATTAGTCCATCGTGTGAAGTCCACATGGCTGTGGGTCATGTGAGAGAATGTGGGGGAGCATACTCCCTGCTACAGGAGTCAGGCACAAGCAAGAAGAGAGAAAGAGAGGGGCTCCTTGGCTCAGAAACTCAAATATCAAATCTTCCCACGCTGGCAATGATCACACCTATTCTGGCTACTGTCTTGGCCCCAGGTGTGACTGACAGCGAAGCACCTTTCTAAGTCACCCAGACCTCACTGGGCATGCACCTATTGTCCAGTCCCTTCCCCCAGCAGTCTGTGGGGAACAGACTTGGGGAGTGTTAGATTGTAGCTTCCTGACTAAGCTATATAAATGGCATGCCTATGTTATCTATACTTCCCTTTACACCGATCCTGTTATTTTATAACCAGGTTATCATAACAGTACCACTGCCAGTCTTGATGTGGCCTCCTGTTTATGTCCTTGGTGATAAGGGTTCTCTCCAGCTCGTCTTCAGTTGGTTATTCAGGATGATTTCTCTACCTTTTAGGTGTAATTCCAGTTTTGTCCTGGGAGAAGGTCAGTGTAGCTGCCACTTAATCTGCCATCATCTTGGAATCAGCCAGTGTTCTATTTCTTGATTTCTGTTTGAAGGGCCTGGTTGGGAGGTGGGCAGCAGGCCTGGTTCAGGGGCCACAGTGGCTGGCATGAATCCTGGGTCTGTGGGGGTTGAATGGGCACAAGGAACCCCTGGCCTGGGCCTGGCATCTGTGTTTATGGTGGCTGGCCCTGTCCCATGACTGCCCGATGCCTAGGTTTACATGAGCCACCTGGTGATGGTGTGGGTCAGGTGCTGGGGCCTGTGGTAAAGTTGGGTGTTCACTTCACTCTCCTCCTCCAATGAGAAGGCTGCCTCTCTATATACTGAGCTGTGGGGCTTAGAAGGTCTGGGGGAGAAGTGAGGGTGGGAATGTGAAGCTGCCTCTCCTACCCTCTTGAATCCATTACTTCTTTTATTTCTGTGCTCTACTCAGCTGCTGTAATCCCTCGCACGGGATGCTTAGCTCTTGGGAAGGTATTTTTATGTGGAGATAGTTGTTGAAATTAATGTTTCTAAGAGGTTATGGGTGCTCGAAATTCCTGTACCACCATCTTGCTGATATCACTCCCATAACTTACTACATTTATCTTCTGTAATAAAATATTTAAATCACTATCAATTTTTGAGTAAAAATTCTAGAATGTTTAGCGTGTAAACACAGTTTTATAAAAATAATTTATCAGTATCTTACAAATAAATTACACAATTATTCTAGAAAATACATTAAAAATAATTAAAAATTGTATTGCACCAGAGAGCAACATGATGACCAGTTATTGCTCTATAAATGTAGTCAGTCAGTCAGTCACTATTCAGGTAGACAGGCAATTTTAAATGTATTCATTCAATACACATTTAGCAAATGTTACTCACTCTTGAACACAAAGATAAATAAGATACAGTCCCTGATGGAGCAACTCACATTCAATATTAAAAAAATAGTCAAGATATTCATTCAATCAAACACTTGAAATTTATTGAGCACTACTGGATGATGGATAGTCAAAGATAAATTGTCTTTATGGCCTCTGCTCTTGAGTAGCACTCAAACTAGTGAGCATGATAAATCCCAATAATATGTTCAAAGCTTTATGATAAAGGACAGAGGAAGAAACATCTGGCTCCCTGGGTAAAGCAGTGGTCAAAAGAAGGTGACAACTGACCTGAAGGATGAGTAGAAATAACACCATGGACAAAGATAGAAATATCTATTAACAGGTTTGGAGACCTGGAAATAGTTCACAGAGTGCAGAACCAGGGTGAAGGGAGAAGAGGCTGAAAAGTCAAGAGGGAGACAGACAACAAATGACCTTTTACCTCTGTGCTAAAACCCTGGACTTTATCATTTTGGCACCAAATGTATGATTTTAGATGGTTTTAAGTAGAGTAGTCACATGTTCATCTTGCATTTAAAAAAAAAATAACTCTCATGGTAGAGTGGAGAATATTAATAAAAATATGACAACCTAGAGACCATGCATATGACAGAGAGGAGGGTGGTGTATGTAAGAGACATTCCAGAAGCAGAGCTAAAGGTATTGCTGGCTGCTTGGGTGTGTGAGGAAAATGGTCAGTGAATTTGTAGTGGTGCCCTTCTAGCTTCGGGATATGCAAGGGAACTGGGGGGAAATCAAGAGTTCAGTCTCCACTTGTTGAGTTTTAAGTGTCT
This sequence comes from Eptesicus fuscus, assembly GCF_027574615.1. Taxonomy (NCBI): domain Eukaryota; kingdom Metazoa; phylum Chordata; class Mammalia; order Chiroptera; family Vespertilionidae; genus Eptesicus; species Eptesicus fuscus. The sequence continues at coordinate 7,991,180 of NC_072491.1, forward strand.
AAGGAATAAACAGAGAAGAGTGACCTTGAGGGCAAGGATCACATTTAAATCTCTATAGACCTTTAATACAAATCCATAGCCTTGTTTTTTATCTGATGAATGACAGTAAGACTGTTTTCAGAGTTATAAATTAAATGTGTTTATGTTAATGATTACACTTTTCTACTGAAAGCCTGATAAACCCTTTAGAGCAAGAATAAACTCTGTGGTCCCAGTTCGATAGAGTATCATTAGTCCTCTGTAAATAGCTCTGTAAATATACAAAGCTCCATTTCCTCCCAGGGAGTCATGCGTTTTCTCCTCCTCTAAACATCCCACTCTTAACACTGACCACAAAACAATTAAAAAAAGATTTTAGATAGTATCTGTAACTAAAATAAACACAATAATTTTGAAATTTTAAAGAGCTGAGAGCCGAATTGATCCCCGACATCAGTCTTCTCTTCCTCTCTGTATGCAGTTGTTAGTAAAAGACAGTCTTATTTTAAAGATAAGTTTGAGTTGGACCTAGCTGGTTTGGCCCAGTTGATAGAGTGTTGGCCTGAGGACTGAAGGGTCCCCAGTTCGAGTCCAGTCAAGGGGACATGCCTGGGATGTGGGCTCAACCCCCCAGTAGGGGGCATGCAGGAGGCAGCCAATCAATGATTCTCTCTCATTATTGATGTTTTATCTTTCTCTCTCCTTCTCCCTTCCTCTCTGAAATCAATAAAAATATATTAAAAAATAATAATAAAGTTTGACTTGGTGGCCTTATTTTCCAAAGCAAACATTCTCATTATCCTGGTGTGCTATTTATTTCTTAAATAGCCACTTAACTTTGCCTCCTGTGCACACATTATTTCCCTAATTATATCACCAACTCACCCAGGGTGTGTCTTAACCCTTTTCACTCGCTTGCTTTTTTCTCGATTCCTTTATTCTAATGCTAACCGTGTCGAGTCACACTCGACATCCGAGTGCAAAAGATTGTGTTTTTGTAGCTTCAAGGACCCTCAGCATAGCTCCATGTACGCAGTCTGCAGTTAGAGATATTTGCTGATAGTTATTTATGCTATTTTAACTAATCAAATAATATGATTAAGTATTTTAATAAGTCAAAGTTTAAACCTAAGCTGCAAGTCTAGGCTTTGACAAATAAGAAATCTGGATCTTCAAAATGGTGCAAATCTTAGAAAACATGCATCATGCCTCTCACAAAGTCAACTCCCCTAAATCCTTGTTGCTGCATTCTCTGACTTATAAAAGGAAAATAAGTTTGATTCATAAAAGGGGAGAGGGTAACTCATGTTTCAATACTCAGAGTGTTGATACCAATGTTTCTCCCTGCTGTTGAACCTGATGATTTGCCAAAGAACAACAACAACAAAAAAAACCCCACAAATCCAACAGTGACCTCACTTGTGTCCTGTTAGCTAACCACTTGTCATTGGGTGGACAGCTAGAACATTTCTCAAGGTCATAGGGCCTTCACAATAAGTTGGTAACCAGAAGGTCTGTTTTGGGGAACTTTGCACTTGCTATTGTCCAGGGACATTCCACAATCCCTTCTTACTTTACAAATTAGAATCAAAGCGTGCCACCAAATTCAGGAGAGACAAAGGTGATTTTTGGAATCAACGAGGTCTCTGCCCTGAATATGAAGGACTCGGGTGAAATCTCTGGCAGCTCCCGCATGCATAAAACCTTGCTTCTACCAAGACCTGATTTTCTCCCCAGAAAGGAATTAATCTCCTTGTGGATGACCAGTGGAGCATGAGGAGTCTATTGTCAAACAGTGATGATGCCTTACCTTGAGCTATTTATGAGCTTGGAATGCTTCTACCCACTGCGACAGGAAGCTTAAAGGTGGTAAAATTGATAGGATTTTAAGGTAGTTCTCTAGGTAAAATAATATCAAAGCAACACTAACTTCATTAAAACTGAGAATTAAAATAGAACCATTTCTCACCCAGAGAGCTCCCTCAACCCTAACTGAAGTAAGGGTCGGTGCAGAAAATGTTAGATGACTAAGCCTCAGAAGTCTGCCTGGCTTTGTATAGAGGGCTGGCTTGATCCTTTCAGTGTATGTTGGTTATCGTAGCACTTAAGTCCCAGAATATTCAGCGACAGTTAATGCAAATGCTTCATGCTTTACCTACTCTACTTTTAAAGAATTCTTAAAAATACCAATCATCTATTAAATCCATAAAGTTGATGTGTCAATTGGTCCAATTATTGGATTGCTGTTAAATCTTTACTGAACTAAGCCACAATATATCAAACACAGTACAGACCAAGTCCACTCAAAGTTTACAAGCTAAAATTGACCTAAGCATGACTCATAAAAACAAACAAACAAACGAACAAAAAACTTGGGGTGGTGAACACATAATACAATATACAGGTGATATATTACAGAATTTTATACCTTAAACCTATGTAATTGTATTAACCAATGTAACCCCAATAAATTCAATTATAAAAACCACAGATTGTAAGCAAGCATATGTTGATCAAATTTTAGTTCATTTACAGATGATGGACTTGAGTGAAGACCATAGGGGAAAACAGTTGCTGAAAAAGAATTTGTGAAGCTCCTGAGAAAATTTCCAAAGTAAGATGTGGCTTGATGAAATGTCTCAAATGTTAGATATCGATGAGTTTTGCAGACAGAAGGTAAAATCCAGGTGGGAAAAAACAATTCAAAATAAATAGTTCAAACCTAAATCATGAAACAGATTTCTCAATTAAAATAGAAAACTAACTTAAAAATTGGGCGAGACTGGCAATTATCTGGTCACTTTGATCAGTATTAAATATCTGAGTAACTTTGGAATTGAGCCACGTCAACCTTTGCTTTCTCTTTCGATTGTTTACATCCTGTGTGATTGAATTAAGCACACACCTGCTCTCCCACTTCTAAGGGTGTGGCTATCAGTTCAACAAAGTCACAACTTACCAACCTCACAGGAACGGTGTGATGGCCAAGTCTTTCTGCCTTGAGGACCTGGAAGCAAGTGGATAAGGTTGAGTTGCTCAGGGAAATAGAAGGCAATGCATGGGGTGATTTATTCCCATAGGACGAACATGTAACTTTCTACAAATATCAGACTCCAAGGTTCTACTGCTTTCTGGCACTCATCAGTATATAGCATTTCTTTTTAAAATGAAACAAAAATAGCAACATTATTGGTTATGGCTCAGAAGAAGCTGCTGGTCTTATTGTATTGAAAAAAGCTTATCTTACTAGTATAACTATTGATGTTACTATGTGGTCACTACATTTACCTTGGCTTATGTCAGGAAGATCCTGTTCCTATGGTCTTTGTTTACAAAACCCCTTTGCATCTATTATCTCATTAAACCCTCATAATTACCATATTTTTCTGTGTATAAGATGCCCCCACGTATAAGACGCCCCCCACTTTTCCAACCCCAAATTAAGAAATCAATATTTTAAACATTTTGCTGGTTTTCCTCTTAAGGCCTTCTTCTTTTTTGGCATCTTAAGAAGTTGTTCTTCCTGTTTTCTCCACTGTCTGATCATACACTTAGTGGGAGGAGGTCCAAATTGTCTCTCTGCAGCTCTATTTCCATGCTCTTTTGTCTTACCTTCAGTTTGAATTTTGCAGAGTAAGACAATCACTTACCAGTGTTTAGTATCTTTTAATTTTTTGATATCTTTATGGGCTCAGAACGCTCCGGTCCCTGTTGCATCTACACACTCTCCACCTCCACCTCCACCTCCAATTATGGCATCAGCTGACGTCAGTAACAATAAGTCTCGTGATTGGAGGAAGCCTGTTTGACAAGGTATCGGCAGCTATGCACCCACACTGCTCCCTTCTCAACTGACTTCCATGTATAAGATACCCCTCAATTTCAGTCTAATGATTTTAGAAAAAAATAGTGTCTTATACACGGAAAAATACGGTACCCTTTGAGGGAATGCTTATTGTCTGTATTTAACAGATGAGGAAAATAAAGCTCAGAAGATTGATTTGTCCAAACTCATGAGTTCTTATAGAGGCAGAACTTAAATCCCAGGGTCCAAGCTCCTAGCTTTAGAAACCAAAAATCATGATCAGAATGTCTGCTAGAATCTACAGAATAATCATGCTGTGGAATATTTCCGGAACATAGAGATCAATTCATAAAACACTTAAACAGAAATCTTAAGAACAGGCTTAAACAGGCATGCTTCTAATCGACTTGTATTTTTTTAGAATATATATTTTTATTGATTTTTTACAGAAAGGAAGGAAGCGAGAGTCAGAAACATTGAGAGAGAAACATTGATCAGCTGCTTCCTGCACACCCCTACTGGGGATCGAGCTTGAAACCAAGGTGCCTTTTTGCCGGAATTGAACCCAGGACCCTTTAGTTCAAGGGCCGAGGCTCTATCCACTGAGTTAAACTGGTCAGGGTTCTAATTGACTTTTTAGTGAATGAGATCTGTCCTGGGATTCAGGACATTCATGCAGTCCACTTCTCTCACTCATCTGTGAGTGGAGATAGAGTGGAAAAAGTGACCCCAGCACTTCAGAGCCACTGTCCTTGGGGAAGTACCGAACCCAGAAATTTTCTCAGTGGAGATGGTAGAAAAAGAAAAGAAATATAACTTCTTGAGAGAAAAAAAAATCAAACTTTTCCATAGTAATGACTGTAGTTTGCCGGATGGAAGCCAGAGTGGGTCAGAGTTATCCTTATCCCAAAAGGCCATGGCAGTGGCTGAGCTGGTAATGTCAATCCTGGCTAGGTTAATACCACGTGGTTAAAATAGTCTTTTGAACTGTAAATGATAAAATACTGTTGCTGTTGTGATTGGGAGTGAGGGAGAGCGAGGAAAAGGAGTTTGGTGTACAAACTTGCTCCCAGATGTCCTAAATTGTAATTTAAAAAAATCATTTGAGCTGCTTCATAGAAATAATTTGTAAACAAACATATATGCAGTATTGCTCTTTAAAGGGGAGTAAAAGACAAACATTATATCCTTTTAAAATTAATTTTATTGATATTTAGAGAGAGAAAGGGAGAGAGAGGCATGGGGTGGAGAGAGAGAGATGTGGGAGAGAAACATGGATCCGTTTCCTCGCATGTGCCCCAACCAGGGATGATCCCTCAGCGACCTGGGTATATGCCCTGATGGGAATCGAACTCACCACCTTTTGGTGTACGGGAGGACGCTCTTATACAACTGAGTCACTCTGGCCACCCACATTACATCTGAAGCAGTGAAGAGTGGCTTTTGGAGTTCTGCTTCAAAGTATCAGATACTTTTATCAAAGAGACGGCTCACACAAGGATGGACTAATGATTTGCTAATTAACCCGATCTCAAATTTCAGCGTACTCCTTACAAGGTACATACAGTTGGTCCTCATTATTTGTGTAGTCCATACGTGCCAAATGCCTACTGGCTAAAATGTGTTTGTAACCCTCAAATCCATGTGCGCCATGCTCCTGCGGTCACTCAGATGCAGGCAGCACAGTGTGAAGTGTGAGTGGCTCACGGAGCACGTTCCCAGCAGAAGCAGACCAGGCACCATGCTACCTCCTCGTTTAAGCTCTCCGGCTGTATACAAGTGTTCTTTTCATGGTCTGGTTTCATTTTTCATTTTGTACTTTGTGCTTTTTGTTGGTGATTTTTCTATATAAAATGGACCCCAAGCCTAGTGCTGAAGTGTTTATTGTTCCCAAGCACAAGAAGGTTGTGCTGTGTCTTATGAAAAAAAAAAAATACATGTTTAGAAAGCTTTAATCAGGCACGAGTTGATGAATCAACAATATGCATTACACATGGTGTCTTTAAGCTGAAACTCATGAGACAAGGCCATATATATATATATATTTTTATTTTTTTTTTTTTTAGAAATATTTTTAAATATATTTTTATTGATTTTAGAGAGGAAGGAAGAGGGAGAGAGAGAGATAGAAACATCAATGATTAGAGAGAATCATTGATTGGCTGCCTCCTGCATGTCTCCTACTGGGGACGGAGCCTGCAACCCAGGCATGTGCCCTTGACTTGAATTGAACCTGGGACCCTTCAGTCCGCAGGCTGACGCTCTATCCACTGAACCAAACCAGCTAGGGCCGTGGTCAGCAAACTGCGGCTCGCGAGCCACATGCGGCTCTTTGGCCCCTTGAGTGTGGCTCTTCCACAAAATACCACGGCCTGGGCGAGTCTATTTTGAAGAAGTGGCAGTTAGAAGAAGTTTAAGTTTAAAAAATTTGGCTCTCAAAAGAAATTTCAACCGTTGTACTGTTGATATTTGGCTCTGTTGACTAATGAGTTTGCCGACCACTGGGCTAGGGCAACAAGGTTATGTATTAATCAGCTGATGAAAATGTTGTTAGTAGAGGCTTGCAGAGCAATGGTTAAATATTTGCTAACTCAGTGTTTGCAGTGACTTTATAGAACATGTAACTATAGCAAACAGTGAAATTCAACTATAGATTTGGCTTCTGGTATCCAGACGTATCAATCAGACAAAAGGTCAAAACAATAATTTTCATTACTGCTGAGAACTACAAACTATACCTACAAACCCAAAATTGTGAATGTAGTTGCAGGTTTCAAAAAACCCCCCATATTTTAAATATATGGCTCCAGGCACACTTTCCTTTTTAATAGGCATACAACAGTTTGGAAAGCAATTCATGTTGAGTAAAACATTTCATAATGTTGTGAAAGGGTAATATTATAAAATAAAGTTTCAATAACCTCGAGTTGGTGTTACTGAAATATAAACACTGCATACGTATTTGCACATTAATTTTTATTGCTGAATAGCAATAATCCTCTTATCCGTGTAGTTTTGCCGTGGTTTTAAAGCCTGTTTGTGTGCATTAGACCCCTTTTATCTGCAAGAGGGTGCACAGACATTCAGGTATTACCACCACGATTTCGCTGACGGGAACAGTGGGCTTCTACGGTCATGTGACTTGCCCCTAGTAACGAACACGTGCCACTGTTGAAATTAAAATTCAGAAGACCCCAGATATTTACATATAGCCCTGTGTTGCCAGGCCAAGGGCCATTTTTAGCCTTGAGAAATTTTTACCACATCTTATTTGTCTATGGCTAAAATCAACTCCTAAGACCCTTTGAAAATATCCTAAATGGATGGTTGTTCAACGTTTTTCATTTTTAATTCAACCTCCCTAGACTTGAAACAGGGCTTTACGTAAACACGTTTTATTTTACATTTTCTTCTGACTCAGAGAGCCACTATATTATGTCTATTCTCTGAGACGTATTTACTTAGCTACACGTTGAATTTGTAACCTGTGTCTTAGGACTCCATGCTAAAATTACATTCCTCAGTTACACAGTAAATCCTCGGTGGGGTGGGGAGCATTCAAGTGTAGGAGACATGTGCGTCTGGTTTATATCTTGTACCAAGGAATATTCGGTTTCCTTTTTTGGAGCATTCAGTTTTATGCTGAACAGAAAAAAGCAAACAAACTTCAAGATAAGGCAAATGTGGCTGCCGTGAAAAATGATCTTTTGAAAACTTGCTACCCTGTCACCCTGTAATCGATGAAAAAAAGGGTAGTAACCAAACGAGGGGAACGCGTTTATTTTTGCCGGGGGTATGTGGTGGCACGTATTTACTTGCACTTGGCAGATTATCTTATTTTCAATGGATTCCATAGTCAATGAGGGGGCAGATGTTCATGACAACAAAAGGAGGACAAATTAGACTTCGTCAAAAAGGGAGCATACGGAAATAAATACAACACATGGTTATTAGCCTACAGAGTGCTATAAGAAATAAAAACTTGACATGAATGAGAAAGCAGGGTGATGGTGTATATCAGGGAAACAGGGAAGACAAGGGGCAAGATTTTGTCAAGTAAAAAAAAATATATCATGTGCCAAAATATCAGCATCTCATGGAATACTTTTTATGATTCCATTCTCACCCACCTCCTCAACCCATCTGACATAAGAGAAAAACGTAGGACTGTGTAAACGTAGGACAGAGTTCAGTGGTCAGACTTGAAGAACTTAGAGATTCCTCAGCAGTTCGACTAGACTCACTAGGCCATAGAGTCTCCTAGAATGCGGACACAATATTTATTTCCATCACATTTTCAAGGAACAACACAAAGCTAGCTAAATGGGGAAAGCTTGTTTTTGCTACACCCATGTTGACATCCATGGGACAGAAGTTTCTAGCGGAAAGTTCAGGAGGTGAAGGGATGTAGTATTCTTTGCTGGGACAGGAAAGAACTTGGTTTCGTGAGTATTTGAAACGGTATGGTCAGGGCTAGAGATGGCTCTGCTCAAAAACACCCGCATGGCCAAAGGGTAACCCAGTGATGTTTAATTAGGATGTGCTTAGAGACCCTCTGCGATATGGTGCGGTAAGAGGCATTGTGCTGTAATCACTGCTGATTTGTTCAGTGTTGTTTTGACCCTTTGAATCCTGTGAGGTACCCTGTCAAAAATTAAAAGTGTGATTTAAACACATGGAAGATTATAAACAGCTTATGTTCAGTCTTCATGGAACTGATATTGTCAGGGAACATTCAGTTGTTTGGGTGAAAAAGAGAACAGGAAAGAAAGGAAGGACTAAATCCAGCCTTTGAACGAAAAATAAACGTGAAACATTTTCAATCGCACAATAATTTAAATTTTCTGAATTAAGATTAAACAGACCCTGTTGGAGAGGCAGGTAAGACTTTGCTCCAAACATTCCATTGACAATTAGCGATCAGCCCCCTGAGGCCTCCTCTATATACTAACATGGTGGGTTAAGAACAACATGAGGTTGTTTCTCTCCCCCCCCCCCTCACCAGCCCCTAACTCTCTATCCCTCTCCCTTCCTCTCTGTAAAAAGTCAATAAAATATGTTAAAAAAAATAAGACTCCTCTTTTATATGGAGATGTTTATGAAAGAAAACTTGCTTCATGTGACTTATCTTGCAATTTATGACAACATATGTATCTGCATGCCCATTTATGTCTGCCCTGTACGATAGATAAAAGACTCAACAGTCGTTTTGCATACTCTCCAATCATACTGATTGTCCATCTCTCTTTATATTTAAAAAAGTCCATCTTAGTTATGGTCATGGGGGGAGGGGCGTTGAGAATGGAATAAATCTTCTGCAATTGCTTTATTTCTTCACAAATTTTAGAGAGATATAGCTTTACCTAGTAGACAGATTCCTCCAGAGTTATGCTTTTAAGTTTTTGAAAGCATTTTTGCAAGCATTCAAAAGACTGTACTGAATGTAAAACTGGTAAATTCTAACCGCTTATTTGATAGAGATGGACGTTCGGATATGGCACGAATGCTGAGTGGCGTGGGCTTAGGCAGAGCTCCTAGTGAAAGAGTTAGCTCTGTTAGCTCTGTTTTCTCAAGTGCCTGATTTATCACCGAGTTCCTTTAGGCTTTGGGAGCATCTGGCTCCACACGTACATATTTTTCAAGTACAAATTAAGGACTGAGAAGGAGGCCAGGAAGATGCTGTTCTGTGTAGCAATCACATAGAGTTAGAGAGAGAGAGAGACAGACAGAGAGAGAGAGAGAGAGAGAGAGAGAGAGAGAGAGAGAAATATTGCCTCAGATTTTAATAAGGACGAAACCCCATACATATATCACTAATTATTCTTCCTTTGTGATCTTAAAAACCCACAGTCATTACACTGGACCCCTGTTTAACAGTGTGCATGTGTGAACCGATTTGGGTGGATTTAAGCAGGCAGGGCATTCAAAATAAGACTCCTCACCCTAACCAGTTTGGCTCAGCGGATAGAGCATCGGCCTGCGGATTGAAAGGTCCCAGGTTCGATTCCGGTCAAGGGCATGTGCCTTGGTTGCGGGCACATCCCCAATGGGGGGTATGCAGGAGGCAGCTGATCAATGTTTCTCTCTCATCGATGTTTCTAACTCTCAATCCCTCTCCCTTCCTCTCTGTAAAAAATCAATAAAATATATTAAAAAAATAAGACTCCTCTTTTATATGGAGATGTTTATGAAAGAAAACTTGCTTCATGTGACTTATCTTGCAATTTATGACAACATATGTATCTGCATGCCCATTTATGTCTGCCCTGTATAATAGATAAAAGACTCAACAGTCGTTTTGCATACTCTCCAATCATACTGATTGTCCATCTCTCTTTATTTAAAAAAGTCAATCTTAGTTATGGTCATCTGGGGGTGGGGGGCGTTGAGAATGGAATAAATCTTCTGCAATTGCTTTATTTCTTCACAAATTCTCAAAATCAGTTAAAAGGGTGTTATGGTGGTAGGGGGACGGGGGCAAGTTTTGATGAGAGAAAAAACAATGACGCTGCTGATAGGTTCCAGTTTCTCTGATGTCACATGATCTATGTGGATGACGTATGTTTGCTTAAATCAGAAATAATTTGTTCAATCTGCCCTAAGCAGAGTGACAGGCATATGCTCAGTTGTGTTGGGAGTGTAGGGAGATGCCTGCGCACCAACAACTGGCTGTAGAATATGTTGAAGTGCATGAAACTTGTATGGAAAGGCTCAACACAGAGAATGATAAGGCTTGGCCATGGATGAGCTAATGTCGACATTCGAGGTGAAATAAGAACCAGATCTCTGTGGAATTGTCCTCATATCTGCTCCGACACACACACAACAAAAAAATCTCACTTTGGGAAATGGAACTCTAAAATCTCACAAAAAATATTTGTTTTTGTTCTAAATAGGAAGAGTTCGTGGAAATACTCAAGAGGGACTATTTTTTCAGAAGAGAAAAAGCCAGGGAAGAGGATGCTACCGCTTACTCTACATTACAAAGGCACCCAGCCTCCAAGGTGACCAGCTTGACCTTCCTCTTAAGCACTAATTCTTTTAAAAAGCCCTTAAAAATGCCAACTTGCAAATTGTACATAAAATATTTAAAATGTGAGTCCTCGCTTTGAAAAGTTGAATTAATGAATTCATCCATCAAAGCCCCGAAGTCCTGAAAACCTCTACTTTACTCTTGTTTTAATCCAGTGAGAGAAAAGTAGCCTTGCTCTGGACAGCTCCACAAACGATGTAATTAACTTGCTTTTGATGGAACAGGTGGGACAGTAAGTTCAGTTAGATGATAAAGAAGACACACACACAGACCCCGACACACAATTTTACAAGGCTCTTCCTGCCCAAGTTATTTTTAGGATCAAAATTTGAAAATGCCTTTGAACTGTAAATTACTTTAGAAAGAAAAGGTGCTGCAATAGTTGTTTTTAGAAAGTAGATAGATAGATAGATAGATAGATAGATAGAGGCAGACAGACATCAAAATGTTAACAAAATATCACATACTAGTAATCACCTGTTTAGAAATTGAGCTATTTTCTTTCTTACTGAATTTTCTAATGAGTTTTTCAATTAACATGTATTACTATGAATTAAAACAAATTGAAATACCAATGTTTCATTATTTTATCAGTAGATACACACATAGCTGACCCACACACATAACAGCTATATATTCAAACATAAAATTTGTAGCATATGGTCCGTCAAATTACGTAGACAAGTCATGTAGGCAGTGGGTCAGAATTTCTGAAACCAAGACTGCCCATAATATAGGTGGTAATCCTCTTTTTGTAAGACTGAAGTGTGTGGGTTAAAAAGGGATGCTATAAGCTCTTTCCTATCTCCCAACTCTTGTCTTTTCCTGATTCAGGCCAGACTTTGCCTTTTTCCTCACTGTTTCTCAGTAAACCTGCAACTTTTTCTCTCCTTTGCTTAATGAACTCAAAGTTCATTTATATCTGATTCTAGTCCATGTTAAGGCTTGACAAAAGCTTAGGAGGAGGGCAAAGGCATTTTGTATCATGCGTACCATCGGATACTATACCGAGAAGAAAGATTTATTTACTCTTCCAGTTTTTACAAGTTATTGCTCCCTTAATTAATTTTACGTCTACAGGTGAAAATGGGTGTACCATTTCTAGGAAAAGAAAAGAGCCCAATTTAAAATGGGATAACCTATTCCACGGAGGAGAAATGAATATACCTTCTTATATTCCCATATATTCCCGTGGCTCTGATTTCTTCCTAGGTTTTGGTGGTGGTGTTTTTTTTATCTCACTCATTAAGAAATTTTTGGGGCCTCTAGTGTTTGTGTGTATATATGTATGCGCATATATATATATATATATATATATATATATATATACACATACATATATATATATATATATATATATATATATGTGTCTCAGAATAGAATCATAAAGGATTTGACATTCTTTTTCAATACAAATATAGTTTATGTAAAACCTTATGTAAGCAACCAGGACTCCTGCATTACCTAAGTCATTTTGCTTTAGTAGGAATAACTAAATTTAGGTTGGAGTTTTAACATGTTCTCCTTTCTTTGAATATGCCCTTTCTCCAAATGATTATGTGCTTAGCAAAAATAAATAAATAAAAATTGTGTATTAGGGGAATGCACACATTTTAATAAATCACAGCACCAGAAGTTCCCTTTAAAAAAAAAATCCAGAATAAGCCCAAGAAATGAATCTTCTTTGATGGATCAGGCTATATTTCAAAAGGCTATCATAATTACTACATATACTAGTATAAGTATAATACGTACATATGCACACATATATAAAAATTATAAAAAGATTATACATATGTATAAATGTTATCAAGACTAGTTTTGTGTGTATATAACCATAGGATAAATTGCCCATTGGAAAGGTTGTAGAACCATGCTCACCTCGCTCCCGTCCCACATATACTTTTGTTCTCTAATTTTTTTGTATTGGGAACAGGTATTAGTGGAAGACATTATTGTTTCTGCCTTGTGTTGATTAAAACCTTTGTCTTCGTGTTTGTAATAGGTCCCTGCACACTGATTGTGAAGCTCAACGTGTGATAGAGCTGTTTTTCTTGAAGTAGTGAGCACATATGAGACCGTGTAGGTGAGCCTTTATGGCTTCCTTCTCAATAAAAAAGTAAATCTTTAGTTTTATTAGACCTTATAATTATTCCAACAAAAATGGTCAGAGTGCCATGAATAGGTTTGGCTAGCAAGACAGTTTCATACAGCAATGCGATTTCCCTCAGTAGGAGGACTATGAACTGCTAATTAGCATCTCAGACCACAAATTCTCTAGCAACCAAGAGTAATAATATCAGTAATTCCCAGTTTTATGCAGAGTACAAGTCTCCAATATTACCAGCGCTCTGTTTCATTTGTAATTAACTGCAAGCAATTATTGAAGTCAAGAAAGTACATCCTAATGCTCCTAGGTAATAAAATAAAAAGAAATATTGTTTGTAAAACGTATATGTGTGGCATGCTGATTGACTGGAGTCCTTTGAAAGCCCTGAGGTTCTGTATATATAAATTAAATGTTTTTTGTCTAGATGGTATCATTCTTAATTTTAATCTGTAACTTTTATTTCACGACTTAATTCTTTGTCCTTTGCTTGTAAACAAATATTTATTAGATTGGGTTTTGAATTCACAGATACAAAAAATTTTTTTAAAGCTAGTAAGCAGAGGGAGAAAGTCATGATATTAGCTGATTGTTTCAAGAGATATTTAATGCACATTTTGTAGGTAGAGATATGCAGGGTGGGACAGAATTAGAAAACAATCCAATACTTAATAAATAATAATGTTAAGAATAAACTCTGTTTTGCATATTCATAACGGTAAGCCTATTCTTCCCCAGCCTGTATTATGCACAGGAAGAATGGTTTATGAGGTGGAAATAAAGACATTTTATTTAAGATTTTCCCATGAAAGTTATACTTCTGTGAAAGTCAACAGAAGTGTTCTATAAAAATTTAAAATGATATTTATGATGATTTCTTACATGTAAAAAGAGAGCAAAACCTTCTTTACCTAGAATTATGAATTATCATTTTCTGTGTGAGTGATTTTTTTCTCCTACATAATTTGCCCTTTATTCACCAAAACTGTATTGACTTGACTTTAAGCTTCTCAGGTCTTCATTTTTATTGCTGTAAGTTTACAGTTCTCAAATTCTTATGAGTAAAATCTTAAGACAGCAATAAAAGCAGATTTTTTACAGTTTTTTTCTGAATCAGTCCCCATGCCCAAACAAACTTCCACAACATAACTGCAATAACTTTGAAAAATTAGCACTATATATAGAATCTGATGCTGATGCTACTATTAATGAAGACACACACACACGTAATATTCTAAATGTATGTCTGGCATCCCACTGTGACTGAAACCACTAACACATTTTTTTTCAACGTATTTCATACAATGGCTTAATGCATATGTATCTAGACAGATAACTTGAAATAAAACTAAATACATATTTTCCATCTAGTTCCCCTTTTTGTAATGTCTAATAGGAAGCTCCTGCCTTTAAGGAGATGCAGTATCTTCCTAGTAGTGTGTTTCCTGCCAAGATTTTAAGGCCCAAGGACAGAGATAGCACTTCCTTGTGGATCCAGATTGCCAATCAGCTTTGTAGTTTTTACTCAAGTACACACCCCAGGGTCGCAGCAGACATGTAATGGAAGAGTAATAGCCTCTGCCTGGGAAGAATAACTTCCCATTTACTATATTCTCTAGAAAACCACACCCCAGACCCAAGATGAGACATTGTAAATGTTTTTCGGGATTGCCTTTGTGATCCAGGAGGTCATCAGAGCACAGGCTACATCTGCTCGTGAACTGTGGCAATGAGGTGACCTGAGGGAAAACTGGGAACTGCGGCATCACTTCCCGTGAAAAGGTTGGGGGCTGAGGCGTACCTCAGGAGGGCTTCCAAGCCTTTATCTGTTTGGGGTAATGCATCAGTAACTCGGGGCGGGGGGGGGGGGGAAGAGAGGAGAGAGCTGGTCCCAACTTTGGGAGGCAAAGCAGGATGTGACCCCAAAGATACCTATCACTGTATTGCTCAGAGTCAGAGGACGGTGGTGGTTTGGTTTGTGGGGATGGGGGCGGGGGGGGGGGGGGGCGGACACAGGGAACCAAATTGAGTTGAATTCTGTAAATGTTATTGCATTATGAGCTAAGGAATATAAGAATCAAGAATGTATTCCCAGAATATTACTTTCAGGCTGCCTATGAATAAGCTACCTCTCAACCAGGTTACTGGGCTGCCCTGGTTTTGGAGACTCGTGGATGGAGAGGCTGAGGATATACAGAAGATCTAGCAGAGAAGGAACATAGAAGCAGACTGCTCTCTGCATTGAAGGAGAAAGGTAGTGTTGAATCTCCATTCTAATTTATCAATATTGGCTTCAATTTCCTTCTGTGCAACGAGGGCAATGTACTCTACCTTATGGTTGCTATGAGGGTAGGTAATGCAGTTCTTTGTGCAGAGTAGATGTTCAATCAATAACTGCTATTGGGGTTAGAGAAGGTGCCTCTGGTGGTGTTTAAAGAGGTTAGGAAGTGGTTACCTTCCCAAGTCTCCCAGAGCTGCTGCTGATGCCCCCGGAGCCTTAAACTCAAGAAAAGTCTCATTGTCCCTGGCTGGGTAGCTCAGTTGGTTAGAGCGTCATCCCAAGATGCCAAGGTTGCAGTTCGATCCCTAATCAGGACACATACAAAAATCAACCAATGAATGCAGAAATAAGTGGAACAACAAAAATCGATGTTTCTCTCTCTCTCTCTCTCCCCCTCTCCCTCTCCCTCTCCCCCCACTTCGTCTCCCTCTCTTTAAAATCAATCAATAATTTTTTTGGTCTCATTTAATGTAGGAAGGAAAGGATAATTTTATAATTTTCAGATGACTGGGTACTCCTTGCAAAGAAGAAATTGATAGAGGACTAAAACTTCTACCCTTTGGGGGAAACTAATTTTCCATCAATATGCTAGATTTGAATCTTAACCACATTAAAGTCAAAGTGAAGTTAATATCCTAAGGAACCTGAACAAATTGTAACACACCTACCTTAGGCACGTAGTAAGTAAACCTAATTTTCTCAATTAAATGAATCTCACGTGGTCTAATAGTCCCATTTGCAACTAGTATTGTTGGTTCACATGAATGTGAAAATGATGGCTTGAATCCAAGAACCCAGAAGACAATGTGAATTCCCTAAAATTAAAGTGATAATCAAAAGTCTTTTCAAAATGCTCTCTGCTCTTTTTTTTTTTTTTGGTAAATTAATTAGAAAATTAAAAATAGCACTAAAATTTGGAACTTGATTGTTGCTAAGTTGTTTGTGTATGTGGTGACTTGACTTTGAACACAGGCATTCTTCCATGTGTAAAATAAAAAGTCTTGTGAGGTCCTAGTCTTTTGTCACCCTGCTCACTTTGAATTTTGGAATTTATTAAAGAGTCAATGCAGAAAGACCTGATAGACAGTATTTTACTTTTAACATTTATAGCATGACTATTTAAACTTAGTCTGGGTTATTCTCTGCCATAAAAATAAGTATATCACAGAATATTATTCCTATGTACTGAAAAAGCTGGCCGTGTTCTGGTTTTAGAAAGTAATTAAATACTAGTTTTTAAATGTTTTGGTTTTGGAAAGTTGCCAAATAAGTTTTGCCAAACACATTTTTCTGTCATTTCACACCCCATGTGTGTGTTTTAATAAATGTGTAATCTTATGTTCTGACTCTCTTAAACTTAACTTGACAAATCTCTTTTAAGAGTAATATTATTGCCAAAAAGACTTTAGAGCTGTCCTAAGAAGCCACATCTTTTATTTTTAAAAGGGAGTCATAGTTGATGATGAATAAACAGAACTGATCTATAAATTTGGACTATATTTCTAAAGCTGAGATCCACATTTTAAACAACTCCCAACAGTTTTTAACTAACTCATGCTTAGTAAAATAAATAAAAGATTCAACCCTGAGTGATCATTATTCTGTGTGAAATAGAAGGTATAGTGAAACATGGCACGTCTTTCTACTTCTATTAAAAGAAAGAAAGCAATGGCGAAAAGACAGAAAGAAAATTGTATCCTATGCATCTTTTACACGGCATACTTGACCCAGGAAGTTCCTCACACTATAATTTACAACACACATGTTTTAAAAAGAAAATAAACAAAAACAGCTTGGGGAAAGCAATGAATAGCGATGCGAAAGTAATGTGCTCAGGAAAATGCAGACACCAGCTAGAACCAGGGATTATTCTGGGCTCCACAATGAAGGGGAGCTGACCCCGGGAGGGAGAAGGACCACCTAAGATGGTGCGTAGGTTGGTTGCAGCCCTAGAGCACAAGTAAAGAAAACAGAAATCTTCACTACATGAAAGCATTCTCTATTTAGGCCCTCAGAATGTTTAAAGAATTATGTGATATGCTATTTATAGGCCTAGAAGTTAAAACAAACCTGAAGTTATATGCAATATGTGTTCACAACCTAAAAGGAGGAGTAACACAAACAAAGCAATGGCAGAAGCAAGCAAGCTACCATAATTAAAAGTGGGCAGAAACGCTAAATAGCAGATTAGATCTTCAGGCACTTTAGATATTATAAAAATCAAATACAGTATAATTGCACAGAGAGAGTTTAAAGAAACAAAAATGTAATTTAGCCCAGCTGTTGTGACTCAGTGGTTGAGCCTCGACCAACCCAGGAACCAGGAGATCACAGGTTTGATTCCTTGTTAGAGCATGTTCCCGGGGTTGTGGGCTCGATTCCCAGTAGGAGCATGCAGGAGGCAGCTGATGGATGATGTTTTTCTCTCATTAATGTTTCGATGATGTTCTTTTTCAGGTAGTAAGTCTATGTATATTTATTTTGTTCTTATTGAAGTTCCTCACAATTTACCCAAATATGTTATGTATATATCAAACATCATTTAATGCAATCTAAAGAAAAAAAGGTTTAACAATAACCCTTCAGTAGTTCAAAGTTTTGAAACCTGAGAGTCAATTGTGGTAGATGCTAACACACCCTTTTTAATTTCCATGAAATAATAGATGACAGGGGAGAGGAATTCAAGAACTTTCTGGCAGGATTTTTGGATTCTGAATGAGTTACAGTGGGCGGGTATGTCTCCTGAGACACTTTAGTGTGGTTTCGACCATTATGTGTCTTCTGGGCTTAGCAATGGTCTTGTTGTTCAAGTGATAGGTTAAATGACCTCTGTGGTCCTCTAGCACAGTGGTCGGCAAACTCACTAGTCAACAGAGCCAAATATCAACAGTACAACGATTGAAATTTCTTTTGAGAGCCGAAAACCGACTTCTGTGCATGGGCCACGAAGTTTCAATCTCACTGTACGTGCACGCCCGCATGTGGTATTTTGTGGAAGAGCCACACTCAAGGGGCCAAAGAGCCGCATGTGGCTCGCGAGCCGCGGCTTGCCGACCACTGCTCTAGCATATGGTCCTTGGTCTCTCAGTCTTGTCCTTTCTCGGGGCCTTGGCAACAGCATGGTGTCACACCTTGCCGGTCTACCTTATCAGTCTGCCAGGAGACATAGACACTCTGTTTTCGAGTGAATGGATACCCCTTACTTGGACAAAACATGCATTAGAGGCAGTATATAAATCTAACAAAGTAAATTACTAACCCTGGACTTTGAACTTTTCACCTTCTTCAAGGAATGTTAGTGTCCCCAGGGACTAAAGAGAGTACATGCAAAGCATATCCATACCATGCATTAGTATGTTAAAGAACCTGTGTGATGCCTTTATCAGCAAAAATTTTAAGAAATGTATGTATTACAGCAAATATACACTGAGTGGCCAGATTATTATGATCTCTGAACACATAATAATCTGGCCACTCAGTGTGTATGTGTGTGTGTGTGTGTGTGTGTGTGTGTGTGTGTGTATATATATATATATGTATATGTATGTGTATTCATACACCGGGCCTCATATATATATGAGGCCCGGTGCATGAATTCGTGCATGGGTGGGGTCCGGCCAGCCTGGCCAGACCCCATGGGTGGTTGGCTGGCCTGCCTACTGGTCGAACTCCTGGTCGAGGGGACAATTTGCATATTAGCCTTTTATTATATAGGATATACACTGAGTGGCCAGATTATTATGCGTTCAGAGATCATAATAATCTGGCCACTTAGTGTATATGTAATTAAATGTATAAATATGCACATTATATGCACACACAAAGATATACACGAAAAGCAGTTTCTAAACAAGATCCTAGAACTACTAACCATAGTCTTAAACAAAGTGATAATATCTGTATTGCTGATCTCTTGGCGGCACCTCAGCAGTATCTTAGCCAAGGAAGCCAACGACCCAGACCCCCGTTCCCAGGGATGCTCCAGATGCAGCCAGCTTCGTTTCACTGCAAACACAGGAGGGAACTTGAGAATCTGAAATCAGCCACGTGCTCCTCACTGAGAGCACTTGTACTTCAAAAATAATTTGAAGGTCAGGTACACAAGTATCTTCACACTAAACTTTTTAGGCTCATCAAACCAATCCAATATTCTCCCTCCCCAAACCCTCCTCCCTGGCAATGTACATTAATATACAGCTTCACTTCTTGTGGGGTATTTTCATTTTGTGATTTAGGGTAACTTAATGAAGCTATTTTATTTTTTTTTTCATTTGGAAAAGTTTTGGAGGTCTTTGAAAATCTGCTAACAAACAGATATAAGACTAATTTGTTTTTTTAAGGAAAGGAAATTTCAACTTCTTAGAAAACATCTCACTTATTCTATGGGGTGGAAGAAGAACTTTCTTTTTTTCTCTTCCAATAGAAGATTTTTACAATAACAATATATTCATGCATTCACAATATATTCAATATATCCACAAGTAAATGAAAATGGAGTAAAAAAAAAAAAAAAAGAATCAGAATGAAATGAGACGTGAGCAGGGTGTGTACTATAACACACATGACCACGACTTTTTGTTTTCAAGGCAAAGGTCTGTGTTGGATTTGCCACTGGAGTCTCACAGCAAACATCATACTTCTCCCGTCTGCCCCACCCTCAACGCAGCAGCCAGCTGCAAGGCAGAGTCCCACCCAGGCGGAATGCAGGTGAAACATCAATACAGCGAGAGCCCAGTCAAAAAAGCATATGTGGAGTTTGGAGAGTTTTAGAAAATTTTATTGCAGGAACACATGTGTTCGTGTAGCAGATGGAAGCAATTATGGCAGGAAAACTTTGCCCTGTGCTCAAAACCGAATTCCAATAGCATGAGCTCAAGCTAATGACTATCCTTGAGGACAAGTAAAATCGGACCACAGTGAATTTTGAAGATCAACTTCACTTGCATGAGGTTGTGATCGGCACTGCTGAAAACTCATCAAAACGTGGTATTATCTCTGCCTCGTTTTTCACTGGAAAGGGATGTGACCTCAAACTCCCTCATCTAAAATTAATAGGCTTTCCTGTCATTTCTGTTAAAAACCTCACCTCACGCCGGTATTTTGTAGTCTGACTTACAGAAAGTACAATTAGGATTGCTTAGTGAATAGCATAATTATTCCAGACAAGAGAAACTTGCTTTGTTTGGATACTTATGTGCATGTGGTCATTTCTAAAATGTTCTTCTTCTCTTGGAAGGAGACAGGATGACCCCTGACATCTCCCTTAATAAACAGTATCATGGGAGTTAAGATGAAGACTATAAAGCAGAACGACGTTGAGTGCAAACCTGTGACCTATAAAGCAGTCAGGGGGATTAGAAATAAGTTCAGCCCCATGAACTCTCTCATCTATGGGTTTATCCTATAGGATTGGGCACCACAGTAATTTTTCTCCCTCTTTGGTGTTGTCATATGATTACCTCTCCTTACTGGGAACTCACAAAAAAATCTGACTGGTCATGATGATGGATGTATAGGTTTATGTTTCTTTTACAGTGATATAGAATCAGTCATCACAGGAGTTCAACTCCTTTACTATCACAGAAATACTGGCTGAAGGATTTACTGAAAAAGGAGCAGGAGTCGAAAGGTATGCACATTCAGGTCTAGAAGGAATGAAGCAAAGTGCCCAGTTTCTTAAATTGTCTTCCGTTAATAGGCAGAGGCTAACTTCCTCCTGAAAGATGAAATAATATGGAAATTTAAGACTTGGCTTTTAAAATATTCTGTTATTTTTAAGTAGAGGAGTGAATGACAATGTAAGCAAGGAGAATATTTGTTTTAAGCTGTTTAGTTAAAGACACGGGCCAAATTCCATAGGTGGTTCAGACAGTCACGCTAGCCCATTGCACGTACACAGCTGGGAGGAAGCGTGCACACGGCAGAGCAGAAAGAGCACAGACCAGAAGTTAGAAAGTGTGGTTTACATTCCTAATTCTTCCCTCATCAGGCTTGTTCCTTTGAACAAGCAACTTTACTTCTTCAGTTCTTAGTGGCCACAGGCAAAATGGGAAGAATAATACCCGTGTCTATCTTTCTTTCTCCTTCCTTTCTTTCTCTTTTTCTTCCTTCCTTCCTTCCTTCCTTCCTTCCTTCCTTCCTTCTTTCCTTCTTTCCTTCTTTCCTTTCTTCCTTTCTTTTTTTAATCCTCACCGGAGGATATTTTTTCCATTGATTTTTAGGGAGAGTGGAAGAGAGAGGGAAAGACAGTGAGAAACATCGATGTGAGAGAAACATATCGACTGGTTCCCTCCTGCATGAGCCCCAACCAGGGGCCAGGCCGGGGAGGAGCCTGCAACCAAGTTATGTGCCCTTGACTGGAATCCAACCTGGGACTCTTCGTTCCTCAAGTCAATGACACTCTATCCACTGAGCCAAACCGGCTAGGGCGCCTCCAGAGTTTTTTAAATCTCCTTCCTACAGCTTCCTGGAAAGGAGTCTACTTTGTTTCCGGTTCACCAACAGTCCCATGTGGACCCAGCTGCGGGTCCAGGAAGGATGCTCACAAGGAGAATCCTGCATCACGGGTGCATTGCGCAGCCTCGGCCTGCACGCGGGGTGTGCGGTGAGGCCCTCGGCAGATGTTCCTGGGCAAAAGCGTTATTAACAGGGCAGCTGTGCACACAGAAGGCAGTTTAAGTTTCCAGTTTCCTCCACAGGCCCTTTTGGAGTCTAATCTTCCATTTCCCCATCCCAGAGCCCTTTGAACATTTCACAGTCAATTTTTTAAAAATTGAATTTAGAGGCCTTGGGAGATTCACCAATGCAGGTGCTAAAAGACAATCTATTCTAATGTGGCTGATATATTTTTAGGGCTGTACTGTAGCTGGGGGAAAAAAATAAAGGCTTTTTAATCTCCCTGAGAGAAAACTTAACTGCGAGAAGTTAAAGCCATTTCTTCTCCGAGTGAAAATGTCTACTTCCTTTCCGGGCCCCGATCGCCCCAGGCTATCTGGGGAGAGAAAAGGTTATTCCGAGTACAGGGACACGTCTACACTTGTACTTCCCCAGAAAATACAACGCCTCTTCAAAAACTTGACAGCCTCCAAGCTGGCAGGTATTCCATTGTGGCCCCTGCTGAAAATGCCTTCTCCAAGTGAATTTTCTTTTTCAGCTTGCCTTACCTGGTTTCTCTAGCTGTAGTGATCAGACTCACTACATTGGTGCCAAATCTACGCTTGATTGCTTTGTTTCTCGGACATATTTTTAAGCTTGAGCAAAAGCATCATAGCACCTCCAATGAATACAACCCAGGAGGCACAATTTTTGCAAACATACTTTGTGACCCCCGAAGCCTGTGAAAATCCCGAGGTCCTGAAGCCAAATAAACCTACTCTCAGTTTAAAGAAAATGCTCTGATATAAAAGGGAGGATGAGAGGAGCATGAGTAGAATTTTGCCCATAGGACAAGTCAAAATTTTCAGTGTGTATGTGGTTGTGTGTGTGTGTGTGTGTGTGTGTGTTGTTATTGTTGTTTTTTTGTTAATTCTCACCTGAGGATATTTTCCCCATTGATTTTTAGAGATAATGGAAGAGAGGGAGAGAGACAGAGAGAGAAACATCGATTGGTTGCCTCCTGCATGCACCCTGACCAGGGCTGGGGCTCAAGCCTGAAACCAAGGTATGTGCCCTCGACCGGAATCAAACCCTGGACCCTTCAGTCCTTGGGCCAATGCTCTATCCACTGAGCCAAACCGGCTAGGGCTGTATGTGGTTTTTAAAGGGTAAATGGGTTTGTAAGAGCATTTTGAAGAGATCCACGCCACAGTGACAAAACAGAGTATGAGGAAGGCCACACAGACTTGCTTTTGGTTTGACCATGGCCATTTCAGAGGGGCCGGGCAGGGCTAATGAGAGTCCGTTTCTCTGGTTCAGTTCTCCCTCCCGTTAAGGTTGCATGTTAACGTCACTGTTGACTTTTTGCTTTTCTTTTATGGTGGCCATTTTCATGAGTGTGTAAAGGTTACAGGGGTTAATGAGCGCTGCAATTGTCAGGTTTGGTTAACTACCCCGACAACCTCTCTAACCCCCAGTGGCTCTACACAATGCAAGTGGATTCCTTGCTCCTGTCATCGTCCAGCAGGACACTCTCCTCAGGCTCCTCTACTGAAAGCCATGGAGACCCCACACACCTTCCCTGCAGGCAGGGGCAGAGTCTAGAGGGCTAAGCAAGGGATTTTATTGGCCTGGCCGGGAAGTGGTACACATCGCTTCTGCCCACATTGCACTGGCCGGGATGCAATCCCACAGCCACTCGTAACCATGACAAAGGCTGCAACAAGTGGCCTGGCTGTGTGCGCCGAGGAAAAAGCAAGCAGCTGATGACTAACTAGGCAGACTCTGCTAGGAGGGGAAATAATAAAGGAATTGTTCTTCTTTACTTTATGAAACTACTTAAAAACGTTTGCAGGTAGACACTCCCTTCAACTCTTTTTTTTAAAGGGTTGAGGAAGGAGAGAGATTTCTTTAGGAGGAAGACTCAGAGAAGACCAAGACTAAACAAGCACCCAAGCAAACAACAACAAAACCACGTGGCACGGAACGGGCACACAGGCCATGTTTGTTGGGTCCAGCGGAGAAGAGATCACACTGTCTGCATTTATTCCTTTGCATGCGAATACGTTAATGTTACCAAGCGATTTCGTGAGCATAAAAATAAAGCAAGCTGCGATTTTTTATAAGTGGGAAATCTCGTTATAGTCGAGGTGAGTCAGGAAAGGAAGGAAAGGAAAAGTGTCTATTTTTAGGTTCTGAGCGCAGCTGAGGGGCCCGAGACGCCTGCCAGAGACACACAGCTGGGAGAGCAGCGCATGACTGTCAACCACCTGCACACTGAGCGGAGCACCTGGTGCTTTTCCTGTCGTGTTTCTGGTCCTCTCTCCTGAAAGTTACAAGAAGCAGAACCAAAGATGACAGCGTTTCCAAAAGTGTTAAGTACCCTTTATGTGATTCTGATAAATAAAAGGTTCCAGGCAAGACCAGCACTCATCTGCGGAAAGAGACTCCATCCAGTTGGCCAGATTTAACTCTCCTGGACTTAAATGCATGTTATGAGCAGCAAGATAGCTTAGTCTTGCTTCTAATCCTATTTATCCAGTGGTGATGGTTTCTTGGTCATTAGAAACCACATCCAATCTAAATACTTTTGAAGCATATGACAAGGACAGTTGCCAGGTACAGTAAACACCCGTTTCAAGTGTTATAACCTAGCACTGTTTTATAAGACCATTTAAAACGGTAACCTGGCAACCAGCTTGCTTTTGTCCAAATAAATGACAGAGCCATAATTTGCACTCAGAATTTCCAAATAAGTCTCTTAAAAACAAAAGACACTTCCAAGTAAATATTTAAATGGGCACATACTTGGAAAATGATGAGCTAGAACTTGTTCTAGAAAAAAATGCTTGCCAGAATTTCTCTAAGTGATTCAAAATGAGACAAAGATATGATTAATCTAATTTTATATACTAAAAGGTTCCAAAATCTTTAAAAACTGACATAAGTAAACTGAATGACATAGATAAATTAAGAAACAAACCAAAGAAAGTAAACTGAATGGCATACATAAATTAAGAAACAAACTACTATTGAGTTAGTTTGGAGAAACAGAGCGTTATTCTCCCTCAGACAGATGCCCGATGGCAATTCATTCATTCACTAATAGGT
Source organism: Eptesicus fuscus (assembly GCF_027574615.1). Lineage (NCBI taxonomy): Eukaryota > Metazoa > Chordata > Mammalia > Chiroptera > Vespertilionidae > Eptesicus > Eptesicus fuscus. The sequence goes on from NC_072491.1 coordinate 8,016,090, forward strand.
AATGAGCACCCCATATGTATCTGGTGCTGAGGTGGCACTAAGGCTATTAACGATGCACAACAGATATAGGCCTTGCTCAAAACCAGAATCCAGGTATTGACAAAGGGAGACATCTTACCATTCAAGCAGTCTGGCATAGCCCTGGGCAGGTGGCTCAGGTGGTTGGAGCGTTATCTCCTAAACCAGTGGTCGGCAAACTCATTAGTCAACAGAGCCAAATATCAACAGTACAACGATTGAAATTTCTTTTGAGAGCCAAATTTTTTAAACTTAAACTTCTTCTAACGCCACTTCTTCAAAATAGACTCACCCAGGCCATGGTATTTTATGGAAGAGCCACACTCAAGGGGCCAAAGAGCCCCATGTGGCTCGTGAGCCACAGTTTGCCGACCACGGTCCTAAACCAAAAAGTTGTGGGGTTCAGTTCCCCATCAGGGCACATACCTAGATTGTGGGTTTGATCTCCAGTTGGCGTGCGAATAAGAGGTAACATCTCTCTCTCCCTTCCTCACTCTAAAATCAATAAACATAGCCTCAGGTGAGGATGGAAAAAAAAATCTGGCATATTCTAGGAGTTTATATCTCCTTCAGCTGAAGCACCAGGAAGTATATTTCAGGAGAGGCAACATTAAAGCTAAATACTGAAAGATAGTAGAAGCTAGATAGGAGAAAGAAAATGGGGGAGGGTCAGGGTTGGGAGGCAATTCTTATAGACTGTACAGCTTGTTTAAAAAGACCTAAAAATCAGAGAGAGCAGGACAACTTACAATTCAAAGAAGTCAAAATGCCTGGCAAATAGTGCACAAGGCCCAACGTGGTGGGAGAAGAGGCTGCAGAGATGAGCACTGTGTGGAGCAGAGGAGGAGTGCTAACACAGGGACAGAAACATAAAACAGTGTAATGGCAACAACAACAACATTTATTCCCCTCATTTTAAAAAGTATATTTTTATTGATATCAGAGAGGAAGGGAGAGGAAGAGTGAGATAGAGACACCAATGATGTGAGAGAATCATTGATTGGCTGGCTACCTCCTGCATGTCCCATTCTGGGGATTGAGCCCACAACCTAGACATGTGCCCTGACCAGGAATCGACCTGTGAACTCCTGGTTCATAGGTCAACTTTCTGCTATTACCCTGGCTGGCTACATCTGGAATCCCTTAACTTCTTTAGTTAGAATCAAATTAGCCTCATTTGAATAATAATAGTTATCTCCTAGTGAATGCCTTCATATTGCCAAGCACTTGCTAGCTTCCTTCACAGACATTATCTCATCAGATGAACATAATCCTGTGAGCTAAAGGTCAGAGTGGTTAAATAACTTGTCCATGGTCACACAGCAAAAGAATAGCACGTTTCCCGTGTCCAGGCTTTTTCTCCTCTTTCTACTTCACTACCTCTAGAAATAGGACTATCTGCAGGTACAATATACGTTATATCAATATCAATATCAATATCAATCATCTCCAGTGGGCAGAGCTTCTTTTGAAATCACTTTGACCAAGAATGGCAGCATAAGGTTTAGTCAAATACGCATCAAAAATATCTTCATTGTACAACTGAGGGACTGTGGACTCATGCTCATCCCACTTTCTCCTCACATAGTTCCTCAATTGTTCCAGGACTCAAGGAAGAAAATAAAAATGACAGTACTTTGAATATCATACAATTTTAAAGTCCCTGAAAAAGAAAAAATAAGTTGTAATACTAATAAAGGTATTGCTATATTAAATTTTTCTCTTACTAATAGTTGAAATTAACTTTAAATGATATACTATATGCATGCAAAAATGCCTGAAATGAAACATCTTCAATAAAGGATGACGTTTGAGGAACTAATTTTTTTATTTGCTATGATATATTGATATGTATACAATTTCTAGTCAGAGAGTAAAGATTACTCTATATATGTCTGTTGCCTGACATATATCAGTGGTAATATATAACGACCCGACAGACATTTCCCCTGCAAAGAAATGCCATGATGTATTGATATGTAAATATACTGCTTTACATGCATTGGTGATGAAGGAAAAATAAGATTGTCCAGCCAGTGAACAATATATTTCTCAAGACAAAATTAACTACTAGCAAGACTCTCTGTAGAACTCGACAGCAACTTCAGTCTCTGTAGTAAGAAGTCTGCCAAATTTTCTCTCTCCTGATTCTCTCCTCGCAGTCATTTAATGAACTTCATAAAAGCTAATATCCCAATGTAGTGGTTCCCCCCCATTGTGTTCCCCTGAAAAAACAGATCGTACAATAAAATAAACAGGCATAAAGCTGTAAGGCAAAGGTATATTCTGCATACAATTTTAATAAAAGCATGTTTTACTTTGTGAAGGAAAAATACCCCTAGCAATAACCTAAAAATATAACATAGAAAACTGTGAGGAATCATCTCTCTCGAATATCAGAATTATGTTATTTCAAACCTCCCCATTTCCTTCCATCCATTAATTCGGGGCAAGGTTTATGTCCAAAGCAAAGACAGAGCGCACATCACAGAATGATGCTGAGACTTTCAGAAGGCATGATTAGGGCATGAAGGCGGAAGTTGTTGGGAACCAGAATGGCATGATGCAATTGGTGCAAATAAAATGTATGCTGCTTTCTAGTCCGGGGTAGTCATTTTGTTAGCTGAGTGGGAAGGAGATGAGGGAGACACCCATCCATTCTAGCACACAGTTCCGAGTTGTGTTTCAGTTTGAAACTGCCAAGGAGTAAATAATAAACCCCACAGTTTCCAGTCCCCTCCTCACTCGAATATTCTGAATTGGGAATGTGAATTGAGGACTCCCAACAAAATGAGGCCATTTAATCAACTGCCATTCTCATTCATCAGGAGAATGCAGGTAGAATCTGGAGAGATCTCTGAATCTGGAGAATACTTCTGGCGAGGAGCTCCCATTTCTGGAAAAACAGACCCATAGTTGAGTAGGGTTTTGAAGAGTAACTGTGTGCGCGCGCATGTATGCCAAAGTTCTTCATATATAACAAGTACTGTACAATTAGAATTTACGTATATACTAGTTAAATGATATTAACGAAAAGAAAATCAGGTAACTCTACTTCATTGATAATTCTGTTTCAGTGCATATATTTATTTGTCTGCTCATATAGAGAGGCTAGCAAATTCAATTACTTTTCTTGTTTCAATGCCACTGCCTTTTTTTTTTTTTTAATTCAACAACAGCCTTCACACATGTTTTTTCCTCTTTCTGGCTCCCCATAACCACATAGCTGCTGCTACCACCATGCCTGCCCTCTTCTATGTTTTCATTGCAGCTGGTACTTTTATAACACTGAGTCCATTGGAATTCTATAAACATTTATATGGTGAATTAATATGTATTTGTTCCACAGTACTGAAAGCCCACAATGGTAGAAGCCGAATTCCTTTGATTTGTTGCTATGACTATAAAGTGACTATCATAATTCTGGTATATAGTAGGTGCTCAGTAAATATGTATTGAGTAAATAAATGAGTTTACTTAAACATCCATCAAGTTTGTGCTAACCACTGTGAGGGATTCACAAGTAAATTTGATAGGATTTTTAAGAAGCGATAAGTCATGTTCACAAAGAACTATACTGCAAAGCAGAATGTCATCAGTATTATTGTAGAAATATAAGAACTAAGGAGGAATTATTTGTGGGGAGGGTAATTAATTCTGGTCACTAATGAAGACAGAATGATTTCATTATGTAAACACTCATTAGCTTGTGTGGAGATCTGTAGACAGTGTGTAATCCACTAACTTCTTGATGGCTGATGCAGAATACATTGTGTATTACTTTCAGCATATGTATTGGAGAATAGAATGCCACTTTGAACATTTACTTTATAACCCAAAAGAAGGCATTATATAAACAACCGTACATAATGGAATAGAAGTACTAACTAGGAAAGCATGACTTCTCCATCATTGTAATTTTGCTCTTCAGATCCCATTCAAGGGTGAGAATTAATTAATGCATCATATTAAGCTCCTTTAAAGTTGCTTGTGATTGTTCTTACATTTCAACACAAATAATTAGAACATTTCTTGTTTTAAAATGTAAATGAAAGATTCAACAGACAATAGTCAACGAATATAAACTAGTAAATACACACATACTGCTAGTAGGAAAGAACATTGATATTTCAGTTCTAAGAAAATGAACCTTAATACATTCATACTCTCTAAGAAATCTCATTTCAATGTAGTATTTATATTCCAAAATATTTATAGAGGAGATGTTCATTGAAGTTTTTATCTATAATAGTAAAAACCTAGAAACAACCACAATTTAAAAGTAGAGAATGGGTTAAACATGGAAATTTATGAAGCCACGAAAACCATGATCACGGAAAACATATTCTCATTTTTAAAACAAAATGAAATCTTATGTGAAATCCTATGTCTCCTACATCCATGGTTCACAGTTAACGACTGCTAAGGAAGAATATTAATTGATGAGAGATTTTAAAAAAATAGGCTGTTATAAAGTTGTACAGGGAAGATGGAAAGACAATCTCATCTGAAAATGCATAACAAAATATTAACAATGCTTTTCTTTGACTAGTGGAATTATAGCTCACTTGCTTCTTCTGCTGTCTTATAGTTTGCAAGTTTAAAAAATATGCATTAACTTTGCAAATGTGAAGAAAAGTTATCTTAAATAATAAATGCATCCTTTTAAAAAAATGTTTTCTAAGCCCAGCACTGCTTAACATGACCCTGATGCTCATTTCTTCTCAGGGCTCTTCTAGGAGCTCAGAGGAAAAGATCGGCAATGCGTCTGTGGCCCTGATTCTGGTCAGTCTCTTTCGGCTGAATTAATATACAGGAAACTGTGCCCCAGTACCAGGCCCTCATAGACATGACAATGATCATGCAGAATTTTACATTTGAATATCTGAAAGCGTATACATTATGAAGGTAAATCAGTCTCTAAGTGAATATCTCACAACAAAATGGGCTCATACAAATATTTGGTTATGCAGATGCTATCTGAGTTTGCAAGTGCCAAATGGGAGGTCTCCTTTCCCAATATTAACCATGGTGTTTTAATGTGTTTTGCCCCCAGAATAAAGAAGTTTTCTTTAAAGTGATATCACCAATAAACAACCCTAAAATAAGTTATGCCTTTTTGGCATGTGTGGGGAGGCTTGCCTTAAGGAGAGTCGGACAGGCTACTCATTGCCATAGTCTTATATTCTTAGTCTACAATGAGGCAAAAATAGAATAGTTCCTCTGCTCACTCACCCTAAAGCTTTCCTTTTGGTAGAACATGCCAGTACCAGCCAGCTGTAGTGGCTGGATTTGCAAGTATTGTTATAATTCTGCCTAAACATATCCCCTCTGGCCTGCCTCTGTAGCCCACTCTTGTTTTCATTAAATCAACTCATATTATTGGGGAAAAAATTTAAGTTATTTTTGTATCATGATGTGCATAGAAAACATTTTTGCCTTGTGTAGGTAAAATGAGAATAAAGGAATGCTACCAAATTTTTGTTGGGTGATATTATCCACTGGGCCACTGCCCATAAAGACTGCTTGTATCTTTATAAAAAGAGATAGAATGGGGTTATAGGAAAGGATAGGAAGGGTTGAAGAGCCCTAATTTACTACTTCCTCCTACACTTGCCCAGAAATATTGAAAGGGGATCATTTTTTGACGATGTGATTCACTGCTCTTCAATACCATGCCTGTGAATCACCCAGCGATATCCCTTGTGCTTCCAGTGGTATGTGTCTCCTACTTTGGGAATTGCTTATTTATTTTATTTTATATTTTTTATTTTATTTTTTTGTTAATCCTCACCTGAGGATATTTTTTCCATTGATTTTATTTTTTTTAGAGAGATCGGAAGTGAGGGGGAGACATACACACAGAGAGAAACATCAATGTGAGGGAGACACACTGATTGGTTGCCTCTTGCACATACCCCGATAGGGGCCGAGGATCAAGCTTGCAACCGAGGTGTGTGCCCTTGACTAGAATCAAACCTTCAAATCTTTAGTCCACAGGCTGAGCTCTAACCACTGAGAAAACTGGCTAGGAAAGGAATTTTTGTTTTTATTTATTTATTGGGGGGGAGGTGTTCTGTTTTAGAATGATGTCGTGACCATATGTAGTTGTTAACTATGATCTTCTTGCCTATATCTCTCCCTTCCCATTTTAAAATAACTCTAGGTTGATTTCCTGTAAATTATTCTTCATTTCAGTTAGTGTATCCTTCATTTCTGAATGGTCCTTTTTTTATGTTGTTGATGTTCTCACTAAGTTCCTTGAAGTTCTCATTAAGTTCCTTGAGCGTCCTTATAGCCATGGTTTTGAACTCTATATCCAGTAGTTTGCTTGCTTCCATTTCTTTCATTTGTGACCTGTTTCTTTGTCTCTGCATTTTGGCTGCTTTTCTGTGTTTGTTTCTATGATTAGGCAGAGCTGCTATGTCCCCTTGAGTTGATAGAGTGGCCTTATGTAGTTGGTGTCTGAAGGATCCAGTGGCTCAGCCTCCCCAGTCATCTGAGCTGGGCACTCCAGGTGTGCCCCTGTGTGGGCTGTGCGCATTGCCCTGTTGGGGTTGAGCCTTGATTGCTGTTGGCTTCACTGGGAGGGAATAACTCCCAGGCCTATTAGCTGTGAGGACCAGCTGCAACTACAACAGAAGAACTGCTGTGCAGGAGACGCCCCTGTGGAGAAGGACTTGCTTCAGTGGGGCTTTGGTGCTCACTGAGTCTGCCCCTGGAGCAGGGCCTCTTTGGGTTCATCTTGTTTGGGACTCTCTGTTCTTCCTGGACTTGTATGTCTATTTCTTTCACCAAGTAAAGGAAGTTTCCTGTCAATATTTTTTCAAATAGGTTTTCAATTTCTTGCTCTATTTCTTCTCCTTCCAGCACCCCCAATGATGCAAATGTTGGTATGCTTAAAGTTGTCCCAGAGTCTCCTTACACTATCTTCATAGTTTTGGATTTCATTTTCTTTTTGCTGTTCTGATTGGGTGTTTCTTGCTTCCTCATAGCCCAAATCACTTATTTGATTCTCAGCAGAAAAAAAAAAAAAAGAACTCTAACATCTTTCAGGGTCTTTGCTTAAGCTCATTCACTCTCATCTCTCAGCTTAGTTCTTATGCTCAATGGAAAAAAATGGAATTCAAAATCTTATGTCTCTCTCATATATTTTCTTGTGTGTCTTTATGAGACTTTTAATTTTTAGCTTTTCTTGAGACAAACTCTATATTCAAATTCAGCCAGGTGCTTCACTTTCCACTAAGCATGGTGTGTTTTTAAGGCACTAAATAAATAATAAGTAATGCCAAGTCTTACTTTACTATGTGCTGACAATTTAGTATCTGCTTGTGTACCAGATGATGTCATTGCTATGAGCTTTAATACTTTTTTTATTACAACCACGCTAGCATTATTTTTAGCACAGCAGGTGTCAAAAAGGTTTATTTTGAAAGAAAGAAAACATAAAAATGAATTATTTATGTGAGTTAAATCAAAATGTACTTGATATAAATGTTTAATCAGTTTTCCACCAACTTCTTTCCATATGCTCTGCCCTGCTCGATGGTGCAGTTCTAATGGAATTACTAAATATATCTTAATAGCTCAGCAGACAGCATTATGCAATGGTACTTACACAAGAGGATTATTTCAACTTATATTAAACAGGTCAAATAATAAAAATTCTGTAAAATGCTCACTGTTTTTACTGAAGGTTACCATTTAATCTGCATAGAAAAATTCAGTGTTTGACACTTAAAATGTGCTATGTTGACTATAAAGTTTCTCACTCCTTAATAAACATGAGATTAGAAAATAACTTTAATTTTTACTGTAATTGCAATTTTTCCCTGCTTTTATAAGTAATCAGCAGATTTGCTGTTATTCCAGGAATGTGAATGATACAAAATTAAAATAAGGATTCCAAGGAAGACTATATTGTGACTAAGGGACAATTTTTATATTATGAAAGAAACTACATTTCTAAAGACAAGACCAATATTTTGTTATCTATGCCAGCTTCTTGACTGACTTTCAACTGGTTGCTTTTATAATTCTGTTCTTTGAATTATTTACTCCTTTAAATTCAGTAAAGTCTGATTCCTAATTTTCATTATGTGTCATTTTTTCAGCCAAATCAATGTCTGCAAAACACTTCTCATTACTTTTATATCCAAACACTTCACACATCAAAAATTTTCCAATTTTAAGACTATAATCTGAGAATCAAGTAAAGAACCAGTGTCCAAGTCAGAAACTGATTTCACCATGAGGATTCTCAAACTTCAACTGAGTTATTATGATAATAATGATCAAAATTATAATGTTATTAAATGCTTATTGAGGTCTTTCCACATGCCAAAAAAAACCCACACAAAACAACAACAACAAAAAACCTGTTCAACATTCTCTACATTCTGTAAAATATTTTCTCCACATAACCCTATATGGTAGGCATCAACCATAACCTTACTTTCCAAAGAAATAGTGGGAACATTAAGAAAGGGATATACTTATATATAAAAAATAGAATGCAAGAAGATATATTAGAAATAGCAGCTGAGATTTTAAAAGCCTGAAGATTATTTGGGGTTGAGAGTCAACAGGTAAACCTATGGTCTGACTTTGGGCATATATCTCCAATAATAACAGCAACACATGTATATGTGTAGACTGTGCTCACCACACCTTACCAAAAATGAGCCAGCAGCAGAGACAATCAAGGGAAGAACAAGTAAAATGGTTAAAGAGTTAGAAGATTTCTTAAGAGAATAGACTAAAAAGATGATCAACTTTCAGCACAAAAAGCTAAAGGCAATGCATGAATATTTTTAAAAAATGAAAAATGTGGATTTTATGGGCTAAGAGTTTATTACCAAATTCTGGACTATTGGCAGTAGAAGAATCTCCTTGAGGTGTGAAAAAAAACAACACACACCCACATATTTGGGAAAAAAAGCTGAAATAATTATGCTGCTAATTTAACCAACAAATAAACATAAGATACATGGTTGTGTATTGAAAATGTCCAACATGCTGATGGGGACCTATCCCTAACTTCCTGGCGCCACAGACATGTAGGAGTCTCATGGATTTGGGTTGAGAGGCCAGGCCATGTGTGACGACTATCGGTGGAATCCAAGGGAGAATCTGGTTTCCTCACACTCTCTGGACACAGTTTTTAGAGGGAGCACCTGCTCAAAACATCTCTGTTTCCTACTTTAATCCCTTTTGTCTTCCCTCTACAGTGGAAAGTGCAGTAATAAGAGTGAGTATTGGCTAATGGTGGCAATAACTGAGAACTTGCTATATACCAAACACCATGGTAAGGCCTTTCATATATCGCTTCATTTTATCCACTGACCACATGTACAGGGTGTCTCCAGCTTTTGCCTGTTTAGCATTTATTCGCCTCTTCTTCTGATGCCAGCACCATATCAGACCCAATGCTTTATACTCCCTGTTTACGTGACCCCAAGTCCCCCGGGTTCATGGGTGAGAATGGGGTAGGTGTTATTTCATTATTTTGGGCATGGTGACGGGTTCAGGGATAGGCAAATGTTTCAAATCAAGTTCATAATAATTTGTCAGGGAAGTGCTGGTGGAATAATTGGGGAAAACAAACTTTCTTTCACTATATGTAGGGGTGACATGAGCCTGGAAAAGCAGAGCTGAGAGGTTGGGAGAGAAAGTATGACTGAGAAGAATAAAAGTGAGAGCATTCAAGCATGTGTGTGCATACGTGTGTGTATGTGGGGGGGGAGGAGTTTGCTAATTGAGTGTGTGTTACTCATATAGTCCTTACTGTTAATAATAATAAAAAAAACTATGAAGAATGTATTATCATTTTACAGATGAAAAAACAGCCTCAAGAAGATTAATTTAAGGACTCACTCTTCTACCTGATATTGTCTGTACCTTTAGAAATCTTGATCTAACTTTTCTCAGGTCTTAATTTTCAATTTTTGTATTTGAATCTGTTCTTTTTTAGTTTTATGTGTAACTTTTTCTAATTACCCTTAATGAAGAGTTTTTGACTATACAACCAATAGAATGAAATCCTAGTCCCCAAATTATCCCTGAAAGTTTTTCGTTGTTCCTTGTCCTGACTCACCCAGGCAAACATCCACCTGAAAAAAAAAATGGTTTACATTCACTATTTCTTCTCATGGTTTGAAGAACATTTTTAAAAGAGATGTGAATATTTATAGGCTTTGTGACATTACTACTGCATTTAGGAGCTTTTAAACCAAATTACAGATTCATGTAAAGGTTATAAATTAGAAGCTTTACAGAAAATGTCTAAATATTTATGAATTTAACTACATTTAGGAATAAATTTGCAAATTTTACACTTGCTTTTTCTTCACATTCATGAGGAAATATGAGTTTTCTAATAATCTATCAAAATGAGTCAGCACTCAGAAAAGCACAAACTCCAAATGGAAATGTTGTTTTGTCTCCTCTGGGCATCATCACTCTACCCGCTCTGCCTCTCTTTCTCTATCCTCTCCTTTTCTCTCCTCCACTCCTTTACTCACTGAAAATAAGACATGAAAAATTCACCAAGGGGCTTTCAGTGCTTCTGACATTCCCTGGTATTTATAATTTATCAATGATATTATCTCTTTATTTTTATTTTTAATTCTCTAATCAGTCACCCATCAATCATCATCATCATCCAGGAGGAAGAAAATATACACTCTGAAGTTTTTTAAATGTTATGACCTTATCATTTAAATTCTGCTATGGTCCAACTGAAATAGTTGGTGTAGATTCAGGCAACGCTGTATTTCCTGTTGACCACACCCCTGGGGAGGGGGGAAAAATAGAAATTTCAAGGTTTTTCTGCTTCTTCACTTCTCACCATTGGGAGTTAAGGGAGGTAGAGACCATCTCAACTTCTGGTCCTTCAGGTTAGATTATCCCAGTTTGCCATCTCACTGCTCTGCAATACTGAGAGCCACAAAGGATCGGGTCAGCCAGCACCCAGGCTACACACGAATGACCAGCTCACACCCAGGGATCTTTTTCTGCACCCCGCCATGGCCACTGGGCCTGGTCATCATGAATAGCTATAAAAATTTCTTTGGCCTCACTGAGACATTCAAATCATAAAAACTATTATCTCATTACTGTTTTTAATCTATCATATTAGCTTACAGTTCATGGTCTGTCTTTATATTCATCTCCTTACAAACACTAACTCCCTTGACTGACTGACTCTCTCTCTCTTTCCCACCCAAGTACCTGACAGAATTGCTGAATTATTTTTGGAGATTAACGAGGCTGACTTTAACTTTGGAAACAAAAATATCAAATTAATACTTAGCAGTTCTGACTCACACCTTCAGCTGCAGAGCTGCCATCCTTCCCGTGTTACAATGAACCCGTTTAGGTAACCCAGGCCGACATCACACGGAATGTGGAGATGGTCGAATGGGACTGGTTCGGGAATGGGCATGAAATACAATGATAGGAGATTTGGTAGAAAGGGAAATTTCATGTGGCTTTCACTTATTTCAGAGAGCCTCCAGGACCTCATTCTCCTGCTCTCCCTGTCCATTGTGAGTATATGAATTGCAGGTACAGAGTAGGCTGCTTCAGCCACTTTGCTGCCATCAAGACAGCAAAGCCTCCTCTGCTTTATGCCAACACTATGGGAGACAGAGCAGATAAAATGAAAGAACTTAGATCCTTTCTGATATTGTTGAGTTTATGAATCATGCAGTTCACCCTACCTCCATACCTTCCAGTTACATTAGGCAATAAATACCCTTTATTGTTTAAGCTGATAAGACTTGAGTTTCCTCTTACATGCTATAAATAAGAACCCCAAACTGACAGGCTTACTATGATTGCTTTCTTGCTCTCCAATAACCTTCTTTAACTGTTTCTCCTTTCATTAAACAGGTACATAAAGGGTTGTCAGAATAAATGTTTGCTTCATGTTGTTTAATGGCTACTTAATATTTCACCTCCAGGCTCCAGGATGCTGTAGTAAGGCCATTAGGAGAGATGTGGGAGAGTAGCATATGGGAAGAGACCACAGATAGTGATTTTCATTGTATTGGGGATACACATCTTGAAGTAGCTATCAGCCTCAAAATTGTTTTTTTTCCCCCTAACTGAAGTCAAATTGGCATATAAAACTCTGCCACCTTCATCTGGGAAGGGATGATGCCATGCTTAGGTATTGGCAGGCAGGTGAAGCTATCAACAGTGTAGAGCACACATCAGAAGAAACCCATATTTAGTTATTGCATTAGTATAAGTCCTGCAGTAGACACAACTCTACATAATAATAAGAGCAGCTACTCTTCATTTAGAATCTATTACATGGCAGGCATTGTGCAATTAACCTAAGGCACTCTAATCCTCATAACAATTCTACAACAGGAATTTTCATCTCTACTTTACAAATGGTAAAAGCTGAGATTGATCCATGCTAAGTGACTACTCAAGGCAACATGGATAGTAGTGGGTGGAATGGTGGCCCCACGAGGATATGCCCATGTCCTAACCCTCGGATCTGTGAACATGACCTTATTTGGAAAAGGCTCTTTGCAGGTGTAATTAGGTTAAATATCTGAAGATGAGATGAGCGTGGATTTAAATGTTCTAAATCCAATGACAGGTATCCTTATGAGAGAAAGGCAGAGGAAGATTTGAGACACAGACACAGAGGAGAAATCGCGTGAAGATGGAGGCAGAAATGGGAGTGCTGTATCTACAAGCCAAGAAATGCCATGGACTGCCGGTAGCCACCAGAAGTTAGGAGAAAGGCATGGGACGGATTCGCCCTCGGAGTCTCTAGAAGAAATCAACACCACCAACACCTTCATTTTGGACTTCTGGCCTCCAGAACGGTGAGAGAATAAGTTTCTTTGTTTGAAGCCACCTGGTTTGTGGCAATTTGTTATGGCAGTCTTGGGAAATTAATAAAAGCTGAAATTTAAACCCAGGACTGCCTGGCTCTTAGGAGTTCATGTATGCTTTGATTAAAATACCACATTAAATAAAAACTACTTAAAAACTGGACTTTAGACGAATACGGGTAAGAGAATTGATTATTCAGTGAAATCATCGTAGGAGCTTTACAAAAGAAATAACCATTTGATGCACGCTGGTCCCTGGGAGAAATATAGAGGAGCCTTTAGCGCAGAACAAGAACAATACAAAGAAAGCAACCATGGTTTTTGTCACAAGTTTGTGAATCAACTTAGCTACTTTATTACTTCATATATGTGTATGTTGTTCATGAGTACATAGGTATAAACAGACACACGTGTGCTTAACTAGTTAATTAATATTAGAACACTGTATGAGTTTAAATATTAGCTAACATTTTGATTGTCTCTTCGAAGTTCTGAGTGTAAATACTTAGTTTTAGGAAAAGGATTTCATGCGTCTTGAGTGATTGCTAAATTAGACACTTCGTGTGTTATCAAAGCCAACAAGCGCTGTTCTCATTTTCAAAAATGAGAAAGCTGGGCAGGGCCATCGCTAGCCTAGGCAGCACCTTGGTGCAAATCACAAGTGCACGTGCCGAGACAGATGGCTTAGCCAAGCAACAAAGGGTTTAGTTCAGCTCCACGTGGTCCCTTGGCGGTCTATAAGCTTTTATGCAGAGCACGAGGTGCACAGCTGCCTACACCGGTCCCAGAGCTACAGCCCAAAGAAGCATATTAATCGTGCTCAGGTCCAAACTTTAGTACATGCGTATGCTTTGGTCTGAACCCACTTTTCTCCGACTCCAAATTCTGTATTTTCACTTCTACGTGACTACATCTTCAAATTACTTCAGATTTTACTTTAAAAAGGTATCTGAACTGCTCAATGGAAGTGACCATTGCAGTTAATATGCTGGGGCAGGACAAGCAAGTAGCCCTTCTGAAGAACCCTCCCAAAAGACGGATTCACCTTCCCCACGTGGGCAGGACCAGCTGCTCAATTTGCAGGGCCCTGTGCAAAATATAAATGTAAAATCCTTGTTTAAAAAAATCGTTAAAAGCTCAGCCAGTGTGGCTCAGCTGGTTGAGCGTTGTCCCATGCACCAAGAGGTCGCCGGTTCCATTCCCCATCAGGGCATGCAGGAGGCAGCCAATAGATGACTCCCTCTCATCCATGTTTCTCTCTCTCTCTCCTCCCTTCCTAATTCTATAAAATCAATCAAAACTTATGTTTGTTTTTTAAAAAAATCATTAAGAATTTCAATAAAGTAACAGCAGGGCATTAAACTAAACGCAGTCCTTCTAAGTGGGGGCCCTGTGGGGCTAGTCAGGTGGCACCCCAGTGAAGCCGGCCTTACCCATGGGCCATGTGAAGCCAGATGCCGACCTTGCAGAGTAGCAATCAAAGGAACGTTGGCAGAGAAGATCTCTTGTTTAGGTCAGCGTATTCTCTTTAGCTTCTCGTGCTCACTTGTGTTCCAGCAGTACTAATCAGAAGTTTGGTCGAGTTATACTTTCTCAAAGCAGAAAGAGTCTTTTTTTTTAAATATATTTTTTATTGATTTTTTACAGAGAGGAAGGGAGAGGGAATGAGAGTTAGAAACATCGATTGGCTGCCTCCTGCACACCCCCTACTGGGGATGTGCCCGCAACCAAGGTGCATGCCCTTGACCGGAATCGAACCTGGGACCCTTGAGTCTGCAGGTCGATGCTCTATCCACTGAGCCAAACTGGTTAGGTCCAGAAAGAGTCTTAAATGCCCCTCTCTCACTTCTTAACACAAGTCGGCTACTGCATTTTGATGAATGGATTTCGGTGTGACCTTAAGGTATGGGACTAGAAATTCAAGTGCTTCATCAAAAGTGTGTTTATTGTAGTGGTCTTTTAGTGAAATGGGTGAGAACTTCAACTGATTTATGTATGTATTTGATCCAAGCTAATAAAAAAAATAATGGAGGATAGTGGAATAAAAAAGGGTATATCAAATTCCACTGCCCTAGGGGAGGCCGGATCTCTGTTCAAATATGCCCGTGAGGTAGCAGAAATGTTGCCTTTTGGTTTCAGTGAGATACTAGCTATATTTGAATTGTGTTTTCCAAAGAGTGTGCAACTGAAAACTATTTTGAAAGACTCTAAAAGGCAATGCATAAAAAGTGTTTTACGGTCAAGTAAGTTGGAGCCTTGCATTCAACAGCGTGTTTTGCTACAGGATGTTTCTGAATTTTTACAGGCTCAGGTGCTGGCGTGAGATAAGGCATGGACTTTTGCACAGAGCGTCTGTGGTTCTGTGCTCCCCGGAATCCACTGTCCGCATCTTCTTCCCATGAGGCTGCATTGTAAGAGGCATGCCGAAGAGGGCGCTTCCGAGCTCTGTGAGTCCAGGCACACGTGTTTCAGAGCTCGCCTTCCTGGGAAATTCTGATTTGGCCATTCTTAGCTCATTACTTCCCCGCCCCAAGTCCCAGGTGGAGGTCGGTCCACCTGTTCTCACTGTGTCCTGGCATTTGGTGCTCCGTTTCCACCTGAGGAGCAGCTTATGGGTGTGAAGATTGAAAACCATTCTCAGCTCTTCTTAGCTGTGCGGTTAATACAGTTGTGGGGTTCTTTTTTGTGCAGACCGCACTGCTCAAAGACCCATCTAACACTCCAAACGGGGCTCCCCGAGTCTAGGCCCTGGAACCTGCCATCTCCACCAGGGCTGGCAATGCGCCCGGGTGTTCGGGTGTAGCCCCAAGGTGAGCTGCTGTGCTCTTCCTAATTGTAACTTCACCCACAGAGCAGAGAGGGGCTTGCAGTTTGATAGATAAGCATTTAGTTTGCATCAAGAGTAACTGAGTTTTCCATCCCACTGCATCTAAAAACCCACCAGGCTGTAGGAGCAGCAGTCAAGAAGAAAGCACCAGCCCCGCCATGTAACCTGGAGCTCTGAGGCTGGGCCAGACTCTGTGGGAAGGGCGTCTGCTCACCTCACAGACATCTACGTCCCAAGCAGGCCAGGCCTGAGGTGGGTAAATACCAGTGTATTCTCTGATGGGACTAATCTCTCTTGGCAGTGTACGTGTTTGTTCATAGAAAGGGAAATGGAAACCAGAACTGTGTGTTTACTAATATCTGAGCTATGATAAAGGAATAGTCCAAGAAATTCAATATGTGATGTTCAAACTAATTGTTCTTTCTTCGCCTCAATCAAAAATCATTTTCTAGATTGTTTGAATGATTACCTCCAACTCCTTAATCCTCTCAAAGGTAAGCAGAAAAAAATCAAGCAGATTTTATTCGGCAAACATGTTATTATTTAAAAGACCTAGGATTTTTACTAGTACTGGTTTCTTTTTAAAAAAATATATATTTTATTGATTTTTTTTACAGAGAGGAAGGGAGAGGGATAGAGAGTTAGAAACATCAATGAGAGAAACATTGATTCAGCTGCCTCCTGCACACCTCCTACTGGGGATGTGCCTGCAACCAAGGTACATGCCCTTGACTAGAATCGAACCTGGGACCCTTCAGTCCACAGGCCGATGCTCTATCCACTGAGCCAAACCGGTTAGGGCACTAGTACTGGTTTCTTGAATACTAAGAGCCACGCTTCTGGTGGTTTCTGAACAGTAGATATTGATGGCTGTCAACTTTAATAACTTGCTGCTATGGCCACTGTTGAAAATCCTATAGGAAGTAAGTGCTTGGAGTTAAAATATCCACATTTCTTGCTGCATCCTATTATTTATTTATTCACTTCACAGATAGAGTGAGCCTGCCTTTTATACAAGAACGCTGACAGACCTATGGAAATAAGGGACCATGATGGACAAGGGCCTCAACCTCAGGCTGAGAATTAGCATCTGTGATTGTTGTTTGCTCGAGGGTATGACTATAGCAGAACTGTGACCACTGCTGCTACTGGCCTAGAATACCCTCCGCCTCAGCTTCCCTGATTTCCTGCTTCCCACCCCCTCAGAGCATCACAGCTTACACCCCACCTTACTGAGTCAGACCTCCCCAAATTCCTATCAAATTATGATTGAGGAAGGAATACATCATGATCCTCAGTAACTCTATCCATTTTAGGCATGAGTCTTACCCCGAATCTTCTCTAACTTTTGCATTTTCTAAATGC
Organism: Eptesicus fuscus; assembly: GCF_027574615.1. NCBI lineage: Eukaryota > Metazoa > Chordata > Mammalia > Chiroptera > Vespertilionidae > Eptesicus > Eptesicus fuscus. The sequence goes on from NC_072491.1 coordinate 8,033,160, forward strand.
CTGGTTACCACCAACTAGACTCCCTGCTGATCCAAAACTATAAAGTGAATTATGACTTAATTCACTATAGACTTTGGACACTTGGTCATTCAAAGGCAGAGTCAAAAGCTGAAACAGAATTCCCATCCTATAATTTTGTCTTAGCTTTTGATCTGATTGTTAAGTCTTCCTTTCCTTCTATCCCTTCTTTATTGGTGATGCTGTGTATGGGCCATAAGAAAGTATCCCTGCCATACATACTTGGTGGGAGATGGGGGTGGGAAAAAGCTACTCTATAACTAGAAGGAGGCTCACAACACAGGATGTTAATTCTAAGTGTTGGGACTTCATAGCCTTTATGTCCTCAAGATTATAAATTGTTACAGTTTTTTATTTCTCCTAAGGAAAAGGATGATTGCATCCATTCCTTTGTTAAACATTATAAGGGAAAAAAAGTGTGAAAATAGAGGAAGAAGGCAGTTCTCACTGAAGACCAAGAACAGAAACAACTAGAATGTATCTAATAAAGAATACCTTGATTAAAAGGGGAGTAAGAGAAAGAATGAATGAAAGCAGATAAAAGTTATGGTAGCTGTATTAGTCGGCTTAGGCTGCTATAACAAAATTCCAGATTGAGTGGATTAAATGACAGAAATTTATTTTCCCACACTTCTGGAGGCGACCAGTTCAAGATAAAAGTGCTATCAGGTTGGTTTCTGGTGAGGCCTCTCTTCCTCACTTACAGGTGACTGCCTTCCTGTTGTGTTATCCCATGAGCCTCTTTCTGTGTGAGAACAAAGAGAGAGCTCTGTTGTCTGTTTTTCTTCTTATGAGGACAACAGAGCTAAAGGATTAGGGCCCCACCCTATGATGTTACTTAACCTTAATTACCCCCTTAAAGACACTAATTCTAAATATAGTCAAATTGGGAGTTAGGGCTTCAATATATTAATTTTGGGAAGACACATTTCTGTCCATAACAGTGCCTACTGTATGGGCAGAACATAGCCAGGCTGAACAATGTGGGGGTCATATACCCAGTGGTTAAAATGATAGATGCTGAATTCACACAGGTATGGATTTAAATTTCAGCTCTCCAACCTCATTTATGTAGTCTTTTATTCAGTTGTTGAACAAATATTTATTAAACATATATGTATGAAGGCCCTGTTAAATACTTTAAGCATGTTGGGTGAACATAGGCATCTCAACAGGCACAATCTGTGTCCTTATCCAACTTATAGACAGTGAGCATGTGAGTCAATAATCAAAAAAACATACAAATATTATTTATATAATCATCAGCTGTGAGCTCTTGTACAAGTTACTCAAACATACTAAGCCTCAATTTCCTCATCTCTAAAATGGGCCAATAGTGGTGTTTACATAATAGTGTTTTGTGGGAAAATGAAATAAGATGTATATAAGATGCAAGATAGTACTTGACATGTAGTTAGTGCAATCAAAAAGCAGTAAAAACCAGTAACTGAAAGGCCTTATGAGACACCCCTCCCATCAAGAGGAAAATAATAAATTACAGATTGTTATTATACTCCATGTGATCTAACTGGTGGTAAAGATGAGAATATTATTTTCTTTTTCTAACCCTTGCCAGGCCGTGTTTCCTATGTCCAGAGGAGTTCTGAGAATGCCGTGTAAAGCCAAGGGTGAAAGATAGTGTTCCTCGGCTTCTTTTTGACTTTTAAAACAAACAATCTGCTCTTTGTGATGTATTACAGAATGAAAGATGAAAGCCAGGATGATTAAATATGGCCCTACTGTGTTTCCTTCTCACTCATCAGACAGCTGAAGCTGGAGGTGGCAGCCAGCCTATTAAAAGCCGTTTCCCCACAACTCTGAGAGAGATGACCATAAAATACATGGACATGTGGCAATACGGTGTAGGAAAAATAGTTTTGAAGTGAGGGTAGGAAATCAAGAAATTGGAGTTCCAGTCTCCATTAGGTACTAAATGACAGAACCTAATGTAAGACCCATCTAAGACCACAGTGAATTTCCACTCCTCACTCCACCCAACTCTCAGTCTATTCCAGATAGGGCCACATGCTGCCCGAGGAGCAGAGCTGGCTGTACCTGCTCACACGCTGATGCCAGCACCGCCCCAGAGCCCCCACCTTAATCTTTAAGCAGCCTTTAAAACTCTGAGTGCCTCAGGGAGAAAGGGCCCTGTCTGGAGTACACCGATGTTCAAGGCCAAGGCCAAGGCCAAGGCCAATTTCCCAGATACAAGTGCAAACGCAAGAACACAGCAATCTTACTGTATACTACGCAAGCATGCCCTTCTATAACCCAAAAGACTGATGTCCCTCTTTGGGCAAGAAGCCTCTTTTGTCTAAGTTATTATATAAAGTATGTTACGGATGAGTGGGTGCTCTCTCTAGCTCTCGGCCCCTTTCCTCCCTTGGAAAGTGAAAACAAAACAAAACAAAAAACTTTTTTGCTCAGTTACTCTTCTCTGTGAAATCATTCACCACCTGTGGATTAAATGGAGAAAGCCATCAGAGCCCACCTAACACTAAATAACTGCATGACCCCAGGAGAGAGTTCTGTGAGTAATTGTCCTCATCCATAAAAACAGAAGTGTACGAGAGAGAACACGAAGTCTAAAAATCCTAGGCTTTACATAAGATTCAGGATCAGGATTAGTAAAACAACATGGTCTTCTTTTATGTGACGTAAAGATCTTGATAATCAGACCCAAACAAACCAAAACAAAACCCATCCTTTCAAGGTGATCTTAAATATATGAAGTTGCAACGTAACCAGGTCTACCCCAAGTACACTTTTTCTTCTCTACATCTGCAGGTACGTGGAGCCCCTTGACTGTTCCACATACGTGTTCAGCACGGGGGCTTTGGGGTCGAGGCACCTTGGTGTGGTGAGTTGACTCTGGGCCTCTGCCTGGCACACAGTAGACTAAATAAATGTGCATTTAGGTAATGGCGAGTCAACAGGTAGGGACTCTGCTCTTTGCCAACTGTAAAGAGCCCTCTGTGCCTTGGTCCCTCCGCCTTTACATGGGAATAGAAACAGCGCCCGCTCTATAGACTGGTAATGAGGATGCAATAACAAAAAACCTTGTTTGCTCAGTTCCTCTCCCGTGTCAATTCTTTCACAACCTGTGGCTTACATCGAGAATGCCACCAGAGCCCACCTAACACTAACACACATAACTGCGTGACCCCAGGAGACAGTCCGGTGAGTAATTTTCCGCATCTCTAAAAATAAACGTGTATGAGAGAGAATTCTACTAGAAAGTCTAAAGATCAGGATGAGTAACACGACAGGGGATCCCATGATCATTCCACACCACAGGTGTTCCAAAGATTAGTTGCTGCAAAGGACACCGTCTCAAGAGATCTCTGGGTTGTTTTCGTTCAACAACTTTTAGTCCATGCAAAAGCAATTCTTCAGAGAGGCAACAGATGCAGGCCAGCGCCCTGGCTAGAAGTGAAATATCTAGCCCTGCTGAAAAGTTACCAAATCCCCCCAAAAGAGGATTCTGGTAGCAACACTGTCCGCCACTTCCTCACTTCACCTCAGAGTAGGCACTCTTTGTTTCTCATTTCACTCCATAATCATTCGGATCAAAGCATTCTTGTCCTACTGATTTTGTAAACCACATTCTATCAGTAGGTTAATGGTTGAAGGTCACAGACCTACATCTCCTTGTACCCTGTCTCAGCCATGCTTGGGAGCAGCCCAGGCCCCAGCTGGCGTGGGGCAAGTTGCAGTGAGCACGCTGTGTGTGAGCCCAGCAGATGTACAAGGCTTGGTGCCGTTATCTGGGTGCACCTGTTGGCTTGCCACCATCTGTTAGCCGAAATGGTAAAGAGCCACACCCTGGGATGGCCAGGCGAGGAGAACTTAATCTCTTCCCCCACGGGTCTCCTGCTACAGGCTGCTGATCCACATTTTACAAAAGAAGAGAAACAAACACAAAGGAGAAACTGTCTGAGCCCCCTCCTGGGGGAAACTTAATCTTTTGTCATCGCTGGGGTTTACCAGGCTAACAAGAAAGGGCTTTTAAAAGAAATCCAGATAGTTATTACCTGATAAGAATTCTTGTCATAAACTCTTTTTTATATATAAAAAAAAGATGCTGCTTCAACATGGATATTAATATTAAGCAAATTAAGAGGTAATAGTATTTTGGATGACTACTTAGTGAGGTAAAACCATCACAAGATAGCTAACATTTGCCTCCGTGAGAGAGAGGACTGGAATCTCCGGTGCAAAAGGCTTGGGAAACCAGCCCAGAGGAAACAATTATCTTGAAGTTTAGGCCCTGGAGCCTCGAGGATCAGAGAAACATTCCTCTAAGTGAAAACAGAAACTTGCGTGACCTTTATCAACTCGAGGGGCAGCTCCTCCCATCCGAGCCTCTCTCTCACTGCCTCCATCTCCACCAGACAGAACGCGAGGTCTCACATTCCAAAAGGGTCAAGGACCACACAACTGAGTAACATGTAACCAAGAGATAGCATTTCAGAGCGAGGTGTCACTCCCATTCAGCTGACTATCAAGTAAGGGTTTTTAAAAAGCAGGCGGAGATGGCAAAGGTCTTTTATTAAATGACCGGCCTAAATCTTATCAAAGTTCAATTCGACTAGCATACGAATCCAGAGCAAATGTTGGCATGCACCTTGTCTTTGCTGAGAATAAACAGGGAACAAGAAATTGGTTTCCATATGAAGTTGTAAAATAAGGTTCACTTTGTAATTTAAGATTTTTAAAATAATAGTAAGTTGGACATGACTTGAGCTAGCCATCAAGTTTGGCGTTTTATTTTATTTTTTGATGGTGGGGGGTGACAACTTAAAAATAGGGTGACCAATCTCTTATATGGCCTCTTGCCTTTCATCTTGATTCTCAACTGTGTTTTTCCTTACCAAACTATCACCCAAACTAATCCTTAAGGAAGCATGGATAGAATTGACACCTTTATACCAATCCCACTAGTGTGCCATTAAATTAAAGGGTGCATTCCTGCCCTCAAGCAAGATGTGGATTATAATCTTGAGAGAAACCATCCTGAGGCAGTCCGCAATCACTTTAAAAACCGGAGAGCAGACAACATATGGCACACTACACAATAGAAAAGTGTTTAAAGGTATAAGTTCCCACCCTTCACGATACATGCCCAAGTTTTAAATACAAACCAGCGTCATCTGGTACACGCTTACACACTGAAATTAAAATTATTGGCCATATTGTCATTTTCAAAACAATAGCTAACGGTTTGCACATGTGCTGTTTACAGACCCACAGCCTGTAAACACAGTCACCAACCACAACTTCTGAAAGGTAAGTGACAGCTTGAAAAATTGAAAGTCTCCAGAACTCCTGGGATTTCCTCATTCTCCCCGCCCCCTCTTTTCATTCATTCCTTCTTCTCACCCACCCCAGCTCTAATCATAGACACAACAGATCTTCCTCTGCCTACCCATGTCACCACCACCACACCCCCCTACCCACACAACACATTTCCTGCTGTTGAGACCAGCTGGCATGTATTAGTCATGCTAAAGCACATCATGTAACACAGCAAAATATCAGGCAGCCCAGTGTCATGGGAAAAGAAAATCTACTTTATTATCTACCTAGGGAAAGAAAACAGAACTATAGCTCCAATGGGCCTGGTCTCCCCTTCTGTGTTGTTAATGTGTATTTTATTAATATCATTAAGGATGTCCCAGGTGTTAGTGTCAGTGAGCATGGCACATTAGGAAAGCATCGATGGTAGTACTGTGGCACATGCCCATGCTCTGGGGTCTTCTTCTACCCTTTCTGTTCACATGCGAATTCCCTAAAGGTTAAAGGATTTTGATTTACATAAATAAGGGAGTAGGATATTGTTATCAAAACCAGGAACAAACTAGTATGTCCTAAAGAGAGTCAGTCCATGTCCAGGATATAACAGTACAGTATGACATTGCTTTGGAAGCTGACAGGGAAAACAATAATGTGTTGTGTGGCATGGATGCTCAAACCTTATTGTACATTTTAATCACATGGAGGGTCTAGTGAAAACGCTGTTTGTGATTCAGGGGCCTGAGAGTGTGCATCTCTAACTCTTGCAGGGGATGCTGATGCTGTTGGTCCTTGGGCCACATTTTGATTAGCAATGTTGTATGGAAAAGGCAACATTTAGGACAGTTCTACAATACAGCCTTTTAGAACTACTGAGAATTAACATTAATAAAAAAACTGACATGAGAGAGTTGGAATATACCTATTATTAAGAGCTACACCTGGAAATGTAGTAGAGGACTTCATTACATCGTATAGCTAATACATTGTAAGTTTCTTGAGGACAGATATTGTCCCATTATTTTGATTTCCTTTCCGTTTTTAAAAGTGCTCTCTCTCTCTCTCTCTCTCTCTCTCTCTCTCTCTCTATATATATATATATATATATATATATATATACATATACATATACATATACATATACATATACATATACATATATATGTATATGTATATATATATTCATTAAATATGGTTGATTTTTGAAATAATTACTTACATTGAATCATTTCGAAGGCAAAATAAAACTTGTTCAATTATCATTAATATATGAGTGATGCTATTGTCTAAACGACTTTGGGAAAAATCCTTATTAGAAGAGATGTATGGATGAAAAGTGGCCACATGCTAACCTGACAAACTCAGAGAAGGCCTGTGTGGCAGCCTTGCAAACTCAAGAGACCTAAAATAACCACAGATTTTCATTTCAGGATGGTCTGAAATTAAAACTTTTGAACTAAAAACAGTTTGTGGTGGGTAGTCATATCGTAGACTAGGATCTTTCCTGACCAAAGTCAACCTTTACCTTAACTAAGCCTAGTGTCTTTTGCATCTAGGTCCGTGGTCGGCAAACTGCGGCTCGCGAGCCACATGTGGCTCTTTGGCCCCTTGAGTGTGGCTCTTCCACAAAATACCACGGCCTGAGCGAGTCTATTTTGAAGAAGTGGCGTTAGAAGAAGTTTAAGTTTAAAAAATTTGGCTCTCAAAAGAAATTTTAATCGTTGTACTGTTGATATTTGGCTCTGTTGACTAGAGTTTGCCGACCACTGGGTCTAGGATAATATTCCTTTGGAATGTCAAGGTAATGCCCTTTTTCCAGACTCCTCGAGGCACAACCAATGTACCAGGACAGATGCCATAAGTCCTCTCATTGTTATTATTACCATGTTAATTGTTGACTGTTAACTATCCTCTACCCACTGAAGTAAAAGTTGTATGTGTCTGCCATTTTACTTTTCATTCAATCCCAGAGGTTTACCCGCCCCCCCTCCGCCCCATTACCCCCATTACCCCACCCTCCCACCGTTTTTTGCTTCACTTTCTCCCACCTCTCTAATGTATCAATGGATTTCTTGTAACCAACAGCGTCTTCCCTTTTGATTATAATGTATAAAATAATGTGCAAAGCTGCTATTCTCTGGAGCACTATTTCAATCCGTTGAGATTTTGCTTCCCAGCAATAGTCGACAGTTTGGCTCAAATAAACACACAAAAATTCTCTATAGGTTTGAATGTTTCTAACATTGACAGATGAATAGAATTTTATTATGTATATATTTATTATGGATAGCCTGTTTTTAACACTATAATATAAAAAAACCCCACAAATAATAAAGAATTGGTATTCTAGGTTCATCTTCAAGTTTCCAAGTCTGTCAGTTTTGATACCTTATCCCACAGGGTATCCAAGGTACTTGAAAGCTATGATGTTAGCTAATGTCCTGCCCCCCAGCTTGCTCAATTACAATACATTAACCCAAACAAGTCCTTAGCACACTAACTCTGATCCAGGATTTCTGGGAGACAGGATGAAGAAATTTGATAGGAAAATAGTTTTGACTTAATATTCTCCTAGAATCCTTTTCATAACCACTTTCTCTTGCCCAACCACACACAAGCAAAAATATCCAAAGGAGCATCTTTGTGGTTGAGATTCAAAAACTCATCGCGAACTTAAAGCTAGCAAATGTCAGCAGTTCCATGTTAGTTTTTTCCTAATGTTCTCAGAAATCTAAACTTTGGTATCTTGCCACATTTAAAATTCTTCCCTGTTTGCTTCAGTCCCTAATAATATCCTGGCCATGTACCTTCATCTATATTCATGAGTGCGCAGATGCAGCCAAATTAGTGGCAGCAAAGCACATTTTACAGTGTAGAAAATACAATCTGGCTTCCTTTAAACATTTTTTTTTTTGACACACAAAAAAAGTTTTATTAAAAGAAAAAAAAAGAAAACCAGACATTTAAATTCACCACCACCCATCAGAGGAGTCTGTTACAAATGCACAGCTGGCTTGATGATGAGTGACAAATCAAAAGTCAGAGAGAAACTTCCCGATCATCTGAGCCCTCGCCACCCGATTAGCAGAAGAGAAACAGGGCAGATGGAGGGAGACGCAGCAGTTCGGAGCGAACAGATGGCCACTACGAACTTGATATATGAAATTAATAACACTTTCTCAAATACAATTAGTAGCACGAATACATTACCTGAATTTTCATAACTGTGAGCAAGCTGACATTAAATGAGGTTTTTCAGATTAACAGTTGATGTGGCATTGATATTTGGAAGGAAATAAAAATATATAGCAATAAGAGAAACCTCTTGCTTTTTAGTGCCACTGATCAGAATGTTGCAGTATATGAAAGAAGTATTTCAATTCAAAGAAACTCCGTATTTAAATTTCCCTAATTAATTTTTTTTTCAAATATAGCCATTTGGACCTCATAATGTATGAGATACTTAAGAGCCTTGCAGATGTATGCAGCATCTATTGCTGTAGATGAATTATTCTTTAGGAAGAAATTAAACCATTATACATTTCCCTACAGAGAAACTTGGGGGAAAGGCAAACAAAAAGGGACCGGGCAGTAAAAACGTTCAAGATGAGAAAATCAAGAGGCTAGATTTGGGGTTTTTCAAATCTCTTGGTGGTACAGTAATTCTAGGAAGGCGACTAAGCTTTCTCTGTGTCAATGGCCAATCTCTAGAATGGGTAAAAAGCTTATGCGATACATCTTAATCAAAGCATTAAAAAACTACTTTGATTCCCAATCCATGATAACGACACTCCAGATTATGCTCACCAACCCTCTGGGAAGCCAGAACCTCCACGATCAGGGCGAGGTCAGTCCCTAACGCAGGCGTTTCTGAGGCTCCTGACAAGGCAGCTGTGCTTAAGGGAGCCCAACCCTGGCTCCTGCGGGAGGCTGAGGCGACCTGGGGTGTTACAAGATGAGGCCACAACAGCAGCTGCTTGGGGACTGCACCAAAGGCTACATCCATGCTTATGGGTAACAGTTACCACAGATTCAGGGCCCGTGGGACAGGCGGGCTTGAGTGTCTCTAGAGAGGTGCGAAATCTGGGTCTGATCCAGGGATAGCGCAAAGAGATCCAAGTACACCAGCCACCTGCATTTACTAGTATTTAAGGTGGCAAGAGGAGTCTCACATGTCCCAGGAGGCAGATCAACATGAGGATGGCTGCTGCCACAGCTGGCGGCTACAGAAACTGGCAGAGAGAAAAGGTAAGCTCATCTTTTCTTCCTTGGAAGGATTAACTGTAGATATTCCAGTAAACATAGAAATCACAAAAAGAAGGCTGTTCCATGTTAAGGCACTAGCACCCTCCTGTTTGTAAGGGAGAGAATAGAGACCCAAGACATCAAGACAGATTTCCCTCTCCTACACAATCCCAAATACATTACAAAATACTTGAAACGGGTATAACTGGGGAAGTCTAGAAGACAGAATGAACACAAAGCACTTGACTAGGTGTTAAATGGCATTATTTTTTACGTAATATCTGAATTTGATTTTGTCAATAGAAGAACCTTTCAAAACTGTAGAGAATTTTTATGAGTTTGTTGAAGCCAAACTGATGACAATAGCTGGGAAGCAAAATCTCAACAGATTGAGAAAATGCTCTAGAAAATGCTAATTTTGCACCTTATTTTTTTTTATACATGACAATCAAAGTGTTGCAGGAGGAAATGGTGTTCTTTCACACAAAGTCTCAAAGAAAGCATTCTGAGAGACCCACGAATGGGAGGTTGAGGTTTCCTGGTAAGATTTCCTTGGGTGGAAATAGCAAGCTGCGCCCAGGTTAGCAATGTCTTATCTCCTTCCCTCCCACTGCAGAAAATATTCAGCTTTGCCGAAACCGGTTTGGCTCAATGGATAGAGCGTCGGTCTGCGGACTGAAAGGTCCCAGGTTCAATTCCGGTCAAGGGCATGTACATTGGCTGCAGGCACATCCCTGGTAGGGGTGTGCAGGAGGCAGCTGGTCGATGATTCTCTCTCATCGATGTTTCTAGCTCTCTATCCCTCTCCCTTCCTCTCTGTAAAAAATCAATAAAATATATTTTTTTAAAAAAAGAAAGAAAATATTCAGCTTTGTCTTCATCAGGCCTCAAATAGGGCCAGTGTCCAGAAATTCTGTGCCATTGGTTCAGTCCATGTTTCTGTTCCAATCTAGCTAGCTTAGTCTGAAACCAGTTGTAATCCTGCTGGTGCTTTGTGGGGACTGGAAACAAGGAAATTACTTTGATATTCTAAAGGTATGTTATCATAGATGAAAAAAAAAAAAAAGAAAAAGACAATAGACAGACTCAGTTGAAGTAAAGATTGACATTTGTTAGGGAAAAATACTGACCTAGGACATGACTACCCACCATGAACTGCTTTTCACTAGAAAGCTTTAATTTTAGACCATCCTATGCGGTCACTTCTGGTCTCTGAGGGTGTAAAGCAGCGAGGCCTCTCCTGAGCTTGTCTGGTTTAGAATGTGGCTCCTTTTCTGTCCACAATTTGCGGTTTTAACTGTGAAGCCAATTAGCAGTGAAACCTTATATAAGTCACTTCCAAAACTTTATACTACCTAATGAGTATTCATATCCTATATAATAAAAGCCTACTATGCTAAATGTCCAGTCATCTGGTCAGCCGTTCAACCAATCAAAGCATAATATGCTAATTATATGCTAAGGCCACTCAACCGCTTGCTATGATATGCACTGACCACCAGGGGAAAGATGCTCTGACTGGTAGGTGAGCTTGCTGCTGGAGTCTGGCTGATCGGGACTGAGCAAAATGGGCTGGACATGCCCTGGAGCCCTCCCGTGGTCCCTCCCCGGCTGGCCACCCTCCCGTATCCTTCCCTGGCCCCGATGGGGTCCCTTGGTCTGGCCTGTGCCCTCTCACAATTTGGGACGCCTCAGGGGATGTCGAGAGCTGGTTTCAGCCTGATCCCGCAGGCCAGGCCGAGGGACCCCACTGGTGCACGAATTCATGTACCAGGCCTCTAGTATAAAATAAAGGGCTTGGGTTTTATTTTTTTTTAAACTATAAGATCTAAAAAGATTCTATTTTATTAAAATACTGATGGATCTTGCAGACTGCAATACATGTCCACTGTAACCAAGAATAAGAAAAGTTACTAGAAAGGTTAATATTCAATGTTCCTAAAAGGGTTTAATCTACTCCTAAAGTAGAAGATGTTGCTTTTCAAGGTGAATATGTTTTTCCTAATTTAAAACAAAAATAAGTTCATCACACACATGTACATTAGTCTAGGGAATGCAAGGCAAGTATGAATTGAGTAAGCATGTTTCTGAGTTTGGGTTTTCCCCGAAGCAGACCTTGACGCAATAACTTGAGTGTAAGTAGTTTATTTGGGAAGTGAAAGAAAATACCAGTGTGGGTGGCTGTGGGGGAAATAAGACAGAAAAGTGAAGACAGCCAATAAATGTCACATTATCAAACCAGCCACCACTGCAGGTGTCTGCTGCCTGATCTCACCAGGAAAACTATTTGGGCAGGGAGTGGGGGGGGGGTGTCTGTGTAAAACACACATCCCCGAGTTAACCTACCGAGGGTGAGGAAGCTGGGGTATTTATGTACCAGTTTCTATAATTCACTGGTTAAGTTCTACTCCTGCAGTTTGTTCATTCCTCTGTACTTCTGGTCTGTGCTGGTGGCCAAGCAGGCTCCAGTGGCTAGAGGAAAACCCTAAGGCAAAGATCGTCAGGTGCTGGCAGTTGTAATCTGAGTTGCCGCACCTCAGGGTGCCACGGGCAAGGGAATAGGTCAGGGTACCAGTAGCATCTGTAATCATAAAAATACTGCCAACAAAATTCCCATCCAGTAGCTAGCTAGTCATTCCACTAAACTATGTATGTGGCCTGAGACTTTATATGTCTCCCTCCTTTCACCTTTGGGAAATGAGCAGACTTCACTGGGCATCTGTACACTAAGCAGCTAGCTGCTCCTGCAGCCTCCACAGCCTTCACTCCCAACTTATCTGGATACATCTGGGTACTTCCTGAACTGCTTCCAGCTTCCTAAAGGTAATAACCTTCGTTTTCAGAGTGCTCTTCACTCCACAGTTGACTGTTCTCATTCTGAGAATGAGGAGTGAGACAACAGAGTTTGTAGAAAAGCTACTCTCATGATTTGTTTTACATTTTACTAAGGGCAAGGAAGTACACAGACCTGCTGAGAACTTGAGTCTCTAGCGATTTTTCTCAAGGATCCTCCTAAACACTGAATAATGATATGACCTCTAATCATCTGTTTTACTTTCTAAAATTAAAAAGAAATTAATTTAATTTAACTTCTAGGAAGTTATCTTTATTTGCTCAATCATTCAACAATATATATTTTTTAAATCCTCACCCAAGAATATGCTTTTATTGATCTGAGAAAGGGACAGAGAGAAAGAGAGAGAGAGAGAGAGAGAGAGAGACAGAGAGAGAGAGACAGAGACATCTATGTGAGAGAGAAACATTGATCATTTGCCTCCTGTACACACCCCAACTGGAGATTGAACCTGCAACCGAGGTACATGCCCTAAGTGGGAATTGAACCTGTGACCTTTTGGTGTACAGGAAAAATGCTCCAACCAACTGAGCCACCCAGTCAGGGCCATTCAACAAATATTTATTGAACACTATTTATATGCCAGGTACTATACTAAGTAAACATTTCAGATAAATATTTCTGCCCCTGGTGAGACTTGTCTCCTGGCTTCCAGACAGCTGCCTGCTTGCTGTGTCCATTCCTGGCCTTTCTTCTGTGCACGAGAGGAGAGAGATAAATCTGGTGTGTTTTCCTCTTCTTCAGTGATATAGAATTAGAGCCCCACCCTTCTGACCTCATTTAACCTTACATACCACCTTATTGGACCTCTCTCCAAATATAGTGACATTGGGGGTTAGGTTTTTAACATATAATTTTGGGGAGAAACAATTACGTCTGCAAAGGTCTACCTTTATAAGGAACTAAAGCAATTTTATTTCAACTGGAGCTGAAACATTAACTTTTCTGTTTCCTTCACAGAAAATCTTTTTAAAAAGTGTTATGAATATTCTTTCTTCTCCACCTTTTGAGTTAAATTTATTTTCTACCACTCCGCTAAAATTCTTTTTTTTTTTTTTTAGGGTCAGTTCTAGCTGCTAAGCAGTTCATCCCATGGCTTCTTTTTTTCCTTCTTCTTTCTTGACTCCTCTACCTATTGGACACAGTTGACCATACCCTCTTTGCAGCACCCTCTTCTGTTGGCTTAGGGTAGTGGTTGGCAAACTCATTAGTCAACAGAGCCAAATATCAACAGTACAATGATTGAAATTTCTTTTGAGAGCCACATTTTTTAAACTTAAACTTCTTCTAACACCACTTCTTCAAAATAGACTCGCCCAGGCCGTGGTATTTTGTGGAAGAGCCACACTCAAGGGGCCAAAGAGCCGCATGTGGCTCGCGAGCCGCAGTTTGCCGACCACAGGCTTAGGGTGTACATGACTCTACACTCTCCTTGTTTTCCCCCAACTTCTCTGAAAACTCCTTTAAGTCACCATTCCTTACTCCTCTGTGAGATGTGGAGATTCCTCACTCCTCTGTGAGATGTGGAGATTATTCAGAGCGTGGGCCCAAACCCACTGCTCTTTTCTAGAGCAATCTGGCCCCAGGTGATCTCATCAGCTCTCATTACTTCACATAAAACCTCTAGTCTATTACCTCCACATTTGCGTATTTAGCTGTGACTTTTCCACTTTGATCCAGACTTCTGTACCTAATTGCACCCTCGATTTCTCCATTTAGATATCAATAAGTATCTCAAGATCATCAAGTCCAAAATAGAACCCCTGATTTACCCCTCCACCAAACCAGTTCCTCTACGAGTTTTCTCCACCTGAGAATAGTGCTGTCATTACCTAAACTGCTCAAACCTAACACCCGAGTCTTCCTTCTGTCCACTTTTTCTCTCACTCTTCGTGCTTCATCTACTATCGAATCCTGTCATCTTTATCTCCCTCCCCTATTCCAGCTGCTCATTATTGTCTCCATTGCAACCCTCTACTGGTTATTAAACTTAAAATTTCTAGTTTTATAAAAGGATTTCCAGAACTTTTAGTTCAAGTGTATGACTCTTTGTAATTCCTTCACTAAAGCAAGTAGCTAATACAGTTAAGTAAATGAAGAAAAAGAATGTGTGATTTAATAAGCAAAGCTTGCTAAGATTTCTTAAGAACCTAAAATACAAGGGAAAGAAGTGTTATTTAATACCTCATGATACTTATCGCCTTGCAGGTATCCAGTATCAAGCAGAAAAGACATCTACCTGACACAAAATTCTTTTTGTGGGAATTTACACTACTACCCATCTGGATCCTAGGTGGTAATATGAAAATCTTACAGAAAGGCAATTCATGTAACACTGTCCTTTCAAACCTGAAGAAGGAGGCTATTCATGCTGGCGGGGGCCTCCTCTGTCCTACAAAGGAAAAAGCCTTTAGGGGAGGAACAGAATATTTGGGGGCAGATGCTGGGTTACTTTTTGGAGTTCTTCAAATGTAACTGCTCCGAGTACATATGAGAGAGGTTATTTCATTATCACTGCTGTAACAAGATAAGCAGAAGCTATTAAGAAGGGGGAAAAGACACCATCAAAGTGAGCCAAACTTTAAAAAATCTATAAAATTATTATGCAGTTTTAACCAATTACAGGTCTGCTTTCAGTTAAAGAAGTGCCAGGGGTTTGTTAAAACCAACCACAGAAATGAATGAGAATGGAGTTTTAATTGGAGACTGCCGGCCAGAGGCCAATGAAAAGACTGTTTGGAGAAAGCTGGTGGAGATCAGTGTTGAAGCCATATTTGATTTACCTCCAGAGATGTTAGCATGCGCCCAGTGAAAGCGCCTCCCCTGTGGAAGGGAGAGTAAGCTCATACACCGCACCCTCCTTCCTTTCCGCCACTGCCCAGAGTTGAAAGAAATTAAGAAAATGCAACCATCTATCGGGACCAGAGCCGACTAAATAATTGTCAGGGTTCAGCACAAAATAAAAGTTTGGGGGCCCCTTGTTTAAAAAAATCAGGAAAAATGTGCTGCTAAAAGTACTAACATATAAAACTGTTTTCTTTCTTCTGAGGTCTCTCTTGACCTTTCGTGTGTTTTTTATTAACTTTAAAAAATATTTTTTTATTGATTTCAGAGAGGAAGGGAGAGAGAGAGAGAGAGAAAGAGAGAGAGAGAGAGAGAGAGAGAGAGAGAGAGAGAGAGAGAGAGAGAAGCATCAATGATGAGAGAGAATCATTGATAGGCTGACTCCTGCACAACCCCTACTGGGGACCAAGTCCACAACCTGAGCAAGTGCCCTTGACAGGAATCAAATCCGGAGCCCTTCAGTCCGCAGGCCGATGCTCTATCCACTGAGCCAAACCGGCTAGGACTTTTATTAACTTTTTAAAGTCACACTCCCTCAGGCATGGGGTCAGTGCAGACTCTGACAGGCAGTTGAGGGCCCAGTTTGAGCCACTAGACCACCTTGTGAATTTCTCTTTTCCATGTCAGCCACCCAAGCCATGATGGACAGGTGACCCTAAGGGATTCTGACCTCGATGGGTGGATATGCTCGGTACTTTGATCAGTAGATAGGAGCCCTTTCCTCCCAAACAAGTCACCTTACAAATGCCCTGTGGGGCTGCTAAACCTGGGTGAGGACAGCCACATACCTTGCCCTTGGCTCCTATGGGTGCAGGTACACCCAACCCCAGACCTCCCCATGTTTATGTTCAGGCCCTCGCCAGGGGGGTGGAGAGCAATGTTGAGATGTGGGTCTTCCCCTATTGATCCCACCTTATCCCTGGTTGAGGGTGGCAGGGAGGGAAGGGGAAATATATTAGAGTTAATTCCAAGGAGTAGGGATTGGGCTGCTAAGAACCCATCCCAGGGAGATGGAGAGGTGGTAGGAGGGGGCACCAACCACATGTTAGCTGAAGCTCCAAAGCCTAGCCTCCATTCCATTGTCCCATCAGATTTCACTTGCAAAACACGAATTCCAAGACAAAACTATGAATAATTCCAAGACAGTGAGTGCAGAGCGCAGAACTCTAAGCCCAGCTTCATCTGAGACTAAGACCAGGTGCCAAGCACTGATTACCAGCCCATGAAGCTGACCCTGATGGGAGGTAGATTTTCTGGTGACATCACAGTATCCGGATCCTAGAACATCTTGGAGGAACTGAGTGCCTTCATCAGCTCTGGCTCTCACCCAACAGAAGCAATCATAATTTTGAAATGTGATTTCAGATATTGAGAAAGTTATTTTTGGCTTTGCTATGTCAAAAAGTCAACTGTACAAAGATACATGTGGCAATTATAAAATTATAATTTTAAAAGTCTATTAAAGACAAAATATTCATTTGTATAATTAATTATGCAGAGGCTTTAACACTGTTCCAAAACCATATAGTATATCTTATCTTTTATATTGCTAATGCACAACTAACAGCAAATATTAGATTAAACATAAATCTGTCTTAATTACACCTTTATTTAGTTCCTCTTTTATTTACTTGAAAAAAATTTATCTTTATGTTGAAAGAATTATAGATGTCCCCTTTGCTTTTCCTTTTTTTTTCCATTGACACCCCCCCACACACACACACATTTCCCCCTCCCAAGCCTTCACCACACTATTGTCTGTGCCCATGGGCTATGCATATATGCATATAAATTCCCTGATTAATCTCTCCCAACACACCCATCCCTGCCTATCCTCTGAAATAAAATGGCAGAATAATTTTTTTGTGTTGTAATCTTTCACATATAAAATAACAAAACAAAGAGAAAAAATTCTGCAGTCTCGCATTAAAAAACAACAACTTCCCGTCAAATATTAAGGGACAAAGAGTATCATCTATAACAGTGGTCGGCAAACTCATCAGTCAACAGAGCCAAATATCAACAGTACAACGATTGAAATTTCTTTTGAGAGCCAATTTTTTTAAACTTTAACTTCTTCATAGCGAGAGGCTGCTAAACCACTCGCTATGACATGCACTGACCATCAGGGGGCAGTCGACCAGTCGCTATGACATGCACTGACCACCAGGAGGCAGACACTCTGACCCGTAGGTTAGCTTGCTGCTGGGGTCCAGCTGATCGGGACTGAGCGAGACGGGCCGGACATGCCCTGAAGCCCTCCCGCAGTCCCTCCCTGGGTAGCCAACCTCCCGTTTCAGCCTGGTCTGAACCCTCTCACAATCCGGGACCCCTCAGGGGATGTTGGAGAGCCAGTTTTGGCCTGATCCCGCAGGCTAGATTGGGACCCAACTGGTGCACGAATTCGTGTACTGGGCCCCTAGTACCGTATTTTCTGACATATAAGACGACTTTTTAACCCAGGAAAATCTTCTATACGCCCAGTCATCTTATACGCCAGAAAATATGGTAATTATATATGTGTAATATTTCTTGAATGCGTACTACCCATCAACTACAGTTCAACTCAGTTAATTTTCACAACAATCCTGTGAAGTAAGTACTCTCATCACTGTTTAAACATGAAGAAACTGAGTTTTGGATGATTAAGTTGCCTAAATCCATACAGCTGTTGGTAGTAACATTTAATGAGGTCTTACGCTGAGCCAGGTACTATACTAAGTAATCTACAGAGGTTATCTCCTTTAAGCCCCTACAACTATCCTTTGGGATTGTACAATTGTTATCCTCATTTTACAGATGGGGAAACTTGACATTGGCAAAGCTAATTTTCTCAAGAGCACACTGCTATTGCTACTAAGTAGAAGAGCCAGGATTTTACCACAGGCATTTGGGCTCCAAAGCTGGTGTTCTCACCCATGCTACTATCTGTAGAAGGTTGTATTTTACAAAAATGCTCAGAGTGATATTTACATCCCAACATCCTCTCCCAGAACCTTGAACTCCCTCATCAGGAGATGGGGTCTATTTTCCCTCTTCATAAAGCTGTGTGGGCATGACGGCTGCCTTAGCAAGTAGCAATGCGGGGGAAGTGATGCTGCAAGTCTCTCCGGCTCACTCAGGAAGCTTGTCCTGGAAGTCAGCCGCTGTGGCAGGCAGGTCAATGCCCTCCCCCTCCACCAATGCCCTTGCCCTAATCCCTGGAAGCTGTTGACCATGTTAATGTCACCTCATGTGGCAAAAGGGACTTGGTAGATTTGATTAAATCAAATGCCTTCAGATGAGGAGATTTTACTAAATAACCTGGGCGGGCCCAGTACAACCACAAGAGTCCTTACAAGTGGAATAGGGGCAGAAAGTTCACAGTCAGGAGATGTGCCACTGAAAAATGCTCATGGAGAGGGAGGCAGGAGCAAAGTAGTCAGAGGGAGAGGTGATGACGAAAGAGGTGATTATGAAGATGGAGGAAGGGGAATAGAGGAAACAGATTCTGCCCTAGAGCCTCCAGAAAGGAGTACAGCCACGCAATGCCTCGATTTCAGCCCCATGAGACCCCCATTGAACTCTGGCCTGTAACACTGTAAGATAATACCCTTGTGTTGTTTTAAGCCACAAAATTTGTGGTAATTTGTTGAAGCAGTGATAAAAACAAAACAAAACACAAAACAAAAAACGTATACAGCCACCATACTTTGAGGAAGCCCAGGCCACCTGTTTAAGGTTTTAACTGACAACCTAAGTCAAGGACTCAGCATTAGCCAACATCACTCACTAGCAAGTGGGTGGGCGGGTGAGGGAGTGAGGGAGCCCTCGGAAGATTCCCCTCTCAGCCTCTGAAATGCCAAGGAAAGCAGAGATAAGTTGCCCCTGCTGAGCCTTACTCAAATGGCTGCAGGGACTGTCAGAAAAACAAAACAGACACACAAATAAGAGGTTCTCTGTTATTTGTTCCATGCTTTGCTCAACTTGGGGAAACTTTGCAGCCCGCGAAGCAACTGGTAATTATTGAGTTTCATGATCATACATTACAGCAAGCATCAGCCTACTCCTCACTGCTGAGCATTTCCTGACCTGTCCAAATGTGAGACCATGCTTAGGAATAAGTTGCTGGAACGCAGTGAGCAATAAAGAAGAAAATATATCAACTGAAAGAGGGGCACCCTCATTGTTAAAAGAAAAAGAGAGAGAAAAAAACAAAAACTCCTCTCCAGGATCATTGGAGCCCTTTATGCTCTGTACTGGTTATAGGACTGTTGCATGTATAGTCTTAGAAAAAAATGTCCATTTGAATGATTCCTGAGCTTCATATGAAAAGTTGAGAACCTTGATTCCACATTCGATAGCATACAGAACACACGGATATTTGTAGAGGACCATCTAAAAAAACATTCAGATTTCTTTTCTTTTCTTTTTCTTTTTTTTTAAGAAAGAAAATGTCACAGAGATAGCATAATCATGAACTGGCATTTCTTATTTTCAGCCATGCCCATTTTTGTTTTTGTATTGCTCCTTAAAGAAAATAATATTGTTTTGCATCTTTCCACATTTCATGTTTGGTATCGTCAACTTGAAACTTCATTTTTGGTCACTAGTATCTTTTTAAGATTTATTCATTAATACTCATAGGTCTAGCTTATTCATTTTTTTATATATTTTATTGATTTTTTTTACAGAGAGGAAGGGAGAGGGATAGAGAGTTAGAAACACCGATGAGAGAGAGACATCGATCAGTTGCCTCCTGCACACCCCCTACTGGGGATGTGCCTGCAACCAAGGTACATGTCCTTGACCGGAATCGAACCTGGGACCCTTCAGTCCACAGGCCGACGCTCTATCCATTGAGCCAAACCGGTTAGGGCCTTATTCATTTTTAATGACATATCCTTCCTGCAGTTAATGGACATTTTGTCTGTTTTGACTTTTCACTTTAACTAAAAAAATGCTGCAACCTGCATTTTTTATACATCTCCTTGGGCACATCTACTGGAGCTCACAATATGATGCAATTAGGGGTGAAGCTGATGAGAAAAAGGAAATATATATCATCAAATTTGTTAATTATTGCCAGATTGTTCTTCAAACAATTTTTAATTCCATCTCAGTGATTGAGAGTTCCACTGTTCTATTTTCTTGCCCATATCTGCTGTTATCAAACATTATTTTATGTTTTGTCAGATTAAGTTAGAAGGTATATTTGTGATTTTTCCAGATTATGAGGGTAGATAAACTTTCACATATTTATTGAATAATTTTTCCCCTTTTCTGTGAATGCTTATTTATATTCTCTCCCTATTTTTCTATTTTGGGAGGAATTATTATCATTTGTAAGCATCATTAAAATTTTGGGTAATAATTTGTATACTTTGCCAAAGCCTTTTCCCAATGTGGTGGAGTATTTGTGGAGACTTCTTATTTATAGTGTCTATAATGTAACAGTGATTTAAATATAAATTTACTTTATACTTTTTCAGTAGTGTGTGCATTTGTTTTTTATTTATTCTATCTTAAGATTATAAATATATTTTAAAATATCTTCATCTAAGCTTTTCTTTTTTCCCATCAGAAATTTACTTCTTTGTGTATAATGTGTGGAAGGGGTTCATTTTATTTTTTTTCCAATTTCTTATTTCTCAGCCACATTCACTGAAGAGTCAGTCTACATTCTCTCCACTAATTTTAAATGGCATCTCCATCATATCAAGTTTTCATGTATACGTAAGTTAGAAAAACACTGTTAGACCTCTATGAGTTTGTCTAAGCTATTATCTCTCTCGAATATCTTTTCTTTACTTGCAAACATTTTACCCTTCCATTAAGTCCTAGTTTAAATGTCACATCCTTTTTGAGATGGCTCTCGCCTTTCCATTCCCTTCTCTGATTACAACTTTATTGCAACAAGTACTGTGTGCCATAGGCATTTCTATGAAGAAAGTTTTCACTGCCATAGTTTTAGCATTCTTGAGGCTAAACACCTTGTCCTGCTATTTTGTACTGTCAAACACAGAGGTTTTAATATCGTTATTATGAAATATTTCATTCAAAAAATTGCTTCTCGTGTCTATGATTTGTGGTGCTACGATCTTATCTATCTTACCTATTGCGTTCTTTTTTTCTGTGTGTGTTGTTGTTGTTCTAGTAAATGAAGTCTAAGGACTAAATTAGCAACCTCAGGTGATCCTGCTTTATCCCCAAACTCCCAAAGCTGCCAGGTTGACGTGGAAGACCAGCTCAGCATTCCAAGCATGTGCATACAGCTGAAATCTAGAAAGCACACCAAACACTGTGAACTCACCCCATTTTATTTAATTACTAGAGGCCTGGTGCATGAAATTCGTGCATGAGTAGGGTCTCTAGGCCTGGCCGGTGATCAGGGCCAATTGGGGCCTTCCAGCTGCCGGCCAGGGCCTCCCTTCCCTGGCTTCTGGCTGTTGGCTGGGCCTTCCTTCATTCCGCACCACCCCCTGGTGGTCAGCACACGTCATAGCGAGCAATCAATCTCCTGGTCGAACTCCCACGGGGAACAATTGCATATTAGGCTCTTATATATATAGATGTTTGGATGTTCTATGGTCCCCTATAAAATGTAGAGACTCCACAAATATTTATTCAACCTTTGCATAATAGTAAACATCCCTTTTTTCACATGCCTTCCTCTTGAGAGGAAATCAGGAGCACAGCTGATTTCTGTACATTTTTTTTCCATCGAAGCCTGCACATTCTATGAGGAGGCTAGGCATAAACGTTTTCAACATGACCCTGAAGTTCCTGGTGCGAATGAAAGTACATTTAGGCTACCTATTGTTGACGCTTCTTCTACAGTAAACCCTCAAATGATTAACAGTCCTTTCTAGCTATCAATTTTGCTATGGACAAAGCTCACAGTAATAAACGACCATCTATCCCAAGAGCTAAAAATATGGGAAAAATGATCTACACAAGAAGGCACAGTCATCAAAATCTCACACTCATACAGTCATTTAGGCTTCAAAACATACCTTCATCTGGAAGTGTGAAAGTGTAGATTTCTTACTGTTACCAGAAGAAAATCAGCAAATCATGTAGTTAGCTCTACCTTGTTTAAAGGAGTCTTATTACAGCCAATTACGTACTGTTTATGCACCAAGTTCAGCTCAAATGTGTCTCTGATACATCTGATTCATTTAAGCAAAGAATGAAACCACTTCCAAGATTTCAAGCAAATCGTTCTTTTAAGTCACCCCTGACACCCTGGGCTTTAGATCTTCCTTTTCCTTATCCCAGAAAATATCATTTCATTGTTGGCTTTTCATGGTGTTCAGCTGATATCATTTATAAAATTGGTCTTTTCCGTTCCCGCCTTGGTTAACCTGTTAAACTCTTTAGGTTTCATGATTACCTTTTAAAACTCCTTTCTGACGATTGTTGTTGTTTTTTTAACACTCCTTGCTTCTACTCTTCTATGCCTCCCTCCCAGCACATAAACAAAGATTGTCTACTTTCTTCTCAATCTCTGCCTGCTGGGTCCAACTTTTTTCATTCCCTTCTGTTTACTTCTCTGTTAAAGAAAAATCTGTTTTATTTCAAATTAGTGTTTTAAGTACCAAGTTTACATTTAAAGGGCATCAATAACTCTTATCTACAACCTCTGCCAGACTCTTCCTTTCTTTAGAGTTCGGTTTCCTTGCCTGTAAAACGAGGTGGTTAGAAGAGCTGTGTAAGTCCGTGTCAGCAGAAACAGTATGTTCCCCTACGAATGGTAGGAAAGCCTGTCTTTGTGGGTACACCTCCATTGATGACGGTTATTTGTCACAGAACAGGTGATCTTTGTCGCCTGTAATGCCTTGAGCACTTTGGCTATCCGCACGTTAAATGTAAAATTGGATCCTGACACGAAGCAGCAGCCAGTTTCCTATTGCTGCTGTGGTTGTCTGAGCACCCTGTGAAGCGGGCCTGGTTGGGAGAAGAGAAGGCAGCAAATGCACCAGAAGCAGCGAAAAGTTGAACTGAAACAGGATAGTCACAGGCAAAGGTGGAAGTTAAAACGCCTTTATGACATCCCAGAAGACAGGCAAAGGAACTAGGCCAGTGTCAGGCATCAGAAAGGGAGTTGCCAAAAAAAAAAAAAAAAAAGCTAAGAAGTAAGTTAGAACTCAGTCACCAGAAAAATACCTTTTTCTTTAGTAAGGTATTTCCTCAGATTGTAAGTTTAGGGGCCAACGAGACAAAGGAACACGCAAATCCAAGGTCTACCAATAGTCAGAGTCAGGTTTGAAGGGGTGAAGCATGAAGGGGAGTATGAGCCAAGAGTCTTTAGTCTTCTTTATCCCTCCCCAAGGAGCATAATTCTAAATGCAAAGGGCAGAAATATATAGATTTTATTTTCAGCTAAGGTATTTGTTAGACTACCTCTCACTAAATCCTCAGTCATATGATGAGACTATTCTGTCATTCAGGTAATAAATGAAATGCAATTAGATTTCCTCCGTTTTGTTGGGTAGACCACATATCAAGAGATTGAAAACAGTCTGCTTTAGGAGAACAACCCATTCTGAACAAGTAGAATTCTGAAAAAGAATTTTCTAGCAGCGCCCTCGGCGGCCCGGCTCTGCCTCCTGCTTCCACAGTGTTTGGGGGCACAGCCCCAGGGCCCCCCTGCCTCCAGCCTCCGCCCCTCCTGCTCTCCTCCATCTCCACCTGCACCACCACCTGCGGGCCCAGCCCACACCCCGGGTTCCCACCTTCACCCCTCATTGCCGAACCCCCAGGAGCTCCCCATCCGCCAGAAGGACCCCCCGAGGGGAGGCTGCCCCCCACCTGGCAGCGGCCTCTGGGCCCGCACCCACCTCTCTCGGGGCTTCGTCTCCACCGCGACGTGCGGCTCCGAGGGCGGGGCTGCCCCGCGAGTTGGCGGAGGAGCAGCTGAGGGCGCGGAGCCTCTGAGAGACGGACACCAGCGGGGCGTCCTCCTCCAGGCCGTGCCGAGGCCTCCCCAGTGCGGGGGCCACACGCAGGGCCATGGAGCCGCCTGGCCTGGGAGAGGGGCCTGACCCAGGCCGTGGGGAGCTGCAGGCCCTGGGTCTCCCCACAGGCTCTCAGCTCCGTGACCTCCTGCAGAACCACTTCCGGGGGAGGAGGTGCAGCTCATCAAGAAGAGGGGCCACACCTGACTCCCCTCCGCAGGCGGCCGGCCCCAGGCTGGGCTGGGCGAGTATCTCTCGGAAAGGCTCACCCTCCAGCACCACTAGGAGCCTGTGGAGCCCCGAGGCCTTTGAGGGGCCCCTCTGCATCCCCTGGGGCCTGGCTTTTACCTGAGCCTCTTCCCGAAACTACTAGCCATTCTTTTAACCACACTGGAGCCCTCTCCCATGCACTGGGCCAAATGAAACAATAACGCTTTTTGCAGCAAATAATAATAATAATATAAAAAGGAAGAATTTTCTATTTCCTCAAATAAAATTTGGCACAGATTATTTCTTTCAGAAGTTTGATTTATTAAAGTCTTTTTTATTGTTCAATAAAATAAATAAACTGTCTTGAATCCAAGAACATGTGTGTACAAATCCATATTGGAAAATGGGTGATTGGATTGGACAACTTTAAAGCTAAAACAAAATTATGTAACTTCTCTCTACTAGGGAAAGGTAGCTAACATTCCTAGACTCATTTTGCACACGAGGATATGGAGGTTTCGTGTGGTTAAGTGAATTAAAACTGGCCACATAGAATAAGAAACAAAGCTAGAATTTAAACTCCAACCTTAACTTGAAGCTCTATGTTCCCAGCAGCTTTTATTCAGACTGTAATGTGTTTAGAAAGATGTATCCTTGTCCAACTTTCAACTTGCATGTACTTAGTACATCAGTCATGAGAATGAAACAGATATAATGACTATCTGAGCAGAATCACTGGATGACCATCCATCTCTTCTTTACATCTCTCCCCCGCAACCCTTACCTCACATTTAGAAATAAGACACTTTCCTTCCTCCCTCTCTCACTATTTCTCTCCCTTCCCTATGTTTTTCCTCCCTCCTATCCTCCCTTCCTTCCTTCCCTCTTCCCTTCCTTCCTTCCCTCCTCCCTTCCTTCCTTCCCTCCTTTCCCTCCCTTCCCTCCTTCCTTCCTTCCTTCCTTCCTTCCTTCCTTCCTTCCTTCCTTCCTTCCTTCCTTCTCAGTTTGCTCTTGGGGTTTATATAGACGGTGGTGTTGTGTACACCAGAAAGAGGATTCACTCATTGACGCTTTAACTAAATTATTCGCTGTGTATTAAATGACCCATCATCCTTATAAGTCCTTGTCTGAGGCACGTAACTGGTCATCATAGAATGTGTATGCTAATGGATATACGTTTCTTTTGTTTTATGTCGTTGGAAAAGGTTTCAAATGGTTGACGTTTGGAGGACATGACAAAAACAGAATCTCAGTTCAAATAATCCAAGAGTCCTCTGCGAAGAAGAAACTGAATGGATTCTCACTGAGCTTTAAAATACAGTCAGGCTCCTTAAACACATAGGATTTTCGAATATCAGTGTGGGAAGGAAGTGGCAAATACCCAAGGCCATGCCGTCCGGCGTGGTGTGTCCTGCTCCCCATCACAGATCGCTGCCATTTGCACCCCCGCGTCTCGCCTTGCTTGGGGGAAATGCCAGCTCTTCTCAGGGTACTTTATCCCTCGGAGCCCCCTTCACACAGGGGCTCACCCAGGCTGGCAGGAGCTGCATTGACCAGGTTCTGCCTGGACTGGAGACATTCCTTTCATTCGTCAGCAGATAAGACGTTTTGACAAGCCCTGCTGGGGTGCAAAAGGGGAGAGGCACATACACAAAAGCTTGCCCTGTGACACCGAGGAGCACAGAGGGAAGGAGCCAGAGGCAAATGGAAGGAAGCTCGGAGGCAGCCAGGCAGACGGGGCGTCTGCTATCAGAATTAAATACGACGCAGTCCAGAGCCCCTCTCTCTGACTACACCTGCTTCTTCTCAATGTCACTCTCGGCCAGCAGTCTGATACAAAACAGACCCCCGAAAGTATTCCAGTAACTCCTCAGGACCACCAGGGCAAAAACACAAACATTCAGGGCTTGACACTTACCAGGGCAGCTTGCCAAGCTTATCACATGTGAAAAGAGCTGCTTGGAGCGGAATCTGGCTCATGTTCACGAGGCCGGGTGTCAGGTCTGAGAACCCGGGGCGTTTTCCATCCAGGGCAGCCAGGAAGAGAAGGCAACGCACTTTCCTATGAATGGACGGAAAGGGCAGTTCTATGTGTGATGGGAGGAAAGGCTAGCGTTCTTGTATGGTCACTGGAGGGGGGATGGCCAGGATGAGTCTACCTTCTTGCTTTACAGTCTGAATGCACTGGAATAGCCCCACCTAGCAAGGACATCGCACACCTTCTTTACCTAACTAAGGCTTTTCTGCACACCTGGCTCTGAGGCACTCTGACACCCAACCCAACACTTGCATGACCCGTTTCTTTCTTTGCTGTGAGCTTCACTGGAGATACTAAATAGCACACATTGCTGACCTCCCTGAGTGTGTTAACATGGATCTTCGCAGTATGATCCTCAGAAATGCTCTGTGAGGTAGGTACTATTACTAACCCTATTTTTTTAGATGAGAAAATTAAGGCACAAAGAATACGGCCAAGGTCAGATGGCTCATGAGTGATAGAGCAGGGATGTACGCCTGCTTCTCATTTGATAGTCACACGTTTTACTGTTGTTTTATAGGGACACTGACCTCCTTTCTCCCCTCAGGCTTATCTGCTGGCTAACCTATCTTTTCGCCTCTAAGCCTTTCACCTCCTACGACTTCCTTCTGATGTCTTTTCTCAAGGTTTCCCTCTCATAAGGCTTATTTTCCCCAAACGGCAACAGTTCTAATATGTGTTGTTTCAGGTTTCAATATAGGTTAGCTTGTATATGTTACATAGCATATGCCCTACACCAGGTTATTATTATTTTTTTCAGGAGAATCATCTATCTGTACTTCATTCTTTATACTTCTTTATAAATGCTATAAAGTTTCAAGCTTTGGGTCTATAACAATAAACCCTTATATCTCACATTGGAACGTCACCCCTCAGACATGGCTTTTGACAATAGCGCCATACCCATGCATTCCATCCCTTATGCAAATTTGTCAAGAAGCTTTGGGAGGCTTTGGATTTTATACCTTTGCTTCTCTCCTTAGGCGGCAGGCAGCCATGACTGTTACAATCGTGGCCAAGTGGCAAAATCTCTGTGCCCGACCTGGATGGCAACAAGTTCCATGTCTTCTTCCAAACTGGGGAATGGCCCCGTTCTGATGCATTGCACCTTTCTTAAGAAGATGGTTGCCCTGGCCAGTGTGGCTCAGTCGTTTGGCATCATCCCATGCAGGAAAAGGTCACTGGTTCAATTCCTGGTCAGGACACATGCCTGGGTTGCAGGCTCGATCCCCGGTAGGGGGCATGCAGGAGGCAGCCAATAGGTGTTTCACCATCACATCCACATTTCACTATCACACCAATGTTTCTTTCTCCCTCTCCTTTTCTCTCTCTATAAAAATCAATAAAAAAATATTTTTTAAAAAGATGGTTTGGTTGAGCTTTTCCACTATACAAAATGTCATTCATGGGTCTAACAAATACGTATAGAGTTCCAGGCGTATTCTAAGACCCAGCACTAAATCAGGGAACAAAAACAGATAATAAAGTGCTGTATCTTATCCTCCAGTAGGGTTTTATAAATATGCAGTATATTAATTATGCCAGAGAATTCAGTAAGTGAGGACTGGGAAGTTCATTCTGCTGAAATGCATTTAACAACTACGTGTTAAATACCCAATATCTGTTGTGCAGTGCTGGGCTGAGGATAAAACAGGGGCCATCCAGATGCCCGTCCAGCTCTCGTGTCACTTAGAGTCTAGTGAGCAGTGCCCAGGATTTGACTCTTGGCTCTCCCATCAAATGTTTTCCCTTCCTCTGCTCCTCTCAGGATAGACAGTCCCTGCACACTGCATCTCCCAGGTTCCTTTGTCCAATGGCTTTTGACCGGTTCTTACAAGAGCAGGCACCGGCTACAGTGTGGCGGGCAGGAGGAAGGTAACAGAGAGTCTTTCTGTCTCAGGCTCTGGCTGCCTTTGCTGTGAACACCAGCTCCTGCCAGCCATGGTGCTGAGCTCTGACAGACACTCCTCACTTCGGACTTCTGGTCACAGGACCTCCTCCTCTTGTCCTTGTATTTCTGAGAGTGGTAACAGCTTAGTCTGAGCTGCTTCACTTGCCCCTGTTTAACTTCATGATCCCCTGACTGGTCTTTCATCATCTCGGTGACCACATCCTGTCTAAAATGCCCCCTCTCTGAAAGATGAAAATGGTTTCTGTTTTCCTCATGGGACCCCCAAGAGGAAGAGATTTGATCAAGCTATTATAAATGTGACTAGAGGTCCGATGCATGAAATGCGTGCAAGAGTAGGTCTGCTCAGCCCCGGCTTTGTCTGGAAGGTCGTCCGGAAGGTCATCCAGACAGTCATTCTGCTGTTCGGCCATTTGGTCGATTTGCATATTACGCTTTTATTATAGACTAGAGGCCCAGTGCACGAAATTTGTGCACAGGTAGGGTGCCTAGGCTTGGCCAGTGATCAAAGGCTGGTCTGGGGGCCCCCACTGGCACCCGCCTTGGCTGGCCTGTGGGCTGGGGACAGCTTCTGTGTTGAGTGTCTGCTCCCTGGTGGTCAGTGTGCATCATAGCAACCAGTCATTCTGCCGTTCGGTTGATTTGCATATTAGGATTTTATTACATAGGATTAGCAAAACAAAAGTCAAAGGGTGAGGTCCTATGGAATACGTAAGAGAAAATACAGGGTGGGGCAAAAGTAGGTTTACAGTTGCTAGCATGCAAAATACAGTTTATTCTCATAATATTATTCATTAATTATAGTATTATTTTCCATATGAACAACTGTTAACCAACTTTTGCCCCACCCTGTATTGGTTATATTCGTTTGCTAGGGCTGCCATAATGCAATACCACGGACTGTGTAAAAACAACAGAATTTTACTTTCTCACAGTTTCAGAAGCTGGAAAACCAAGATCAAGTGTCTGTAAGTTGGTTTCCTCTGCAGCTCCTCTCCTTGGCTTGCGGATGGCTGCCTCCTTGCTGTGTCCTCTCATGGTTGTCCTTTAGTGCATTCATGCCCCTGGAATCTCCTCTTCTAAGGATATCAATCAGCTTGGATCTGTACCCATCCTAGTGGCCTCACAGTAACTCAGTCACCTCCTTAAAGACCCTGTCTCAATTCTAAGGTACTGGGGCTTACGGCTTCAGCATATGGATTTGAGGAGGGAAAACAATTCAGTCTGTAACACTGACCTAAGTGGAAAGGTCAGGAAGTCCTGACTAAGAAGAACATTAACAAGGAGAGCAGCAGGGAAGACATTGGCAGCCATATATGTATTTCTTTAATTTTCACATATTTAACACATTGTGCTAGCTACTGGATATATAAGCCTGAATAAGATGAAAGGTTCTCTCCTGCCCTTCATGTGGGCTCGGAGAGATGGAGAAGGGGTGGCATGATTAAAATATAATGTGATTCATCTCAGGATGGGTTAAAATAGGATATAGCTAGAGTATGGAGAACTGGCGCCTCTCACCCCGCGAAGGTCAAGAACAGCTTCCTCGGAGCAGATGCTATCCACCGTAGGTCTTACAAAACAAAAGTGTCAGAATGGTAAAGAAAAAATGAGAGTGGGGAGAAAATTCCAGGCAGATACAAGAGCATATTTCTTAGAGGTTAAACTTGTGTGTGAAAGATAGCATAGCAGTTTCATCCGTCATGAAATGGAGAGAAAAGATCTTTCTTTGTGTTTTTGTAACAACAGAGAACTTCTCATGATTCACTGAAGTACTCTTCATGGCTCTTTTAAGCAATATTGGAAGTTGGTCTCTCTAAATATCTTTGAATTAATGTTTCTCTCTCTCTCTCTCTCTCTCTCTCTCTCTCTCTCTCTCTCTCTCTCTCTCTCTCTCTCTCGTTTGTTCCCACCTATGAGAGAAGGTCATGGCATGCTTTCTTGATCATTATGACTCTAACTTTGGTGTGATCTTCTCTGTTATTGGGCCTATTGGTGCAAAACCAATGTCAAAAATTAAATTAAAAAATAATTTTGTCCTGTTCCTTTTTAAGTTATTTCAGTAGCTCTCTTTCCTCACTGCCTGAGGGTATCATCCAAGAAGTTTTAAAATCACTCTTATGTAGGTTTTTAGCTTAAAGAATAGGCAATTTGTCCAATGGCATTATTTAGAAAGGAGAGTAACCAAAAAATAATGTTCATGCTATTACAAATAATCTGTGAACATTTGAAGATCGGGCATTTTGATCATGTATGAAAGGCTTAGATGATAGATAAGAGACTTAGAGAGGTCCCACAAAAGACTCCTGAAAATCCTCAGATGGGGGTCTTTTTCTTAGGAAAAACTTTGGTTCAGTGATTCCAAATAACACGTATATTATTCAGAGCAAAAATACATTTGAGTATTCATTCAATCAGTGTCTTCATTTCTCATTGGCACTAAATAGCATTATATAAACCAGAGGAAAAAAATACCACATGCATCTTTCCAGCCATTAAGATTGAGAACATTTGACTTGAGGGTTTTCTGGATTATTAGATTGTTTTAGATTTCCATCTCTGAGGAGGAAATAGATTCTACATCATGGCAAGAGAGCATTGAGTTAGATGTAAAGAACTTTGTGTGTCAGACTGATTAAATACTGAAGCAAATTAGCAGGGAAGCTTATGGAATCGCCATCTGTGGAGATATTTTAAAAATGGAATTGACAATTTTCTTCTTTGGATGATTTAGGAAATGCCCCTCCTGGCAAGGAGATGGACCAAATGGGCTCTTGAAATCCTTTTTTGGTTTTCTGCTCCTAAGAATCTTTCTATACAGTTCTGGGAAGTGTTTATTTCCAAAGTAGAATGTAGAACAGAATGCCTTTAGCTAAGGTGGTACGTGTGTGTGTGTGTGTGTGTGTGTGTGTGTGTGTGTGTGTGTGTTCATGGATTTAGGTAGAAGAAAGAGCAGGGAACAGTGTGCTATTTGAAAAACAAAATTATCATTTTCTAACCAGTCACTGTTACCTATGCCAAATAAATAGGACTTGATCAGACTTTGTAGGAGCGTCCCACTTTCCTAACTACTCCCTCTCTGTCTTTTCTATGCTCACACTTCCAACGTAGGCCCGATCTCCTGTCTCACTTTCAGTTATCTTCCCTCTCACACCTTCTCTTTCCCAAGGCAACTGCATGATCACGTGAGAAATCTGCCTCCACAGCTCTGAATGATTTTCTGGGTTCCAGACCCACATTCCAACTTCCTGCCAATTTATCCACCTGAGAAGATCGGTCAGCCAATTCAACTTGATATGTCTTAGACTGAAGAGCTCATTGAAGAGAAAAGGGTGCTTTTATTTTTTATTTCTTTCAAAATTTTAACTTATTGATTAGAGAGGGAGAAAGGAAGAGACATAGATTTGTTGTTTCATTTATTATGCCTTCATAGGTTGCTTCTTATGTATGTGCCCTGAACCCACAATGTTGGCATGTCAGGACGATGCTCTAACCAACAGAGCTACAGGACCAGGGCCTAAAAAGGGTACTTTTAGATCCTGATCTCCGCCCTCCCTTTCTATAGTTTCTCCTGTAGAAACTCTACCCACGCACCATCCCAATAGTTCTTTCCCCCCATATTCACTATCTGGTCTCTTATCTCTTCAGCCCCATTGCACAGTGACACTGCCCCAACTCATGATCAGTCATAGAATATTGTGCCTGACCCCCTTCTCCTGCTCTACACCATTCTCACAGCATGTAGCTCTGTGAGCTCATTTGCTTTCCTTAAGCTGCTTATTCCCTTTTACTTACAGTATTTCTTCTGCTTTGCATAACCTTCCAATCCTGACTGTGTGTGGAAGTCTACCTCTACAATGTGACTCACATTTCCAGTCTCAGCTCATGTTCTTAGAAAGTCTTACCCAGTCCTCCTTGATGTGCATTAATTGTTCCCCTGTCCAAGGACCCACAGCACATTCTTTATATGTCTACAGAAAGGCATATAGCATACGGGGTGTGCCACTTAGTATCTTGTCTACCCTGATGAATGACAACCTACAAGTGCCTCAGTTTCCCCAGCTCTAAAAATGGGAATAAAAATAATATTTTCCCTTAGAAGTGAGAATGAAAATACTCCGTTGGGTACTGGGAAGAATAAAGAGGTGACTGGCCCCTATAATTAAGGAGCTTATAGTCAAATAATTCTAATAATATTTGCCATAATATTCAAGTAACTATAATAAGCTGTGACAGTATAATCATCATCTCCATCATCATCATTATCACAACTGAACTTCCTTTAGTACTTATCATCCTGCCCAGCACTGTTCTATCTCAATGAATCATTTAGTAGATGTATACTAGTAGATATATAGTTAAAAATGTCATAACAATTAGGCAAAAAAAAAAAAGGTAATTTACATTTGTTGACCTTTTTTCCTATTGTGGCAAAATAATTTTCTGCAGCACATTCTTAAACAGACTCCTGCTACATTTCATGAAAGATTATCCTACAATGTGCAAGACAGAAGTTCTAGGAATTTATTTTTTCTACTCTTCGACCAATCATTTCAACACACACACACACACACACACACACACACACACACACACAGTAATTTTATTTTTAAAGAAAGGCTGTTTTTGTTCAGTAATTATGACAAGTATTTATAGTTAGTTATATCATTGTTTCTAAGTTTTTTCCCAAGGTGCTATATCATATTTACTCCTTTATTCTTCTAAGACATTAGTCCTAATTAGTCAAACCACAGTTATATTCGAATCTATTTGTATCTTCAAATTGTCTTCCATTTATTTAAAGTTCTGTGGCAAACTCTCAAAAACTTAAATATCAATTTATTTGGTGTATTCTGATAATAAAAACAATAAAAATGGTAGGAAGTGAAAAAAGAATATAAAATAATGATGCCTTATATCAATTTACTATCTTATGTACAAAACAGTTTTAAAAAATATATGTACTTTTATTTATTTTAGAGAGAGGAAGGGAGGGAGATAGAGACATCAATAAGAAAGAAACATGGATCAGCTTCCTCCTGCACACCCCTCCTGGGGATGGAGCCCATACACATGGGGGAATGGAACTGTGACCTCCTGGTTCCCAGTTTCCTCCGCTCAGCCACTGAGGCACACTGGTTAGACTGACAAAACACTTTTTACATCAATTACACGCAATAACATGGAGATTGAGCTCTCAAACCAATGTGCAAGATGAATATTGTCTACTGTTAAATTACCCTCAAGAAATCTCTTAGGAAGTGCCACATTTGATATCAACATACCATTTCTTAATAAGTCAAAAAATTTCTTTTTTCCTTCATTATTGGAGCAGATCACTGGTGTTATTATTATTTTTTATTTTTATTGTTTTGGTTTTTTTGGTTGAGCTCCAGATGAAGAAGTTGGCTTGACTTTAGAGACCATTTGCATGAAAAACCAGTACCTTTAAACACTAGATTCACACTCCTGCACCACTGGGTGCTCACACCATCCGGGCCACAGGGAGACGAGACCTGAGCAGAAACAGCCTCTCCTGTCCTTCTCATCCTCGGGCACATTCAATGGAGGGCGGGGTGGGTGGCCCACGTATTTCCTATTTCCTTCTCTGACTCTCACTGTTGTGGCGGAATGCACGGGAGAATGATCAGCCAGCACTCTGAGGGAGGAAAGTTTAACCTTTATTTCACAGATCTGCTAGTCCAGGGGAATTCCGGATCGAAAGCCTGAACTGAACTCGTGGGGAGGCTCTGGCCTATATATCTCCTCCTGTGTTGGGCCCCTGAGGGTCCCCGCAGCTCCACCCAAGTCAGCTGTGGCAGGGCCCCAGGTTAGGCTCTGCAGCTCCGCTCAGGTCAGTCAGAGTGGGGAAGTAAGACTCAAGTTTTAACCAGATACTGAACTAGGTTGTAAGCCCCACACCCACCCCCATTTTCCTTTTCATTATCTCTGTTTGTCTCTCTTTCTGCTTCTGGTTCTTTTTCCTCTTTCTTTCAGTGAGGTCTGAGGGGATAGGCCTGCAGCTGAATATATTTAAGTCCCCAAAGACTCATGACACTATTATTTTACCACATTGAGTATCTTAACAACCAGATGAAGTAACTAGTCATTATAATCTTATTTTACAAATGAAAATATACTAAAGTTCAGAGTGGGGTTGCCAGATTTAGCAAATAAAAATATAGGATGACCAGTTAAACTTTAATTCCAGATAAACAAGGAACAATTTTGTAGGATAAGTATGCCCTGTATAATCATTGGGTCATTCTTGTGCTAAAAATATTTTTTGTTCATCTGAAATTCAAATTTAACTGGGAATCTTAGATTTTATCTGAAATCCCTAGCTCAGAGACAATACTCGATCATAATACTGATCATATTTTGAATGCATTTGCTTTGTATATACCTCAATAACTTGTCTAGATTGCATTTATGTTTGAAATGCTTTTTAATTTGTTCTACAAAATAACTTAATGACAGAGTAACATATATGAATATATCTTCTTATTAAGACAGACTATAAGTTAACACTCAGATCTGAGCTGCATTAGTCCATTCTTGACAAGGAATAATGTCCCTTTGGTTTATACTTTTAAAGATAAAACATACAGTGAATTTGATTTCAGGGAATGATGTGAAAGCCAGGAAAAACTGTGAATATAGTGAAAGTTTTTGCTGCTCAGACGACATGGAAAAATGTTTAAGCCAAAAAGAAAAAGAAGAAAGGTCACATTCATGTGCCTAGAACATGGGGCTTGTTTCACCATGACATCACTAATAGCCAATGAGGAAGTTCTCCTGGTATTCAGCTTTTTGAGCCCATTTCACAATCGTTGGTATTGATAGCATTTTATTGCTGCTATATACTTTGCCAGCACCAAGACGGATGGTTTCTGACTCAGAATATAAGTGATGCTTTAACAAGGGGAGCACAAGGTTATGTTATTGTGACTATGCCCTGTTACCTGGCAGGCAATTACAGGTCTGGACTTTGACATTGTTTTCCAAGAATAACAGTCATCTAATGTTTACTTTGGCTAAAGCGGGTTTTGTGATCAGCCACCGATTAGAAGGAAAATAAGGCATTCCTGTGGATGGAAGGTCCGAGGTCAATCATGACAGGTTTTAAGAAATGGGATAGTATGTTCTGTTGGCTACATTAGAAATTGTAAGAGATGAGAAAAATTGCAGAACAGACAAAGGTCTGAATATTACAGGTCTTTTGATTACTTAAAACATCCCTAAATTGCTATCATCGATGGGCAGGGTGGAAGGCTGTGACACTTGTGACATTTCATTGGACCAGCTTCAGCACTTTATCTTAAGTGTGGATGATTAGGGAAGCATCCCCAAAGGGTCATGTGGTCAGAACAGCTGACATCAAAGCAGCTATTTAATCATGAAGCAAATAAAGAATAGCCTAGTGTTTTTTGAGCTTATGCCCCAAAGGATGCACAACTGGGATAATGAACCTAGAAAATTTCCTCTTTAAGCCTTAGTTTCCTCATCTCTAAAATGGGAATAAATATAACTAAAAAAATAAAGTGCTTATCATGTAACAAAAACCAATAAAAGAAGCTATTGTTATTAATTTAAAGCTATTTTAGTAAGAAGAATAAGACTTTGGTTTGATTGTTTGTCAGCTCTTTTTTTCACCCATCGTTTAATGAATGTTTTGTGACACTGTTCTGGTTACTGAAGAATAAGACCTTATAAGAATAGGTTCTTTCCCTGGCACTTCTCCCACATCCTTTCAGTCCCATTAGCTACTCCCAAATCAAAATGTAGAAGCAGCCCAGCTGGTGTGGCTCAGTGGTTGAGCATCGAACTATGGACCAAGAGGTCACTGGTTTGATTCCCGATTTCAGGCTCGATTCCCAATAGGGGGCACGCAGGAGGCAGCCGATCCATGTTTCTCTCTCATCGATGTTTCTATTTCTCTATCCCTCTCCTTTCCTCTCTCTCCAAAAAAAAACAAAAACAAAACAATAAAAACACAGTTAAAAAATATAGACGCATACATAAGATTACAAAGTACGTTATAGTATTAAATGTTATTCCTTATGCCCATAAATACATACTTCATTTACATTAATTAATACGTACAACTATGTGGGATAAGTATCCTATTTTTAAAATGACAGATGAGGAAACTGAGGCACATAGCGTTTTGATAGCATATCTAGGTTAGTGGACAGTAGAGCTGGGGTGTGTACCTAAGTTTGCATGACTACAAAGTCCATTTCCTTAACTACTACAGCCAGGGGATAATGGCTAACAGCATTAAATAGATGACTCAGCACCCTGATGTCCAGAAAAAGGAAAGGCCACGCCTATTGTCATTTTTGTGATAACTGTGTCCAGTATGAAAAGTCAAAGTCAATTCTTACATCAGAGTGCCATTTTACCAATTCCCTGGTTCCCTTCCACAAGTATGCATTCATTAACATTTATGTAACTAGTAGCTCTCATTGCTGATGTGATCAAAATCAAATGGCTAATGAACTAAGCCACCCTTGCTAAAAATAATTTTTGCAAAGACCACATGGTAATTCTAATGAGCTATTTTATAGCAAATATACTTACAAAGAGCATGAAGGAAATAAAGAGACAGAGTTATTGAAGTCAAATTAAAAATAAGCATAAAAAAGGCCAATCTGGAGCCTTCATATTATATTTTAATCCTACATTATTATTTTTTTTTTACCAAAAACTGCAGAACAATTTATCAATGAATAGCTGTTCTTAAACATCCACAGTGCAATTAGATTTAAACTTTTCTAATGGGAAACTGAGTCACAAGAGGACTAACAATTTCTCTAATCTTCAAAATATGACGTTAAATCAATAAAAATAGACTTGGTCTAAGATGGCAGAGTAAAAGGAAGCTACATTCAAGTCCCCTATGACGACAACAAAATTACAAATAAGTTATAGAACAATAAACCTGGATAACCACCTGAGGACTAGCTGAACAGAAATCTTATAACTAAGGATATACAGAAGAAGCAATGTGGAGACTGATAGGAGGAACAGAGACTGAAAATGAGCTGGCCCTGCCCTGCCGGTGTGGCTCTGTGGGTTGGACATCATCCTATGCACTGAAAGGTTGCTGGTTCAATTCCCAGTCAGGGCACATGCCTGGGTTGCACATTTGATTCCCTGTAGGGGGCATTCAGGAGGCAGCCAATCAATGTTCCACTCACATTGATGTTTCTCTCTCCCTCTCCCTTCCAATTTCTCTAAAAATCAATTAAAAAAAAATCTTAGAAAACAACAACAAAAATGAGTTGGCCCTGCACCCAGAGGGATATCTCAGCTGCAGAGGTCCACCCTGAGGGACAATGGGTTTCAACACCACACAGGCTGGCCCTGCAGGGATCAGGCCGAAACCGGCAGTCCGACATCCCCCGAGGGGTCCTGGATTGTGAGAGGGCGCAGTCCAGGCTGAGGGATCCCAACAGGTGCATGTCTGTGCACTGGGCCTCTAGTATAACATAAACACACATTGCTAAGAATAAGCCATGATTTATTTTATTTAAGGAACATGGTCAAAAGAATGTCTTCAACTCCCACCCTGGTGCAAAAATGCTTACTATTGATGTCAACATCTTTATAAAGAGAAGTAAGAATTTAAGACAAATTTCAACTAATTGTTGCTTACTGTAATTTTTTTAATGGAGATATTAACATGGTGAAGTATTTAAATTTTATTTTCTTTCCCCCCAAAAAAGAAAATATTTAAAGAAAACATGTTAACATCCTTCTTTAAGAAGAACAAGAAGAAGCGAGTAGAATAGCATAATCAAATACATTAATTATTGTTTTGAAAAACACAGTGCAACTTAAGCATATAGTTCCTCAGAGTTGGAGAGCAGTCTATTTCACTTTATGTTTTTAGGCTTCCCGACATACCAAGAGATTATGAATGCCCAAGCAGAGTTACAAAAATTGTGGTATATTGTGCCCTGGCCATTGTTGCTCAGTGGTTACAGCGTGGGCCCACACAGGAAAGGGTCTCAGGTTTGATTCCCAGTCAAGAGCATGTACTTGAGTTGCAGGTTCCATCCCTGGTCCCAGTCGGGGCACATTCAGAAGGCAACCAATCCATGTGTCTCTCTCACATTGATGTTTCCCTCTCCCTCTCTCTCTCCCTCTCTCCTCCTCCCCTTCCTCCTTCTCCCTCTCTTTCACTCTCTAAAAAAAAAAAAAAGTCAATGGAAAAAATAGCCTGACGTGAGAATTAACCATTAGTATATTTTAGGTGTTAGTATGCAGCCAAATAATAATTTAAGAAACAACAAAAATTAGTGATTCTGTGTCTATATTCCATTAGCACCCTTCATGACCAGGGTAAATGATTCTTCCGCTTTCTACCAACCATCTGTACATTATTTTCAGAACATAGCAGCCAGATTTGAATATGGACTAAGTATTGGGTAGCTGCAAATATGCTCCTTAGAATGGAAAACAATGTTACTCCACAAAGTCTTATCCGCAGGAATTGTCTGGGTTCAGCAGAAAAAAATCAGTGTATGTGAGTAGCATCCTAGATGTGCCTCTATTTTTATCAGGCTCTGCAGGGGTGAATAAATTCTTCTTCTTTCAAAAACTGAGCATTGAGTCATATCTATTCTAAATCTAAAGCAAAGAACAAGCTATAAGACAGCCTATACATTTGCCTTCCATATACAAATGAAACAACGTTCACCCAGCCTTTTCATGATGTTACCCCAAACTAATACTCTTTGAAAAGATTTTTTTTTTCCTTCGTGGGGTTACTCCTGTAAATTGGCACATGACAAGAAAAAAAAAATGCCAAGAAATACTTGAAATATTTTAATGGACCGCCTGCATTTTTTTGTAGGATGTTTTCTGTGTGTGGCGATCCACAAATATTAGCATTTCATGACAATGCAGTTTCATCAAGGTACGTCTCAATCCATGGGAGATGAGTCCCACACAACAGACGGAGAACTTGGCGCAGGCCGCGCACGCTGTGTGTGTTACTTACTGGTTATATTGCAGTGGTCACACTGAGTCCCGTATGGTGCCATATTAACAAAAGGCATGCAAGCACCTTCTGTTGAAACATCTGTGGCAGGGAAATTTCAGGCATCTTTCCAGATAATTTTTGTGTGCTGGACCAAATTTTCATTAGGACGACAAAACCTGGCAAGCAGTGTTGTTGTGTATGATTTTTTAATAAACTGGGACATGCCTTTGTTAAAGGAGTGAGGAAAAGGGGTCTTCGGAGACTCTTTTCTATTATAAAAAGTTCACAGAACATATGACAGATCACAAAATAACATCTCCCAACTTCTTTTTTTTTTTTTTTCATTGCAAGTTTCCAAGCTTTCCTAGACATAGCATAATGAAATTCACAGTTTTGGATGCAAAAGCAAAAATGCAGATTTTCATATCTTGGAGTTAATGATTCCAATAGTGGCTTTTCTTAAACATGTGTGTATTAAGAATGCACACAGCCAAAGGAGATATTCCTTATGTATTTAATTTTTGGTGCTTGCTGCAAAAATAAAATCTATGCAAACGTTTTTACTGGCTTTAAGATGCACCATATCTCAGAGTTAGGGGGAAAAAAAGTAGAGTTTGGGCACATGTGTATTTGTACTCAGAAACAATGTGAACTTGCCCTGGCCAGCATGACTCAGTGGTTATAGCATCAGCTTTCGTACCTCCTCCTTGTGGGGGTGGGGGGAGCGAGGGGCGCAGGCTGGATGTCTCTCTCACATGATGTTTCTCTCTTCTTCTCTCCCTTTCTCCCTTCCACTGTCTCTGAAAAAAGCAATGGGAAATATATTCTCAGGTGAGATTATCAAAACAAACAAACACACACAATGTGAACTTAACTACCATTGTTTATTTTCTTCACTAAACTCAAAATGGGTGTTTCCATTTCTTTCTTCACTGCCAATAACCATGCCACTATAGTAATGGAGACTAGGAAAGAAATGTCCTTTTGTAATTCTATTATTCCTGGTGTCCTGCTACATATAATGTAAAACAAATGTGCTAGGCAGTGAACATGTGCATTATCATTGTGTAAGTAGGCATGTTACCATTATATTTCATGATGTTGTTCTTTGCAGAGGCTTTTTGTCTTCCTAAATATGCTATTACATATATTTTCCAATTTAGGTTAATAATGTGTATTGTACTAGAGCTGTATAAACACTCTAGATCAAGGAGAATGAGTAGACTGTATATGACATACCGAAATGTTTAGCGCCTATGCATGTATGTATGATGCGAAGATGACCAAACAGACTAATGTTGCTGCACATTATACAACTTCACCGCAGCAGTAAACAGAAACCATTGAAGTTAATACCTGACTTACTGCTCACATTGACCAGATTATGACATTTTATATTGACAGCATTATAAGCTGAGATGATACAGTCTGAACTCGATGAGATGGAGGATCTAGGACTAGCAGAAAGTAGGCTGCATAGCTGAACCTTGCACGAACTAGGAAATACTCATGTCACAGTCTGCTCGGAAATGGTACGACGTTTGCATAAATCATTGATTATGCATAAAACCTGGAATCCCAAGGCAGGCGGTAATCTGGAAGTTCCTGTGGGGCTTGATAAGCGTGCAAGATGCACCGCCCATGCTCCTTAGTGAATGGCAACATGTTTATGTAAGAAAGAATATGAACCTGCTATTGTATGAAAAGACTAAGGCCTATTTCCTCAATAGGAATTGTAAGAGTATAGAAAGAATGGGCATAAGAAAGAAAAAAAAAGAAGTAGGGAAGGATCTAGTACACCATCTAATTTTTTTAGGCCACTAAGCAAAACAAAGCTCCTGTGAAAAAGATTTTTGGACTTACGTGTCTTCACATTGTGTAGTTGTCAAAAATTATTGGACATATCAACCATTAATTTTTGTTTGCCTGTAAAGAAAAGAGCATGCCCATAATTAAAGTAAGGATGATGATGTTCCTTTGCTTTCATTATTTTCTCTTTTTCTGGAGCAAGGAAGGTGTTAACTCTGAAACAACAAGACAATTATATTTACTCTTTGTTTAAAATAATTCTGTGAATGTGTTTTCAATTACAGTTGACATTCAATATTATACTAGTTTCAGGTGTACCACACAGTGGCTAGGCATTTATATAACTTACGAAGTGGGTAGGCATTTATATAACGCTCAATAAATCTAGTATCCACCTGGCACCATACGCAGGCATTAACAATATTACTGACTATATTCCATAGGCTGTATTTTACATCCCTGTGACTTAGTTTTTGCCAACTTGTACTTCTTAATCCTTTCACATTTTCACCCAGTCCCCCAACATTCCTCCCACTAATCTGGCAACTATCAGTTTGTTCTCTGTATCTGTGAGTCTGTTTTGTTTCTGCATTTTGGATCTTAGATTTCGCATATAACTGAAATCATATGCCATTTGTCTTTTTCTGTCTGACCTATTTAATTTAGCAAAATACCCTCTAGGTCGGTCCTTGTTTTCACAAATGTTAGGATTTCATTCTTTTTTCAGCCAGATAATATCCCATTATGAATATAAGTACTCCTTCTTTTTAATGGTGTTTTCATATTTTGACTATTATAAATAATGCTACAATGCACATAGGGGTGGATATATCTTTTCAAATTAGTACTTTGAATTTCTTCAGATAAATACCCAGAAATTGAATTTCTGTAAGTTTAAAACTTATTAGCATTATAATATGATTTACAGGGTTTCACAATAAATAAATTAGGCTATGTGTTTCATTTGCTCATCTCACCCTTTACTAAGCACTTGTTCTCTGCAAAGCCTGTTCCATTTTAAATATGTTATCCAATGTTAGTAACCAAACACATTAGACCACTGAGGTTGGAGACACACATATGTGAGGGGTTTTAGATATTCACCACACACATCAGACTTTCTTCTTTGACCCAAGAAAAAAACATTTCTATTCTATCATCAGATCCATGGTGGGCAATATATGAGAACGTGGGGCTGGTTGGCAGATGTTGCATGGAATAACATGCTGTGTGTGAGAGAAAGTTTTGCTAAGTCTTCACTTGGAGAGAACCACTCTCCATCCTCACTCCAGGCTTGTTCTTCACCCATCCCCTCAGCCCCAAACCCTCTCGCTCCTCCTTTATCTGTCTCATTTCTAGTTGTGTAAGCCGGCTAGGGCTGCCATAACAAAATACCATGGACTGGGTGGCTTAAACAACACAAATTTATTTTTTCACAGTTCTGGAGGCCGAAAGTCCAAGATCAGGTACCTTCAGGGTTGGTTTCTGGTGAGAGCTCTCTTCCTGGCTTACAGGCAGCCACCTTCTTGCTGTGTCCTCACATGGCCTTTCCTCTGTGCATGTGCTGATAGAGAAGTCTCTGGTGTGCTTTCCTTTGCTTATAAGAATACCAGTCCTGTCAT
The DNA here is from genome assembly GCF_027574615.1 of Eptesicus fuscus. Lineage (NCBI taxonomy): Eukaryota > Metazoa > Chordata > Mammalia > Chiroptera > Vespertilionidae > Eptesicus > Eptesicus fuscus. The sequence goes on from NC_072491.1 coordinate 8,075,939, forward strand.
ATTAGAGGCCTACCCTATGACTATATTTAAGGCCCTATGTCCAAATAGTAGTATTGGGAGTTAGGGCTTCAATATGAGTGGGGGGATGCAATTCAGTTTATACTACTTGTCATCAACCAGGTCATAGCTAACATTTTCTTTCCTCCTGGGAGCTCTACCCATCCTAAAGTCTAGGTCAGGTGGCAGTTTCAAGTTAAGCCAGCATCCAGCGCCATTTTTCATGTCATATTAACAAGCTCTTTGACAATAGGGTGTAGTTAAGAAGTGGAAATATGTGCCTGTGAGGATCATGGAGAAAGTACTCCATGAGTTAGATACCTGTAAATCAAGGCCTCAGAGTGTTATTTGATAAGTGAATCCCTTTTTGAAAGTGGACCCAATTGCATTTGTGAAAATACAAACCAAGGATTAAAAACAAAAACAAAAAACAACAACTAGGGAGTTAGAATCCATAGAAAGTAGAGTTACAAAGGTTTATTAAAAAATGTTAGCTTTGCCGAAACCGGTTTGGCTCAGTGGATAGAGCGTCGGCCTGCAAACTGAAAGGTCCCAGGTTCGATTCCGGTCAAGGGCATGTACCTTGGTTGCGGGCACATCCCCAGTAGGAGGTGTGCAGGAGGCAGCTGATCAATGTTTCTCTCTCATCGATGTTTCTAACTCTCTATCCCTCTCCCTTCCTCTCTGTAAAAAATCAATAAAATACATTTAAAAAAATGTTAGCTTGGCATCTGATGCTTCCAGTCCTGACTGGGGTCATTAAGAAGAGGCAGAATTCTTAAGCGTCAACACAGCTCAGACTGGGAACAGACTGAGAGCAGGATCTGGAAGCTGCCAGTCTCTCTACACTCTATTCAAAATCCATGAAGTCAGTCACATGTGGCTTTACCCCTTCCTTGGAAAGGTGGGTGCGAGTTTGTCATCCTCCACTACGTTGATAAACTTGAATGTGTAATAATGCACCCATCGTCAGCTTCATGTTTCAAAAATCCTACCCGACTTCTCAGAAGCATGTTCGGGGTGTGGGTGGTGGAAGCTCCCATGTCTGGGCTTCTCATGGGCCTCTGCAAGGCGCCCCGGCTGCCTCCTTCCCGTTTCTTGGGATTGGCCGTGATTGAGAGCCTATCGGTGCCAAACAAGCCTTGGTGAATGGATAGAGCTTTGTCTAGATCGGCTCCATTATATGGATAGCTGAGGAAACTTCTGTGCACTGGCAACACGCAGAGCAGTGGTTTTCTCCTCCAGAAGAAATGAATGTCTGGAGCAATTTCGGTTGACACGAGCCTCTAGTGGGTAGAGGTCAGAGATTCTACGGATCTTCCCACAATGCACAGGACAGCCCCCGATGACAAATAATCATCTGCTCCCAAATGTCAGTAGTGCCAAGCTTAGAAGCCCTGATGGAGAGGTTAAGGAAAAGGGTTTTTGATTAAAATAGTCAACTAGATCATTTCTAAGCCTGTAACCAAGGTTAAATTTGCTCCCCTATAAAATGAGGATAAAAATACATATTTCCTAGTACTGTTATAAGAATTAAGAGAGATCGGATATTGAAATACTTATTGTTAGTGTAGCATAAAGTGCTTGATGCAGTGACACTCGGGAAGCATCGAATAAGTATCAGGAATAATTTTGATACATTTCTAAATAAATAAACGCACTACTGCAAATATATGGTGTCCACACTGGATTATGGATGTGTGTGTGTTATGCGTGTGTGGGGGAGGGGGTTAATGAGTATGTTAAACTGGGGCAATTTCTCATTGTCCCATCATCCTGAAAAAATGAAACTGTCCCATCATCCTGAAAAAATGAAACTGTCCCATCATCCTGAAAAAATGAAACTGTCTGATGATATGTGGAAAAGGAGAACTCCAATCACCAGGTAAGAAAATCCCACCCACATCTCTCGAGATGTCAGTGGGGACCAGGGAGAAACACTGAGAGGCCTAGAAGGCTCAGGAGACACAGGAAAACAAGGGAGGGGCTGAGAAGACAGAGGCGGCTCAGAGAAAAGGGCAGAGATTGAGAAACCCGAGTGAAAGTGGGGGGTCCTAGAACGTCTGCCAGGAAGAAATGCAAATGTGGGGAGACTAGAGGAGTCTGGGTTGGAACGCTAAAACCAGTTTTTATCTTGGCCACAGCTTGATATAAGGATCCAAACTTCCTAACTGAAAACAACAACAAAAAACGTAGTTTCCTTTTATGAAAATACTTGGAACACAATAGGTTTTCAGTCAAAGCTCTACTGTAGTTATTCTGAGCTGCCAAAAGTTTTTCTCTAGATCAGGAAATTGCCTCCCCCTGCCCCCACCCCCCCCCCTACACACACACACACACACACACACACACACACACAGACACACACACACACACACACACATACACACACACACACATACACCTTTCCACCTTTCTGTCTACTCCCCTAAGGTAGCAGCCGACCTCTGGGGCTGTGGGAAAGAGAAAGTAATTGTTCCCACCTGGGTGATGACTGGACGCTAGCTCTGTGGGGGGACAGTGGTCTTTTTGGCATCTGCAGGTCAGTGTGTATCAAGTTATATTCAGCATGAATCCCTGAGGAACTTTTAATTGTTTTTAAAATACCAAACGTAAAAACATTTGAAATTCCTGAAAAATCACTGGATTTGCAGGGGAATTGCACCTAACGAATATTGAGATTATTGAAAAGCTGGGAAGCTTTTGATGTTAATTTTTTAATCAGTATATCATACTACGACGTGCTTTTTAAGAGGCATCATATGTCCATGTACAAAGGAATTATTTTCTCAGAGTCTTTTCTTTTCTCTTTTCTTTTCTTTTGCTCAAATCTATTTCTGACCCCCTTTAACTGACAGCTCTCCCAGAAATGGGGGCCTTGAGAAGAAGCAGAGCATACTTGCAAACCCACCAGGGTCACACTGCGCCTGCGTTTCCCCCAACTCATTTCAAGCTGAACATTTTCAAAAAAATGGGGGGGAGGGGTAAATACAAACGCTGGAAGAGCCTTTTATAAACAAGCCATTTACATTTCAGAGACAATTAGCCCCCTGTCTATTTTTAACTTCTGGCTTTCATAGCCTTGGCTTTCCCGATAATTTACTTTTGAAATTCTCAAGCCCCTTCAGCTGGCCGGAGTAGTGAGTTTGCATTTTCCATGTGTGGCTGCTGGGGGCTGCCACGGTCAGTTGGACGAAGTATCCATAAGCCTCTGGCACCACATCTCCGCAATATCATGGACGGTCAAGGAGGCGCCTCTTATAAAAATACACAGTGCAACCCAACGGAGGGACTGCTCTTTCTCAAAAGCCGGGCGTAATGCATTCCTTCTGTTTAGGCTCACTTTCCAGCCTTTCACATTCTTTGTGAATAAGAGTTATAAAACAACCCCGATGCAGGCCAATTATTTTTACTTTGAAGGCCATTAATCAAGATTGACTCAGAAAATGAAGACAGCTAAGCAAAATTTCATATGTGACCAAGAGTGAGATTAAAATAAAACCAGATGGGATGGCCCGAGACACTAAGCAAATTTTTTTTTTTTTAATTTTTGGACTCGTGTAATAAATGTCTTTTACAAATTACAGCACTCTTATTTTCTTACAGTAAATCAAATCAGGCCATAATGTACAAGTGGTCTCATTGATGAGATGTCAAAAATAGAACCTGCCTTGTTCTCGTAGGGAGTAATTCCTCAAATCTAAACCAGCGGTGTGGGCTAGCAGTCCATAAACCACGTATCTGTGCGCAGCAGAACTGGGCCTGATGAATGGGCTTCTGCTGGCCTCTGAGCAAACGGCACACTGAATTCACAGAGATCTCACAGTGAAAGGATTCGTTTTGAATCGGTTGTCAAGCAGTCTGGTGGTCCATACGTTAAGAAAAGGTGGGGCCAAGACCTAGTAGATTTCCAGATTCTCTGTCATGAGCATGAATAGGGAAACAACAAATGACTTAAGCAGGGGTCCTCAAACTTTTGAAACAGGGGGCCAGTTCACTGTCCCTCAGACCGTGGGAGGGCCGGACTATAGTTTAAAAAAAAAACTATGAACCAATTCCTCTGCACACTGCACATATCTTATTTTGAAGTGAAAAAACAAAACGGCAAAAACACCCGCATGTGGCCCGCGGGCCGTAGTTTGAGGACGCCTGACTTAGAGGATTTCCCGTGGTTTCCTTTGGGACCTTTGGGACCTAATCTTGCTGTAGACTTATTACTGGTTGTCACCGGAATACACGTTTTAGGAACAAAAATAGTAAGGTGTGCCCTAACCGGTTTGGCTCAGTGGATAGGACGTTGGCCTGCGGACTGAAAGGTCCCAGATTCGATTCTGGTCAAGGGCATGTACCTTGGTTGCAGGCACATCCCCAGTAGTGGGTGTGCAGGAGGCAGCTGATCGATGTTTCTCTCTCATTGATGTTTCTGACTCTCTATCCCTCTCCCTTCCTCTCTGTAAAAAAATCAATAAAAATATATTTTAAAAAAATAGATGTGTGTTTAAAAAAATAAAATGAACTTCCCTCCTGAACTTTAGGGTGCCTTTTTACTTTTTCTAACTTTGCACGCACAGCACGTGTCTAGCTCCCTTACTTCATAGAGCAGCAGTATCTTCCCTCCGTGAGAAAATGACTGAAAATAACCAGTTAGGTCAGTATCTTTATCAAAACACATGCCATACTGCCAAAGAATTTTCCCCGTTCACCGCGGTCAGGTTCAAATGTCTGCTTAGGAAATAAGACTGAACTTTCTCTTCGTAAAACTCAAAGAGCCATTTTCACAACGTATTTAGAAAGGGCATATGCTTTTTTTTTTTTTTCCCCTGAGACATTTTTTTTATTGTTGATCAGAAATAGCTTATAAACACAGTCAAGCCTACCTGGTTCTTTTTGGTTCCAGGAACAAGCCAAGTGCATGTCTGTCCCGCGGCCATTGTGCTGGCTATCTCCTATATCGAGAACATTAAAAAAATATGTTGCCAATATTTCATAGAGCTGTTTGCTTCTCAACACTCAAATCTCTGTTTAAATGTCCCTTCAACAGAAGGGTTGCTTTAACACTCTGCCTGAATTCCCCCTAGTTGTTGTCTGTTGGATCACTTTATTTCGGCTATCTGCCCTTTTCCTTGTGGATGTGTTTATTTATTTGGCCACTATCTTTCAACAATAGAATGTAAGCGCCATTTTGGCCGAGGCCTAGTCTCTCTCACTTAGTGCTGTACTTCCAGCATTAGATCTGTGCTTGGCCTTGAACAGGGATAAAATAAGTTGGTTGACTAAAGGAAGGGATGAGAAACGAAAAGGGGGGAAAAAGGATATTAAGTCAACACACACATAAAAAAAGGAAAAGTAGAAATGAAATGGATGGAGATGCGATATAAGGAACTAATATTTCTTGGGAGCCCAAGTCTGCAGATGTGTGCCTCTTGGTGGCTTCCCCCTTTTTGAGGGAAGAACTTGTTTTTAAAGAGACCAAGTTACACTGAACATAACCAGTAACTCCACAGGAATGCCTGTGTAAATCCTTCCCCTCTGACATTCCCACCTCTGTCCACAGGACTTTCTTTTTTTCCTCAGTTCTCCATGTATTCCTGGCTGGACCACCTTGTTCTGATCTTGTCTATTCCCAGTCCATTCAGTGCACAAGTAGCAATTAATCCAAGTTTGCATGATGTCACCTTCCAGTTCGAAACACTCTTCAAGTGGCTCTCATTACTAAGAGTAAAGGTCAAACTTTTCAGTTTAGCTCACAAGACCCTGGAGCTGCACCGAGACAGGCCTCCCCATTTTATCCCCCATTGCTCCCAACAGAAATCCATTCCTTAGTTCAGCCTCCTCAGCCACTTGAACTTAGACCCTTCACGCCCAATCCTACTCCTGGAACTCCTGCTTAAGAAGATTAAAATCTTCTCTTCCTCTTCGACGCAGCCCTTGACCAGTGATCATGGTCCAGACAGAATCCTAAAGAATCTTCTTTACATCCTAAAATGCTTATCACCATTAGTATTTACTATATCTTCACCCATTACTTTTAAATGATTATAATCTTCTCATTTACACACCTTGGTTTTCTTAATGGCTGAAAATGCATTTTACTTTACTTTTTTCCTACTTTCAGCTGGGACAGTGACCATGTTATTGGAAATCATAGAGACTGAGTTTCCTCATCTGGAAAAGGTAGGTAATAATAGCAGTTTTGTAGATTTTCTTTAAAAGTTAAATAATGTAATAAGTTTAGCATGGTGTTTGGCTTCTATAGAGTGTTATTATCCTAGTTTATTGCAGAGGCAGCTTAGCAAATTAACTAATTTGACTTGTAGAAACCACATAAAACACAGCTGATCATGGCATGGATTTATTTACACTGCAAGTACACCTCTCCAAAATATACATATAGGAAATACTAATAAGTGAATCTCTTTTAAGAAGGAATAACTTTTGATTTCTAATATCATCACTATATTTATTGACTTGACCCGGTGATTTTTAGCCTATTTTAAAGACAAAACCCCACTGAAAATCACATCAAAGCTCTTGACCCTTTTTTTTTTCCCTCTTGACTTTTTCCATAGAAAAATACATGTTCATAAAAATATATCATTTCAAATGATTTTATGGTCCCTCATAGACTATGCATGAACTTCTGGGGTCTACTGAATCCCTAGCAAGCCATGAAATCCAATGTCACTCTTTGCATTTCTGGCTCTTTAAAAATGCTGCATTGATAACCAAACACCTATCTGCAGCAGAACATATAAACTCACCTTGTATTTTGTAAAGACAAAATTAAATGAGCTAAAAGAAAACTAAAATAATGAAGAAATAATAAATGTTTCTCTTAACACTTTCTGCAACAAGTTCACTATGATGCTCTAATATTGGCTTTAAAAAACATGGACCACTCACTGCGGGCTTGGTTTGTTGTTGTTGTTGTTGTTGTTGTTGTTGTTGTTTGCATGTGAAATAGAAAACTGCAAAGCCAAAGGACAGCCCAAGTTTAACTTCAAATTTAAAATTTTAGTTCTCATAAGCTTTTTTCCTTCCTTCCTTCCTTCCTTCCTTCCTTCCTTCCTTCCTTCTTTCCTTCCTTTTTTTTAAAATCCTTTCTTCCTTCCTTGAAGTAATTGAATGCTCATTCAGTGCTATGATGTTTGCTAAAAACTGGGCAGTCAATAGTGAGCAACACAGTTTCTACCTTAACAGATCTTATAGTCTCTTGGAAAACACAACATTATGCAATAATCATAAAAAATATGTATTCCCAATATAATATGTGCCAAAAAGACAATCAGTCATCAGAAACTATATGTATATAACTCTTAACTACATATATATATATATATATATATATATATATATATATATATATACCAGAAGGAGATGATTTTGGCTAGACATCAAAGAAAACCTTTTGGAGAAAGACACATTTTAATGGGGATTTGAAGACTGAGTAGGAGTTCACTAGATCAAGTGTGTAGAGTGGGGGACTGTTATAGGGAGTCACCAGAGCAGGAAGGAATGTTTCAGGAATTCAGAAAACAGCAGTATTGCTGGAAGGTGGGAGAATTATGAGAGGCATTTAAGCCATGTATTTCTGTATTAGAAATACTTTTAATTTCAAGTAATAGAAGTTCCCATTAATAGTGATTTAAAAAATGTGGGTCCAGTAACAAAAATTGTATGGATAGGCAATTCCTGGCATTGTTTTATCCACTGCTTCCACTGAAGACCCAGATTCATGCTGATTTGCCTCTGTCCATGGTGAGTGGATTGCCATCTCATGGTCAAGATAACAGCTGAGCTCCAAGAACCACAACCGTATTCAAGGCAGAAAGAAGTGAAGGAAATGTGGCAGCACTTGCTCTATCTGTCTGTCTCATAAAAAAAGCAAAAAGTCTTCTCAGTTGTCTCAGCAGATTCCCAATTATACCTCACCGGTTAGAAATCTGTTCCATGACCCCAAAAGCTGAAAGCTCAAAAAAAAAAAAAAAAAAAAGACTAAAGAAGTGAGTGTATAGCTTTGCCAGATCTATGGAGGAGGTGGGTAAGGGAGGACTCAGATAGAGACTGGTATGGGGCTAGGCAAACATAATGCCTACCACTCATGCAAAAGGCATTATTCCTTATCGTAAGGAAACAAAAGGAGTGAGGCCATCAAGGGCTCTAATTTAAAAACATATAATCACTTAAAAAACCTGTATCTCTCCGCTGGCATAGGGCAAATTGATTGGAGGAGGCAAGAGATGATGTGAGGTGATAGAAAGTTATTGATCAAGGTGAGAGATGATTAAATTTGAGCTGAGGTGCTGGTGGAGAGCGAAGAGGTAGGAGGTTTAGGGTGGCTCTGATTATTCAGACTGTGTGTGTAGCAAATTCAATTATATATGTGAACTTTCTTTAAAACTATAATTTTTATACTAAATTAGTGCATGTTAAAGTCACAATTTCACTAACTTGTTATTAACATGCATGTAGTCTTTGAACTTACAATTCTTCTCCATTAATAAAACTCTTGGAGATACACAACCGGTTGATTCATTTGGCAAGATAAAATTACTTTCTGATCGTTTGTCCTCACAGAAGTCAAAGCTACACTTCTATTTAGTGATGTAGAAAAGCCAGAAAAACACCTCCAGGCCAACTGTATTTGCTTCTGCCAGCTTCATAAGATAATTGTGCTTTGCTGTTTACATCAAGGAAAACCCAAATACAATAGATAAAGGATATCCTTAAAGACATCAGGAAAAACTTCAGTTTCCTTTAAGTAAGGCAATTAATTGTGCAGGATAAAAAAATAAAAGAGGGGGATGATGGAATTAAACCCACATCCTAACATACTAGTAAACCTCAAAGAAAAATATTTCTCAGGGTTTTCTGTAACTGCTATTCGAATTCACTCCTGAACTGAGACTTTTATTTTTTTAATTTCAACACTCACATTAACAGTTCAATAATAGACCCTTGATTAAAGAAAAAGTATCACAGAGAAAGGGTTGAAATAAGCTTAATTATAGAGGTGTGATTGCCATAGTGATAGACTCCCAGGCAATGATTTTTAAAATTTTATAGAAAATGTTTAACGAGATGATTGCCTGACTATAAAATGTCTCCGTATAAGAAAATAGTCTTTGAAAGCAGCACTAGGCCCTGTTGCACTAATACATTCATGAATGGCAACATTTCTTTCACAGTTTTAATAAACGCTAAAGTAGAAACTTTATTATAATGATTTTGGACCCAGAACTGTGAAAATAGCAGACAGAATATGAACACTTTACCAGATCAATCAATTTTTATTTAAAATTATACTTATTGTATATTATATCAAACTATGAAAATGTAACATTTCAAACTAGTGATTTCTATTCTACCCAAATTGTAGTACTTATTTGAGTTTTGAAGTAGATAGGATTAGCATTAGAGATGGCATGGTGTAGCAAAAAAAAAAAAAAAAAGAAAAAAAGAAAAGAAAAGAAATGCCTATGTTCTAGTCTTTTTTATCTAGTCATTCAACTTGATAACATTTACACCTGGCCTAAAAGTACAAAACACTAAAATAAAGACTCCAGCTACTTCCAGGTATTCTTCTTAAGAAATGCTCAGGTGCGATGTGACCCAGTGCTCATTTGTAATGATGAACATACACTGAGTGGCCAGATTATGATGATCTCTGAACGCATAATAATCTGGCCACTCAGTGTACTTCTCTTGAGTACCTCATTTATTTGAAATCAAAGATACTATAAATCGTGCACCTGGTCAGTTTTCCCCTTTGCACTGGCTGATAGAAAGCTCAGGGAAAATAGGTGGTTGATCTCCAGCAAAGGTCTAGAATACTTTTGGTACCCACTTGAGATACAAATACACTGAGTGGCCATATTATTATGCGTTCAGAGATCATGATAATCTGGCCACTCAGTGTATACTAGTAAGTCTGGGGGAACATAGAGGAGAACTCATCGAAGGTGGGGGGCGGGGGCATAGAAAGGGGTTTAGGGAAAGCTTCCAGTCAGAGGTGACACTTATCCTAAGATTTGGAATCTTATAATGGGATTAAGCCAGTTCAAGGGGGAAAAGAACATTAGGAAGCAGTGCCCTTTTAGGGAACTCAAGGAAGCGATTTGATTTTGCCCGAGTGTACAAAGTGTCAGCAAGGAGAGAAAACAACACCGACCCATTCAAGCTGAGTTGAGTGGGGGGAAAAAATTCTGGAAGGGTATATAGAATGCCTTGTGAAGAGTGTTAGCTCTCTCTTTAAGGAACGTGCACTTAATTCTGGAGACAATAAAGAACGCTTTGGAAAGTGCTATGGTCCTATTTAGATTTGAAAAATTCACTTGGTTGACTCTATGAAGCGTGGATTTAAAGAAGGGCATTGGGAGTGTAAACACACAATAGCCACTCAGTAACTTCAAATTAATTGATTCTTTTAGTTTCTGCACTAGCCTGAGCAGGCCTAAAAGTAAATTATGTTTGGATTCTAAGCAGGCAATAAGACCCATTTCTAGCTTTGGATATCGTTGAGCAGCATTACAAGAGGTGCTACATGATTATTGTGTCCTTCTACTCCCACACATACATGGAGGAAAAAGAGTTTGCCATAAACACATTAGTTCCTCTGTCCTATGGAGTTCCGTTTAGAAATGAAATTATAGTGTGTGGTAGCCAAAATAATTCCCATAATTACCCTTCCCCCAAGATGTTCATGTCTTAATCTTTGGAGGCTGTAAACATGTTATGTTATATGACAAAGACATATAATATTACAGATGAAATTCAGTTTCTAATAAGCTAACCTTCTACAGTCCCGTGCCATATAACAATATTTCAGTCAATGACAGACGGCATATACAACAGTGGTCTCATAAGATTGTAATGGAGCTGAACATTTCTATCACCTAAGGACGTTGTAGTCATCATAACATCATAGCACATGTTGTTCACATGTTTGTGGTGATGCCGGTGTAAACAAACCTACTGTGCTGCCAGTCATATGAAAGTATAACACATGTGATTACATACAGTACATAATACTGGATAATAATAAATGACTGGTTTACGCATATATGATACTATACTTTCTACTATCATTTTAGAGCATATTCTTTCTACTTATAAAAAGAGTTTGATGTAAAACAGCATGCCGTGCTACTCCAGCAGCAGCCTCATATATCTCATGGTTACTATGTCTCTGATTGAATACTTTTCTCTGGTGCTTTATTTAATCTCATTTTGTTTTATTCATCATGGTCCCTAAGGATCCAAAATCCACTGCTGATGTTGCCAATAAGAGACCCCTTGGAGTGAGTAACCTGGAAATAAAATTGAAAGTGATTAAGACTATGAAAGAGGAACATCAACAGTGGCTATCGCTCACCAGTCAGGCACATCTCCTTCCACCATAGCTACGATCTTGAAGAATTAAGAACAAAATGACAGAAGCTGTTCAAGATCTGCTTCATCGAAGGCAACAAGACTAACCAAAATTTGAGAATGAACTATATCAGGCATGGAGAAACTTCTAATGACCTGAACTGAAGACCAGGAACTGAAGCATATGTGTCTTAGCACCAGGACAATCATGGGCCAAGCAAAAAGTTTGTTCTCAATAGTGAGAGAAAAGGCTAGACCCGGCTAAGGTGTTGAATTTACTGCTAGCTTTGGGTGATTTAAACTATTACACTGAGTGGCCAGATTATTTTGTGTTCAGAGATCATAATAATCTGGCCACTCAGTGTATATATTAGAGGCCCTGTGCATGAATTCGTGCATGGGTGGGGTCCGGCCAGCCTGGCCAGGAGGAGGGGACATGGGCAGTTGGCCTGCCTGCCTGCTGGTCGAACTCCTGGTCGAGGGGACAATTTGCATATTAGCCTTTTATTATATAGGACTAGAGGCCCGTTGCAGGAAGATTCCTGCCAGAATAGGGCTTCCTGTGCCCAGAGCAAAGCAGAGAAGGGAGCGAAGCGCTTGGCTTCCTTCTGTGCTGTCTTCAGTCTTCGCTCCACGCCTGCCTATGCAAATTAACAGCCATCTTTGTTGGGTTAATTTGCATACTTGCTCTGCTTGGCTGGTGGGTGTAGTGGAGGGACGGTCAATTTGCATGTTTCTCTTTTATTAGTGAAGTTATACACTGAGTGGCCAGATTATTATGTGTTCAGAGATCATAATAATCTGGCCACTCAGTGTATATAATGTGAAAGTGAATGTTGTTTGACTTCTTACCTGCCTTACTCTAAGATAATACATTAGTATTGTCTTAAGCCATGAACTTTGTGGTACTTTGGTATGGCAGCAATAGAAAATGAATATATAGTGATTATTATATAATTTTCTAAAATAAAGCTACTGAGTAAAATATCTGAAAATTGAAAAATGAGGATGTTTCTCTAGCCTTGGTAATTTCTAAAACCCCTTCATATTTTGAAATTCTATTTTCCCCATCAAAATATATACACTCAAACTAAACTGACTCCCAAACCATAACTTTGCTTATGAGTCTCCTCTCTCCTTTTACCCTCTCTAACAATTTATCTTTTTTATTCTCTCCCTCCATTTGCTTTTTATCAGACTTATATATCTAGAAAAGGCATTTGGGGGAGAAAAGTATGTTGATACACAGTACACACCAACTCTTTACTATCAGCTTTAACTTTTCAGCAAACACACTTATTTATTGGCTACCTAGTCTCAGACCCATCTGTTAAAATAGGATAAATCCCTTATCATACCTACAAGGCCAGGTGCTGAAGTAACTACACAGAAATCCTTATAATCACTAAAAGCAAAAGTTACTCTGGGAAGAGACTTTTTAGTAACAAGCTCTTGACATGATCATTCCCACCATCCCGCCACAACTTTTGGCTATATTCCCGAAGGAAATGGGCAGTCAGAGGATAGGAATGTATGTTTTCACAGGCTGCAGTTGGGAGGGTTTATGCATAGCTTCTCAAAACATAATATGGGGTGTGATCTGCCTGGTCTGGAAAGTCCAGAATGAAGTCATCACATTTTTTAGAAAGACTTTTGCAAAGGTGATTGATTTTGAATTTGCATAATTATATTTTTTATTTTTATTTTATATTATTTATATTTTATTGATTTTTTTTTACAGAGAGGAAGGGAGAGGGATAGAGAGTTAGAAACATCGATGAGAGAGAAACATCAATCAGCTGCCTCCTGCACACTCCCTACTGGGTATGTGCCCGCAACCAAGATACATGCCCTTGACCGGAATTGAACCTGGGACCCTTGAGTCTGCAGGCCAACGCTCTATCCACTGAGCCAAACCGGTTAGGGTGCATAATTAATTTTTTAAAAAGTAGATCTAAAAACAAACAAACAAAAAAACCCACAGAATATCAATAATATGACATTATTAGGGGCAAAAATAGAATATTGGGAATATTGGGGACTAGCTACGGTTATGGGAAATATTAATCATGCTCTGTTAACCATGATTGCCTTGTTCTGGTTAAAGAAAGGACATTCTAACTTGGCTGGAAGATGTATCACCTGGGAGTCAACCTAGGAATGCAGTTCATTCTTATTCAAGATCTGCCTATTATCATGGAAAGATTAACAACCTTGTTGCCCAGACAATGGAGTCCCACCCCAGCCCGAATAACCTACTTCCCCAAGCCCATAATCCCTACTTCCCCATGTAATCCTTGTCCTACCCTATATAAACAGCTGGTTCATGGAGAGCAGATTTTTGTGGGTGACCTGCTGCTCTCCCATACTGACCACAGAACTGGAATAAACTTCTCTGCTTAATTGGCTCAAGTAGTGGTAGGCAGCACTGACCCATTGGTTGTCTGGTTACCTGATGCATGTGTTACCTAACACTATGGTGGTGATCAACTTAGAATACGTAAGTGCATCAAATCATCACATTGCACACTTTAAACCTACACAACGTTTTATGTCAATTATAACTCAAAGTTGGACAAAATTTTTAAATTAAATTTTTTTCAATATTGTTACTGATTTTTTTTCTTGTTAAACTTACTGGCTAGATCAGTCAGCTGGTTTAAGAATTCTTTTTGCCTGAATTAAATATGAAGGAGTAACTCAGACCCATTTCAGGTTCAACAAGCATTTTGAACTATTTTTCAAATATTGGGGATGGGAAAAATATTTTGTTCAGTGATATTTTGCTTAATTTAACTCTTGTGTGTTGCAAGGGGAATTTAACCCAGATGTTTCTGACTCATTTACCATGAACCTATCAGGCTGTTTCCTTGTTGCCACTTTTGGTAGGAGAGATGTTTAAGGGATATTTTCAGAGACTTTGACATATTTCTTTAAAAAAAACAGGAAAGCTCACACAACTCAGATGTCTTCATCCTTTGTGTGCTGGTCTCTGGTGTGTCTGAGGAAAAAAGACAGTTTCTCTTATCAGAAACAGGAAGAAAAAGAGCAAAAAAAAATGTTTCTAGCAAATCAGAAAAGGATTGTTTATGATTAGGTACAAAGTGAAGAAAAAGAAAAATTGATAGGGGAGAAAAACAGAGGGAGAATAAAAGAGAGGGATATTTTTGGAAAAGTTAAATAGTATATAATTTCCTTTTAGTTCCTAAGGGACTCTTGGATACAGACCTCATGGGCATGTGTGCCCTAATAGCTAATCACTGCGAGTGTCCTCTGACTCTTATACATTTGGAATTGACAAACTTAATCTATACTATAGTCACTTGTAATAAACTATTTTTAAATGAAGCAGTAGGCATTACTGGTTCTATTCCCATCCCTTATGCAATATGTTAATTTATAGAAACTTTAAAAAATCAATTATTGTGTCATTTCTTCAATTTAAATTTTGTTTTACTATAAACTTTTTGCATTACTTACCCTATTTTAGGAATAAGAAGTGCTAGTTAAAAAGAAAAGGTACTGTATTATTTAATATTTTATATAGGTGTTTTTTTATGTACAAAGTTTTATACAGGTGTGTGAGTATGTGTGTATAAAACTCTTGGCATTAAAACCACTTAGTTTCATAACTTTATTCTTTCTATCATTAATATTGCAGCTATATAAATTGAGTTAAATATAAAAATACCATGCCTGAGTCATAAAAAATTTATAGAATTGTATAACTAAAATTATATTAGCCATTAAACAAATATGTATTGAACGCACTCTGTGCACAATAACACAAAGTAGGCAATCATATTTTGTATATTGAGGTTATCACATTTAAAAAATTCCTCTGTTCTCTATGTGGAATCGAATGAACAAAATAAACCGATGAAAAAAATAGATCCAGAGACATAGAAGCAGACTGTGGAATCTCAGAGGGAAAGGGGTGGGGTGGGTGGGAAGAGATCAACCAAAGACCTTGTATGCATCTATGCATAACCCATGGACACAGACAATAGAGTAGTGAGGGCTTGGGGAAGGGGCAGGCTAGAAGGGGTCAATGGAAGAAAAAGGGAGACATATGTAATACTTTCAACAATAACGATTTTTAAAAAATAAAAGTTACTTGCTTGAGACTTCAAAAAAATAAAAATAAAAATTTCTCTGTTCTCTCACTTACTATGGCAGGTTAATTTGGTTCAATTCCTAAGACTCCTTACTATAAAACCTCTTAGTGTGGAGTGACTAGATCCCATCTGGGATGGGGTTGATAATAAGATCATATTCTTTAATAACCTTTCTACTTGTTTTACTGGAATTTTTTGGGAAAATTTAAAGGAATTGCATGCATTTTTATTTATTTATTTATTTATTTATTTATTTATTTATTTATTTATTTATTGCTATTGCTTCTGAAGGTTGTTTCTTAGCAATATTTCAAATCTTCTACCATCTGCTGACTCTTATTTTCCCTACAAGCTCATGAGGGTAGAAAAATTTGGTTATTACCCGTCAAGTCTAACGTACAGTGATCATTCTTTCCCAGTCTGTCCATTTAAAGGGTGAAGTGATAGTCTCTGTTCAACTTTTAAGTGTGCTTGATCTGATCTCACATTTATCAACATTTCAAGCAAGGTGCTACCTAACTTTAGTGGTTACACATAAAGGAAAAATGGGTCATTCACTTAAAAGCTGAAGCTATAGGCTCCTCATGCACCACGCAGAATCACAATCGCTTTTCACATTTTAAGTAAAACATTTTAAGAAGCCACATGTTCGCCATTGTAACGGATGCTACAGTGATGCTGTCCCACAGCTCTTTCATCCTCAGGTGCATATACATATGTTCCTAAGCTGACAATTTTTTATTTCTCTTATTGAACCCAGTGTTTGGGAGCTGGGCGTGCTGTCTCTGGCCGTAAAAGACTACGGACCACAATGAATAGTACCCGGGCTTTTTGTTACAACGTGGAACAAGAGCATATCTTGTTGCTGCATTATTGTATTTCTGAATCAAGTCCCTATTCCCACTGTAACCAAATTAGATGAGCGTGTGTTGGATCTCATTCGTTTGAATTGTGGTTAATGCAGTCCTCAGCTCTGACATTAGTGATGGCCTGCCCGGGACTGCTGAAGAGCAGGCTTTGTGACTTACCTGACTCAGTATGTTGTCAAGAATCTCTACTATCGGAATAAAATGAAAACTTTCAAGATCATGGTCATGCAATGGAGGAAACAATTGGGCCTGCGCACTACAGGTCAAATGCTACAATAGTCTAGAGTAATTCTGTATTGCATTTGGAAGCAACTCCTCTTCACTCAGAGATAACTGTTACACTACAATAGGCTGCCGCCTGGCTTTCCCCCCCATTGAGCAGAACATGCTACTCATTGCAGAGAAAACTGGCTGTAGCGGGCTGTCGTGTCTGTGTCTGTGTGAATTAACATGGGCTTGAAGACCATTAGGAGGCTCGGCTCGTAGTATGAGGTTACATCGGAACATGTACTTGGGATACTGGACACTCAAGCAAAATATGTCTGAGGAGATGCTTCCCTCCCTCAGATTTTAGTGAGAAATCTAATAAAAGGTTCTTTGACTCCAGTAAGTCCCGCCAGCGCAATTCTGACCCAGGAACTGAGTTGCCTAGATGGGTTTGGTATCATTATGCAAAAAAAAAAAAAATTTTTTTTTAAATGATATGGTGAGCAAACATACACAATTGCTTTCTATGTGCCAGAATGAATTGTACTCTTTGTATTGTTCACTTTGTACCTTACATTTAAACCTTGTTTGCAGATTTAAATCAATCGCTCTAGGAATAAAAAAAAAAACACCCTTCATTTTATTTAAAACAATACAATTCTTAACTTTCTTTACTTGCATTTTTGGTATTCATATTTTTTATATCATAAAATGCTCCCTTTCATGTCTGTTTAGAAACTGTCACATAATAATTCCATAACCACTCCACCTAGCATGAGGAAAGGATAGCCATATAATAAAAAATAAGTTCTATTAATTGAACAGTTTTTCTACTGGCATCATTTTTTTTTTTTACATATTCTATTTTATCAATCGTCTCTAAAAATTGCATTGTGGGACAATTTCTTTTAAAACATAATTTTGGCCTTTCTGACCTTTAATAAAGCAAAGGGAAGCATCTAGAAGTGACAGGTTATTTTACCGTTGACATCATTGAGTTTCTTAGTTTAAAATCCCTGTTAAATGTTAAGCATTTAGGCTCAGAATGTGATTCTTGTCACTGTATGGTGTCAACTTTCATGCAAACAGGCTAAAATAAACATGAATGATGTAAAGCTTATAACTGGGAAATGGGCAGTATCTGGGGAATATAAAGAGAAGAAGTTGAGTATCCACAGCCAAGAGAATTTAAGAAATGAAAATTCCAGGCTAATCACTCCAGACGTCGTTGCTTGACTTGTTTGAAACATATGTTTTAAATGATGGGATAATATAGATTTAAAAATAGTAGGAAGTTGAACTACAACCCTATCCCACCATAGATTGAGAAACGAGGTCACATTATTCAAGAGCATAACAAAACCTGCTCTTTTCATCTTTACCTTTGTCTTTCTGAAATGAAATGACATCATTGTATCTAATGCAACAAAAAGGAAGGACATTGCATTCTTTTACAATAAAAAGAATAGTGCGCCTGTTTTGTACGCAATGTGAAAGCAAAAAACCTTACTGACTTTTTAAGGCTGTTTTCCAGGATCAGAACTATCAGAGAATTTTCCTGTCTATATCTTAAATGCTTAGATTTTGCTGCAAATCTTTAGATTAAGAAGTGCTGAATAATGGCTATTGTCAGGAAGACAAGTAATAACAAGTGTTGGAAAGGCTGTGGAGAAAAAGGAACCCTCCTTCAATGCTGGTGGGAAAGTAAGCTGGTACAGCCACTATAGAAAACGGTATGGAGGTTCCTCAAAAAATTAAGAATAGAGTTATCATATGACCCTCCTCTGGGTATCTACCTGAAAAACTCAAAAACATTTATTCACAAAGACATATGCACCCCTATGTTCATTGCAACCAATGTGTCCTTCATTAGAGGATTCGATAAAGGTGTGTTACAGACATACTATGGAATACCACTCAGCCATAAGGAAAGATGAAATACTGTCGCTTGCGACAACATGGGTGGACCTTGATAATATTACCCTAAGCAAAGTAAGTCATTCAGAAAAAGCCCAGAAGAACCATATGATTCCACTCACATGTGGGCTCTAAAACTGAAAGCAACAAAGGAACCAACAAAACAAAGAAACAACAACTCATAGACACAGAACACAGTAAGGTGGTTACCAAAGGGAAAGGGGGTGAGAGGGTAGGAAAGCATAAAGGGAGTCCAATATGTGGGGGCAAAAGAACATCGGACTTTGGGTTGTGGGCACACAGTGCAATACACATACAGATGATGCACCAGAGAAGTGTACACGTGAAACCTATGTAATTGTGTCAACCAATGCCAACCCAACGCATTTAACAAAAATAATTAAATAAGTAAACATAACCGCCGAGTGACATTCATGTGCCAAAAGCTGTGTTATATTAACGTGCAAAGAAGGCACAGTGGGGTGAGACTTGAAGTGTAAGCGTTAAAGCTATTCTTTCCATGTGTCCTTCTCTTCTGTCACTGACACGTTAGTAGAGGTGTGCCCTCACCCTCTAGAAGTCACGGCCGTTTCCTTGTGTATAGTTTCACATAGAATTTCCCTTTTTTTCAATATGCCGCCCAGTAGAGGCAGGAAAGGTTCGCATTCCAAAGTCATGGGCACTTAGAGGTGGAGGTTGTGCCATAAGCCAGCATGTCCCTCGGGCATCGATACTTCTAAACTTCTGACATGTTTCCTTTTGAACTTCTCTTGTACAGATGCCAGCAGGCAAGAGAAACCAGAACATTCTCTTTAGGAACATCATTATACCATTTGGCTTCGTCCCTGCTCTTCCCCTGCACCCCACCCTGACTTTTTTAGTGAGGAAGATGGAAGCTTTTAAGTAACGCTTCAACACTCAGGGACACAAGTTCAGAGGATTCTTCTTTGACTTTGTAGCTTCTCAGCTTGAGCTGATATGAGGTATCCCTGACGACTGTCGGCCTTGGAAGATCTGTCATTCAACGCTCACCTCCTGGATGAAACACCACTGCCTGTCCCTTTGAAAGCCTCATTGCTTCATGTTCTCAACATTGAGACCGGCGTCTCACACATTGTCATCAACATGGAGTTCATGCTCTGGAAACCGTATCTTCCAAAGGATTTCTCACTCACATGAAGGTCCAAAGCAACGAGCCATATAAAAAAAGTTTCTTTTTCTACCTTTATAGATATCCCTTTAAAAAGTCTCTCATATGTAAATATAACTTCCCTAACAAAACTTTTTTTGGGGAACCATCTGGAATAATATGGAAATGTTCATATGGAATCATTTTCTGGTTCCCTTCCCTTTTCTCAGATATCGTTGGCATCCACATCCAAGGTAAGCCTGGGAGGTGTTTGCCTCCTACCTCCATCTGTACTTTCTTAATTCGGGTTATTAAATACTTGACAACTACAAAGCTTTTGACAACTATAATAAAGACACTGATGTATTGGAAAGGTTATTTTGCATAGTTCTAAAAATATTTTTAATGACAAGATCAATTTAGGCACCCAATGTATACTTTAGGGGAGAGGTTTCAAATTCAAAATTCTTGATGAAATGTCCAGGGGGTATGCAAAGTAAAAATAAGGATAACCCAAGTGGGTTTCTTCCCCTCCCGCTCCCTCAGTTTGGGGCAAAGATGACAAGAGAGATCAGGTCTTCAACTTTCAGAGAATGGGAATATTCTAGTTCGCTTAATTTTTGCTACTATTTTTTTTAAGTCCGGTTTGAAGAGGTAAAGGCACTACCTGGGTAGGTTAGTGGTCATTTAGCCCCTATGACCTGACTCATTCCACGTGTACATGCTGACATCCACCATTCCCGATAGACATCATTCTCCCATGAAAGGGCAGTGAGATATAAAGCTAAAATCTTCCTGGAAGATTCCAGAAGAAGCATGTTTTCCTCTTCCTCTAGTATAGTACTTACTATGTGTTAAGTGCCACTTAGGAGCAGATCCAGGTTTTATGAGTTCTGAAGCTATGCCATTGGTGGTAATCTCCTTGAGAAAAAAATATTGCAAAAATACTGCAAAGTTAATAATTAATGCTACTTTTTATTTTGCACAGAAAGAAATCACAATGAATTAGACATTTTGAAGTCACAAACACCACAAAATTTAGAAAAAAAATAGCATACACTTTTATTAATTAATGGCCTGTCATATTTCCATAATACTCCTTCCCTTTATATTTTGGCTGCATTTTTTCCCCCAGCATCCCTTCATAGAACAATGTGCTATCCTTTTCTTTAGAGAGAATTTAAAAAATTCTGTTTTCTTCTAGCATGGTTAATTGAAATTTGTTGGTAATGTTTTTATATCACTGATCATTTAGAGAATTTTCTTTTAGGTTCAAAATCATAGTAAAATTATATAAATCCTTAGGAGAAAACCTCTATTCGTTTCATTTCATATATAAGCTAAAAGATGTGGAATTTTCCACTGATGAGCTTCTGGCTCATTCATTACCCAGTTCCTTCAATCGTAGGGCACTTCGATTTTGAAATCCACTTCCACTTTGGGCCATGGCACAGG